>NC_056522.1:237495055-237785757 GCF_019175285.1 Sceloporus undulatus
GCCCCCGCGCATGCACGTTAGAACACACCGGGGAACATTTAAACCCCGGTGCGATAATCTTCAAAAATTCAGAGATGCATACTTCTGGTTTATATGGCATGTTTTCCCCAGATACTAGCTGGCTTTGATAATTGATATTCCAGAAGCAGAAGGATCTCTAATAATTTTAAACAAGAAACATTATAACATTCTGAATTCTGTATAAGAAAAATAACCCAAATTAGCGGCTCAACCCATGAACTTTATCTGGACTTGGCTTTCATTGCACATTAATAGGTCTTCATCTAGTAGTATATTCCAGCAGGGTGATTAGTGATGAAGCATGATGGCAGTTGGAGTCCAGTAACATCTCAAAGGCATATGATTCTCATCCCTGATTTGGTATTTCACAGAATATGCCCATTTGATTACCATCAAAATTTTGTTTTGTGTTTGTTTTACTGCAGCTTTTGGCTAAGGTGTTTTTTCTGTTTTTGAAGAATAAAGACATATAAATTTTACCTTCTTTGCTAAAATGTGGACAACTTTATTCAGTGTTAAAGCATGGGCTCTCATTCAGTTTCTAAATCCAATGCATAACAATGTTGTTTCTTTTTCAGAAAATGTACATACTGTCCCTTCGTTTCTATATGCTCCCTTTAATTTAGGCAGAAGAAGAAGGCATCATTTTCCCATTAAAAAAACAAGTCACAGTCTACTTCACACTTGTATGCTTCTGTCTCCCTTTCCTCTCTTTTCTTCCTTTGCAATCGCAAGAAGGCGATTGAAAGCATAGAACCCTTGTAACCCTCTAGCACTTCACAAATGAAAACAGGGACATGTGTGACCAAGATGGTCAAGATGACAAAAAAGTTATGTATGAGAAGAACAGAAAAGCTAGAAGAGGGCACAGCAGTTTGCTCTTGCCTGAATGTACTGGGAAGGGAAAGATTCCATGATCTCCTCTACTTTCCTCTCTGATGAGTTAACTGAGTACAAACTACCTTTGTACTTTCAACTCAGTTTGCATCAATTGAAGTAAGCTAAAAAGAGGAAATTGGGAGGAGAACAGGGACATTTGAAAAGCATCTGAAAAAGTGGACAATAGAGGATTAATCAGGAGTGTTTCTGCCAAATTAGTACAGTTGGAGGATATGGTTAAGCATTTCAAAAATAAATTAAACATTCTACATAGACACCTTGTTTAATTAATGGGTAAAGGTCCTGACCCAAATCCAATTGCTAATCCCAACTAGAGTAGACCTACTGAATTCTGTGTTGAATGATATATATCAGGTCAATTCCACTGATTCAATGGGCTTATTCTCTTTGAGACTAAAAACTGGATTTAGGCCCAAAGAACCTCTCCTAAGAGGAAGCACTCTCCACCTCATCCCAAAGTAATAGGAACAGGCAAAAAAGTTTCTTGGTCTCCATAAAAAGTAACAGGCATTTAAGAAACATTATCCAGAGGAAGAACAGAACAGCAGCCTTCTTAAGCACTAAAAGCAATTTGTTGCTGGTTACAACATTACCTGTAACAAGTTGCTTCCATACTCTGGCAGTGTAAGAAAGTACTGTATTGAAGCTTTTCTAAAAAATACTTGTTCCAGGCCAGTAATATGGCTCAGGACTGGAGAAGGAAGTAGACATAATCTTGCAAGATCAGCTGTCAGATTACTGCATTACTGTCCATATTTAACATATACTAATCATTTATTTATTTATTTATTATACAAATCTTTTCTTTACTGTTAATATAGAAAGGACCAAATAGAACCCCAGTAGCTGCAATCTGTTTAACAAGTCTGATCACCATGGCTTTCATTTTCATCGGTCAAGTGAATGTCCTTGCTCCAATAGTTACCATCAACTTCATGCTTACCTATATTGCGGTGGATTATGCTTACTTTGCTGTCTCTATGAGCTACAACCTTCAACAGAACCCAAGACGTATGCGGAGGGAAGACTCCAGGGTTGTGCTGGGCTGTTCTCGGCCTTTGATACTAGACAAACCATCCTGTTATGGATCTGGTGGCATAGTTCATGGCAGGTCAGACGGCACTTTGCTGGAATTCTCAAGAGATATGGACCATCTTTTTAAGCCTCTTAATAAAGATCCAGGAACTACTCTTGAAACAGACAAGGACCTTGGACAGATAGTCAAGCAGAGGAAGCAAAAGAAGGCAGCAAAACAGACATTACAAGCAAGCTTTCTCTTGGATCTTGATAACAATATTTCACCTGCTCAGGATCTTTATAGTGATGTCCTGGAATCCAGTAGCAAAAATATGCAGAGCTTTTCAGAGCCAAGTTACCAGAATGAAGAGGGTACATCACCATATCAAACTACAGAAGCCAAGCAGCAGGACATCCAGGATGGAAGCCATCATTCTGATAAGATGCAGAAAGCTCCCAGTCACAAAATGGAAGGTAATAAGAACAGAGGCATGATTTAGTCTCTCTGTCTATCTGTGGAAAAAGGTGCAGGTAACTTTTTATAGACAAAGGCTCCATCTGCACTGCAGAAATAATGCAGGTTGACACCACTTTAATTGTCATGCTCAGTGCTATGGAATCCTGTGGTTTGTAGTGTTTTGTGGCACCAGAACTCTCTGACAGAGGCCTGTTACAGACTGCCAAAATAAAGCTGCTTCGGGTCTCTTAGGAGGTATGCTGTTTAAATGATGCATGCATCCTAATAATCTGGAAGCTGCACCAAAGCTGCACTCCAGTGCTTAGGAATGGAGTGTGGCTTTGGCGCAACCTCCGGACTCTTAGGACCCATGCATCATTTAAATAGCATACCTCCAAAGAGACCCAAAGCAGCTTTATTTTGGCAGTCTGTAACAGGCCGCAGGAAGCTAAATATCTCACACATCCACAAATCCCAGAATTCCAAAGTGTTGAGCCATGAAAGTTAAGGTGGTATCAAGCTGCATTATTTGTGCAGGGCAAACAAGGCCTTAGCTGGATATTTTTTATGTAGTCTTATCATCCCTGGAGACAGTCTTTTTGTTAGGAAATAAACAGAATTACTTTTAACAATTTACTGGAAAAATAAACTAATTTACCTGTGAAAAAGAGCCTAGATTTAATTCAGTACAGGAAGGTTTACTGTTTATGTTATTCCATCTGCTGGCCTGCATACATATGCATCCTTCTGGATGCACAGCAGTGTGAGATCAACTTTTTTTTTTAATCATACAATAGGAGAGAATAGCTTCCAGAAGTTAACATCTTGAACATCAAATTAAAGTCAGCTATGTTCTGTACAAACACAAATGTGTTCTTCATCATACAGTTCTGACCATTGTTTAGAAATGGATTTGATTTTGTTGCATGCCTGGAAGCATTGTTTAATTCTTTCCAAAAGTTTGCCTTCTCTAATATGGTAGTGTGAAAGTGACTGGAGACATTCAAAATTCATTAGCAATCCCAAATAAAACATCCCTTTATCTGAACCCTCCTAGCAGAATAACATATACTATGTGACTGGTCTGAAAATAAATAGATTGCAGATTCTGTAACCAAACTATAGGATGATAATTAAGAATAACAAGATGTGTTTAATTTTAGTGAGATATCTTCTCTTTGCAAAATCTGTATTTTCAAACAGTTTGGATCTTTACCATTTTTTCTTCAAAGAATTTGGCAAGAGGGAGGTTTAGGGAAGAGCTAGAGATGTTACAGGCATGTTACTAAGGTAAATGTGTCAATATATCAACGCCACATTACTGTCCTCTTGAAATATTGGAGCTTGGCAGGATTTAAAGCCCTTCACTTGGAGAAAGGAAAAAGTCAAATTGTAGTTGCGAGGAAACTTCAAAATGTAATGCCAAATATCTGAGTTCCATCTCTTAAAAGTAATAGGGTTTGGGATGGGGGAAGAAGCTGGGTGTGAACCTCTGAGACAGGGAGGAATGGAGACAGAAACAAGGCCAAGCATGTGTAGAATGGCCTATTTTTGTTGTTTGAAACAAAGTATATCCACAGTTAAGCCTGAACATTTATAAGGATACAAAAATGCCTGGAGATGTGCCTTGAGACTCAACATTGTTTTCATTCTCCTTTTCTGTAGATTTAAATGCAAAACGACAAAACCAAGAATTAGAAATCCAGAAAATGCCAGTATCCTTCTACTCCAGACTTTGTGATCATTGGGTTTCCCTTGTTGGTGTAAGTCTCCAATATTTTAAACATTTGTCTGGGATGACAGGCAAATGATGACAAACTTTATCAGGAGAAGCATAGGCGAGACGGTATGAAAAAAGTTGTGTTATAAAAAGGTAAAGGTAGTCGCTTGACCATAAATGTCTAGTCGGGCTGTGCTCATCTCCGTTAATAAGCTGAAGAGCCAGCGTTGTCCGAGGACTGCTGTAGTGGCCATGTGGCCAGCATGACTGTACTGAACGCTGTTATCTTCCCACTGAAGTGGTACCTATTTATCTACTTGCTTTTGCATGCTTTTGAACTGCTGGGTTGGCAGAAGCTGGGAGTAGTGACAGGAGCTCATCCCATCATGCAGCACTCGGGCCTCGAACTGTCAGTCTTCCGATCTTCTAATCATCAGAACTGGCGCCTTAACCCCTAAGCCACTGTATCTCTCTGTGTTATAAAAGATGGCAAGATTTCTAAATATGAGGCACCATCTACCCTGATCCCCTTTAGATGTGTTTGAAAATAACACTCATCATCCCCAATCACGTGGCACTTTTGGTAGCTAGGTGCAAAGGCTAGGAAAAAACAAAACAAAATAGCAATAGTGATATAGGCTGAGGAGATGTTAAAATACTATGTGGCAACTCAAACTGGGAACAGTGGCTGATTCAAAGCTGTTTCCCAATAGCCTAGCCATCAGGGCACAGAATCTCTAACAGTCTGGCCATAGAATATTAAGAACATAAGATGAGCCATGTTGGATGACACTGAAAGTCTATCAGCTAGCCTGAGAAAAAAATCCACAGGCAACACATCAGTACAATGATACTTTTCATGGGGCATACTTCCTCTGCTAGTGGGAGCATAGATCTATCATGACTAATAGTGAATGAGATGCTTGTCTTTCATGAATCTTTCTGGTTCCCTGTCAAAGCCCTCCAAGTTAGTGGTCATATTATGGTTGGGTCTATACTGGCAGAATACTCTGGGATGCTCCTGGAGTATTCTGGCCCTGAAGCTGATCCAAATTCTCCCTATTACCTGGGCACCAGAGTGGCACTGGATAGCTGTCTGTGCAGCACCTCATTGTGCCACACGGTGCTACTGCCACTAGCACGAGTAGTTGAGGTTGAAAATGACGCAAGCAGCATCAGTCACATAGCTGGGTGCCTTATGATGTCAAAGGAGTGACTTGCACCAGTGACTGCAAACAGATGCAGATGGCCAGTGTAGTCATGCCCTGTGTCTTGTGGTAATGAATTCCATAGGATAGTGTGTTCTTTATCTATCACCATTTCACTTCAGTAGGAGATCCTTGTATTTTAGTATTATTAGAGAGGGAGAAAAGCTTCTCATTATCCATTTTCTCCACATAATTTCTCCTGCATGATTTTGTAATTGCATTGTTATGCCTCCACTTACCTATCTTCTGTTTTCAACTGTAGCAGCTCTAAATACTAGAACCATTCCTTATAAGGGAGTTACTACGTTCTGTTATTTTTTTAAATTATTATTTATTTTCATTAACTTTATTTATATCCTGCCTTTCCCCCAAAACTAGGGAGTCAAGGCAGTTAACAAATTAAGAAGGATTACAGTATAGTTAATGAGGAGATAAATGAGAAATGTGGCTATGTTGCCATAGCCAGTTGCAGAGTGGTTACATTTTCCACTGATGGCTGCTGGGGTCCCAATGAATGATGGAATAATTTTGTGTCTAGCATGCAGTGATATCCCAAATAGTTACTACAGTCTAAGAGGGGAGAAAAATTAACTGCAGTGATGAAGGCAGAAGGAGTTGACATTATCTGCTGCAGTGTGTGTGCAATTTTTGTTTTCTTGCCAGAAAACCTCGCTGACAATGAAGATTTTCAGACCAGCGCTTACCGTGGAGTAAACATTGCTAAAACACTGCTAAAATGTTTAAAACACTGCTAAAATGTGAAGTGCATATGTCAGAAAGTCTGATGCGCTTCCTAAATGTCAGGGAATTGTTGGTTACCCTCTAGCGTCCCTGAATCGTTTGGGAAGTAGTTTAATAGATGGTAGGAATGGTGTGGATGTCATTTATCCAGATTTCAGGAAAATATTTGATACATTTCCCCACAATATTTTGATTAGCAAAATTTTAAAATAAGGAATAGATGGAAACTCCATTAGATGGGTCCATAGTTGGTTGGAAAGGAGTCATCATCAGTGGCTGAGTGGTGTGCCTCAGGGTTCTGTCCTAGGGCCATGACTCTTTCACATTTTTATCAGTGACTTAGATAATGGGTTGGAGGAAATTCTTATCAAGTTTGCAGATATAGAAAACTGGGAGGGATGGCCAATAGTATTTGAAAACAATAACAGAATTCAAAAGGATTTAGAGAAACTAGAAAATTGGGCAGAAATTAATAAAATGAAATTCAATAGAGAAAAATGCTAAAATCTACATTTAGGCTGCTATAAACCAAATGCACAGGTATAGGATGGGAAATACATGGTTCAGCAATACTACGTGTGATAAGGATCTTGGGATTATTGTTGATCATAAATTGAATGTGAGCCAGCAACGTGATGCTGCAGTAAAGAAGGCGCATGCTATTCTAGCATGAATTAATATAAGCATAGTTTCCAAGCTGAGGAAAGTAATAGTCCCACTATATTCTGCATTGGTCAGCCTCATCTAGAGTGCTGTGTTCAGTTCTAGGTGCCTCATTTTAAGAAGGACATAGATAAGTTGGAACAGGTTTCGAGAAAGGCAACAAGGATGATAAGAGGTATAGAAGACAAAACATATGAGGAAAGGTTGAGGGAGCAGAGCATGTTCAGCCTGGCAAAGAGTATGACATGATTGTACTCTTTAAATACCTAAAGGGTTGTCACAGAGAGGAGATGGTAGACTTTTCTCTGCTACTTCAAAGGGTAGGACCAGGTCTAATGGTTTGAAGGTACCCGAGGGTAGATTTCAATTGAACATTAGATGGAATGTCTTGATAGTAAGAGTGGTTTGGCAATGGAACCAACTGCCTAGACAGATGGCGAGGCCTCTCTCTCTCTTTTTTGGACACCTTCAAAAAGTGGCTGGACAGCTCCCTGCTGGGGATGCTTTTGCTGGAGATTCTGCACTGAACATGGGGTTGGACTCAATGGCTGATGAGCCCCCTCCTAACTCTATAATTCTATGACTCTCCTGAATAGATTTTCCACAGTAAGAAAAAAAGATGAAAAAAATAGTGGAAACGCAAGAGAGAGTTATGAACAGAGGACAACATCTGAAGAACCCATACAATTTAATGAACAAGACAGAGGGGATTGCCCTGGAAATGCTCTGAAAGACAGAGGCCTTTCCCAACATTGAAAGGAACCATGATTAGGCCTAGAGAAGTGTGGTGAGAAGGTTTTTCCTTCTTTGGTTACCACAAAGTGTTTGATTTTTTAATAGAAATAATAAAATATGATAAGAGACTGGTGGCACAAGCTGATGTACTTAACCTAAATACTGGATTTGTCCAACAGGCAATAGGATCACTTGCCATTATGTTTGTCATTCAGTGGATATACACACTTGTTAACTTGGGACTAGCCATTATTCTGTATTTCTACATTGGTCAAGTGAGTCCAGGGTTACCACCTGGTAAGTATCTCCATTTCATACAGTGGACTGTCTTCAGATTTTATTACTTTTTATTTGAATTGAATACTGTACTTCACTGTATAATTAACTGTAACCCCCTTTAATTATTTAATTTATATTTATATGGATTGATTTACATTTACATCATTTGTTTGTTTGTTTATTTATTTATTTATTACCCTTTTCATGGCTTAGTGGCTAATAACAAATTAAAACATAATACAGCTAAAATCATATAAGTTTAAGACAATGAACAAAACACAGAGTCACCATACATCAAGACTGGCTTGACAGCAATAAACAAGGAAAATATATAATTACCTTAATTTTTTTTATTATCCCCCCACCCAGTTCCTCATTTCCTATTGTAACTTCTGAAGCTGCATTTTGTATGACCAGAAGCCACCCCTAAACAATCGTAGAATTACAGGTTGAGTCTCCTTTATCTTAAATGCCTGGGACCAGGGGTGTTTTGGATTTCAGATTTTTTTTGGATTGTGGAATACTAGTGTTTGCATATACATATATGATGAGCTACTGAGGAGATGGCACCCAAGTTTAAATCCAAAATTCATTTATGTTTCATATATGTATATATTGTTACCCCTGGGGAAGTTAGCTCTCCAAGAGGCTGGGTAAGCTTAGGACCATTTGTGCCTGTTTATACCAGTAATGAACAGAACTCCAGGTTTGGGGTGAGCTAAGAGGGTTTTATTTAGAAAAATGCAGAGTGCAACCACACACACAAGATAGCAATTCAAACAGACACAGTAGACAGAACTAACCAAAAATGCAGGTGACTTGGGGGAAGGAAGGAGCATTTAGTACACCCATTTAGATTTTATTGTCCCTTTACCTGAATGTGCACATGCCTCAGGACATGCTCCTTTTCTGTTCGGAACCTGACCTAGTGTTCTTGAAAGGTTATCTAAAAAATATGCTGTTTCAAGATATGAATTATGGGGACCTCAAAATACAAGAGTATGCAATACAATATGTCTTGTCCACATAGCCTGAATGTTATTTTATAAAATATTTTAAATATTTTTATGCATCAAACAAAGTTTGTGTACAGTGAACCATTAGAAAACAAAAGTATCACTATCTAAGCCACCCATGAAAGCATTTTAAATTTTTTGGAATATATCAGATTTTGGGATTCTGGATTCATTATATATATATATGTAATGAAAACTTTGGAGGTCCTTTTTTTTTTTTTTTTTTTTTTTGGCTTTCCTTACATTGCAAGTGCAATGGCATGAAAAGATATGTTGATAACACCTTCATTTTCAATTCAGACTTGCTTGGAAACAATATTTGACAGCAGGAAATACTGGCTGCTTTTTTTTAACCAAAATATTAATCAGTCTGTATTTTGCTCATCAATATGTGTGGTTGTGAGTATTAAACTTTAGTAAGAACTGCTTTCTTTTTAGTTTTCCAGCATTTTAATTTTAAAATATATGTTCAGCCATTTTGAGGTTTGTCTTAGATTCTGAAGTGTTTTATTACATCATAGAGTTAAGGTCATAAAATCTCCAAAGGTGTGACCTGATGCATGCAGCCTGTGGAGATTCCTACACACAGCTTTCAAACTGTGATTAGAGCCAGAAAAAAACAGCTTAGTATCACATGATGACACCTCCAACCTGTAGCTGCTGTGTCCCCCAACTGCAGTTATGGCATCCCTTTTCATTGATAGGTTTCCCCATCGCAGTCGTTCAAGTTCCCAGGTGCAAAACATTGCTGCCAGGACAGTTGTGATATTGGCAGTTACATGGTGTCAATGACCCTTTCTCTTTCCATGTCCCCCTTTCTACTCGCTATTCTCAAACAGCCCAATTCCCTCCTTTTTCCTATTTCTTTTCTGCTTTTTAAAGCTCAACTTACAGTAGCAGAGCTCTGGAATTGTGTGAAAAAGTTAAAATTAAAATAAATTAAAATTAAATTAAAAAAACAAAAAGCATGCTGGGTAGGGCATAGGGTAGGTAGTCAGGGTTAAGGGGGAGTCAGGAGAGTGTAATGCCGGCAGCAGCCCCAATCATGCAATTGCAAAGACGTGTGAAAATGGGTGCTTTGAAACCAGTATGTTTCCATATTTTTTTAACTCATACGGTTGCTGCGAGAATGGGTCTCATGTGATAATGTCTTGTGTTAGTCACTTCATAGGCTATTCCAAAGCTTCAGTTAATAAAAGATCTAAAAAGCACATTCAAACCATTATTAATCTTATAATTTGAGGCAAATTGGATTATTAAGGATTTATTCAGTCTATATTTTATACTAATTCTCGTTAATATATAATGAATATATTATTATAAATATTTCAGTTGTATTATTTATTCGGAATGATTAATCATCAGTCTGGCTTGTTTTGTGTGTTATTTTTTTTATAGGTGCAGCAGCCAACTTCAGTTTTTTCAAATGGATGAAGCTACTTTTCTTTAATGCCTGCAGGTTGGTATTAGTGACTGGGAAAAGACATACCTTTCATTTGCTTAAATTATTTTGAGATTAAGAGCTGAAACCTTTAAGACCCAAGGAGTGTAATGGAATGTGCTTGTAAGGCACTGCATATAGGATTGTCATCTAAGGCCCCAGATGTATGCAAAATACACCAGAAGAGACATTTCTCATAGACAGTCAAACACAACATATCTTTCTTCTTGTGGAATTACAACCAATTTGGGAGAAATTATTTCTGCTAAGAAAATGGCCTGGTGGAAATGTTGAATACCTCCGCCATGAAACCTTTCAGATGTTGTTGGACTCTGATTCCCATTAGACCCAATCAGAATGGCTTAAAATCTGAGATAATAGGAATAGAAATCCAACATCACTTGGAGGGCCACAGATTCCCCACTTATTTCTTAAGGATTGTGTCCCATATTGTGAGAAAAGGGGGTATACATCTAATAAATATATAAATAAATAAAGATGATCATGTTTGGGAGAAAAGGGTTCTTAATCCTCTTCTCTACTTCACACATCCCCCTGCCATGAAAAATCATCTCGACACCTCTGAGTTACCATCATACTGGAGATTGATGAGAAATTATTCCATACTGTGGGATTTGTTAAGGTTTTTTAAACAATATTTCAGAATAGTCAGCCCAAAGTCACTTTCACTTGTTCATGAAAAAAATGTAAGATTCATTATGGTAGAACACCTGGACCACAATTTTCCTATATAAAGACCCATCTGGGCTCTTTGCCATAAATGAGCATGTACTCCTCCTGCTGGCTGGTCCTTGCCACCAACCCAGATGGCAATGCACTGGGGATGGAGCATCCTCCTTGCCTTCTCCTCCTCTTCATCTTTACCCTACCTTGCACAGCACAGCCTTGCCTAGCCCAGCCTACCACCATCCCCAGCTCCAGCCCAAGGCAACAGCTGGAGCATCAGGGACATTCTACCAGAGAGCTGCTCAAGTTGGAGCGACACCCCCAGCCATCCAGCGAGCTAGCCAGCTGAGGCACCAGTTGCTGGGTGCAGTTCCCTTCTCATGCTGCTCTTGGCTCCTTCACACTCTGGCTTGCCTTCACCCTTACTTTGCTGTCTGTCTGCCTCTTCTAGCTCCTCCTTCCCACAACGTTTTGCTAGTTTTTCCTTTTATTTCCAATACTGTATATTCAAATTTCCCCCTTCCTCATTCCCCTTGTGTTGCTCTAGCTTTTATCCTTCAAATAAATCCCAGCTTTTAAAGTTTTAAAAACATAATAAACTTAGTATGATTTTAAAAGGGAGACAAACCCTTTTTGAGACATATTTGTCTCAATTATAATTTTATGAATCTTAGCAACAGAAAATTCCTGCTAACAGAAAAACCAAATACTATTCAGTGACTCTTCCAGCGAGCCCATGAGTAGCATGATTCTAAGAACATTTCAGTTTATATCCACTATATGGAACCTGCTTAGTTGCCTTTACCATGCTGTTCAAAAAATTAGAAAGTCCACACAATAAACTCATTGGGCTTTTTCTCTCTTTGTTTTTCACCTTTTCCCAGGATTGTTACCTGCTAACTTGAAAATGTTTAAAATGAGATAGGCAGCCATATTCTAAAATGGTTTTGTCTTTAACCATAATGGTGCAGACTTGAGACCTTATCACATGGAGGCAAATTGCATAAATCTCATGCAGAAACAGGATTTTAAAATTCGGAAAACACCCGCAAATGCAGGATGGTTTCAGACACATTTGCTTGAAAGAGAAATAACGTGAAAATAACCTGAACGGAAAGTCGATAAAAACTATTCCTTTTTTACTTTCGGAATTTCCCAAAAGTAAAAAGGAGTAGTTTTTGTCAACTTTCTGTTCAGGTTATTTTTGCATTATTTCTCTTTCAGGCAAACGTATTTCTGAAAAACATCCCACATTTGCAGGTGTTTTCTTCTTTTAAATCTAGTTTTTGCCCAGGATTCATTCAGTGTGATAAAGTACTTAAATTGTACCCAAACTGTACATTACTGGAGCATTTGAAGCACTTTGGAAATAACTGAGGAGAAGTAAATTCAAGTGCTGGGGAGAAAAACTTTTATCCGCAATTTTAAAAGTATTCCTTGCGAAGAGTCTATGATTAATTTGGGGAAAATACTAAAGCTGTACGGAAAAGTTTGCATTCCTTCTTGTAGTGGCATGTCTTGGTGCATAGTGGAGTAGATTCCATTACTCTTTTGTTTACACAGTGCAGAGTGCAGCTGCAGTTGTATTAGGAAACAATGAAGCATCTGAAGGTTCTGCGTTCCTTTGTTTTTCAGGGGAAGGCCATCCCCAGAGGAACGATTTGTTGTGACACCATCCTTTGCAACAGTTGGCATGGAGACCACTCAGCTCACTGAAGAGAATACAGATTTTGCCTCCCGGGACCGCTACCACCATTCCTCTGTTATCACCAGAGAAGAGTTTATTAAACAGCTCCAATGAGGGAGCAACATGCCATCTACTCAACCAGCCAATTAAATACTCCAACCACAGACACACCGCCTGATTAAAAGGCTTGCCCTTTTATGTCTGATTTTAATGAATACCAAAACGTTCAATTAAAAGTGGGGGCTGAGCAAAGGAGAGAGCAATAGACAACAAACTCCAAAGCCATGGATCCCAAACTCCATTCTATTTTTTTTAAACGAAGAAGAAAACAGTTTTGTTGCCTTCGCAGAACGGGAGAGTGTTTTCATGAAAAAAACTTCTGCCATTTTGTTAAAAATATATTTAAAAACTACAATTTTGTCTTTTTGCTGCAGATGGGTTCATACAACATTCCTAATTCTGTTCTGTTAGTGGGATTAATTTATCCATAGAAAGAAGATACAAGACAAGTAAACACAGGAGTAGGCATGAGAAAAAGAGAAGCAATGCCAACCTTCAAGTACAGAAATAACAAAAAGTAATATCTGAGACTTGAAATTTGGTCACACAGCTTTGGTTGAGCCATTGTAGCTGTTAAAAATGGTTTAAATATATAAGAATTTTTTCTTACTCATGTAATGTGAAATTGCCCATACCTGATGCATTTATATAATATAGTTCAAAAATTCAGGCAGAGTGAATTATTGTTGACCTGTACACTACATGTTGTAGTGGTTTGAGATTGGACTGACTCTGGAAAACGGTATGACTCCCTGCTTGGCCATAGAAACTCACTAGGTGACCCTGGACAAGCCATACCCTCTCAGCCTCAGAGAACAACAATGGCAAACCTCTGAAGAAACTTGCCAAGAAAACCCTGTGATAGCCTTAGGGTCTCCTTAAATTGGGTGAAGCTCAAAGGCACACAATAATAATAACTCCCTGAACTTAATACAGACTTCAGACTCCCTACTTCCTATTTTCCTTGATCTAAGAGAAACTCTGCTTCAGACTTGCATTAGGAATCTCTCCAAATTTCTGTACAAAAAGCTATTAAGAAACCTTTGAGTTAACCAACCCAAAGTAAAACTTCAGTTCAGTAAACAAGGGTTCAACAGGCAGCATAGGTCAAAGGACTGAATGTATGTGCCCATTCATGTATGGCGACTTAAATGAACATTAAAGACTGCAACCTGATATTATTTGTGTGGGTGTAAGGTGCACTGAACTTTGTAAGTCTTACTTCTGACTTGGTAAAAATGGGATTGTGGTATTGGAACCCTTTTACAAATGTCTTTACCAGGATTAGTGATTCTGACCATGCAGTTGCTATTTTTATATGTATAACCATGCTAATAATATTGGATTTTTTTCCAAAGATTGGAAAAGTTAATTTGTTGAAGCACAGCTTCCAGGAATTCTGGGAGGTTGTAGTGGGTGTCCCCATAATTAATCTAGAGGTCTGCTCTAGTGTAGAGGTCTACTCTATAGTGGGTGTCCTCATAACTAATACATTAACTTGTATTGTTTATGAAGTTTATAAGGAGACAGGCTCCTTATTAGTATTTGCAAATTAATTTTTCACCTCTTCACAGGGAGAGGGAGTTACTTAGCAGAGTAACCTGAACTTTTACTTTTCAAATTGTTGGCTGAGATATATAAATTCCCAATGGGTAAAACCACTGAATGTCTATCATTCCTAAGAACCTTTTACAAGAAACTACTGATGATTGTTTCAGAGCCATGTGCTCCCTTAGAGTGAGCCCTTGGTATCTGCTGGGTTTTGGTTCCACCACCCCCTGAGGATACCAAAATCTGTGGATGCTCAAGTCCCATTATATGCAGTGGTGTAATAAAATGGCACCCATTACAGTACATGGCAAAATCAAGGTTTTGGGGGGGGGGGATTTGTGAATATTTTTGAATCATGGTTGGTTGAATCTGGATGCAGAATCCATGAATACAGAGGACCGATTGTACATTGTCAGGCCCAGCAAACTCAGTTTCCAGTGGACAGAAAGACATCTTATTGTAATAGAAAACAAAAGACATTTATTTCAGACATTAGAGCAGAAGTTCCCAGTAGAGTGTCTTTGCCGAAACTGAGGGTCTTTTCCCTCTATCATAGTATTAGAATTCAAACTGTCCAGCCTCCCTGTTCTTGGTGTTGGCACCCAACCTTTGATCCTGATCAAAGCACCCTTCCATGTCCCTTTTGCTCTCTCCTGTGTTTATCATTCAATCGTCCTTAAGAGAGGAAAGGAAGTACCCCTCCTTTTCAAACCAAATCCTCTTGCAGGAAAGTCATAAAACTATAAATCTTCACCCTGTGCCAATTTGTCCCTCCCTTTGTTCCCAGTGTGTCCATCTGATTAATATACAATACCTTTCAATATTCCCTATATCCATTCTCCCAATAAATCAGGTTATCACAGCATTATATCACTGTATCAGCAGCATGCCATCATATAATCATATCATTATGACAGAACTATGCACATGGGTCTGATACATGTTTTAGTTCTTCTGTATGTCGAGGTGCATTGAATACACATTCTTGCAGGATTTCAGCTTTAAACTACTATGATTTGTAGGGTTGAAGTGTAATAAAACTCATTATTAATTCAAGATGACCCTTGAAAACAAGGGATGTTCTAATCAAGGCTTACTCCATGTTCCCCAAACTTCCATAATTTGCTGATCCCAAAATCTGCCCCTTTCTTTGTTTAGTTTCTACTTGCTGAAATGATCTCTCTCACAAGATAAAAAGATATTGAGGAAAAAATGTAGTCACAATGTTATTCCAGATTTAGATTTTAGAGAGGAAAATTCTAATATTAAAAGTACTGTATTTGATGTTTGCTAACCACAGACAGGTGAGAGTGTGCATATATGTGTGTTTTATTTAAATGTCATCTTCTGCAAATTGCAAGTAATGGTGGTAGTGGTAGTACTTATAAGAGGCATTGCTTCCTTCCACAAGTTTTTATAACCATCTATTGTTTCTTTTTCAGAATGTGTCAAGCACAGAAGGAACAGCCAGAATATTTTACATTCTGTAGCGCATAGTAATTGCAGCTGAATTAATAGTGTAATTCCCAAATGCAATGTGAGTGGTAAAATACCATCCCTTCACTCCTGTTTTCTTGTTTTTTAAAAAACTGGATTCATTGACCACAGCTGATTTTAAAGGCATGTAATATAAATTTGTTAGATTATTCATTAGGAGAAACAATTTGAGGCTTAATCCAAACAAGAAGGAGGTTCTCCTGAACAGGTGAAAGGCTCATAAGGAAATTGGGATTCAGAAAATGGTAGATATGTTTATACCGAAGACATAAACTCACAATTTAGCAGTCATGGATAAAGAAGTTCAAACATTATTTATTTTTAAAATTCATTTCATTCCACCATAGTAGCTAGTTAAGGAAGCAGAAAAGAGGAATGAATGGTCAGGTCACACAATCCAGGGATGTCAACAGCATGGCTTCTCAAGGATTTGTACTAGTAATTTCAAACTTATGGCGACCCTAAGGTGAACCCATTATAGGGTTTTCTTGGCAAGTTTCATCAGAGGGAGTTTGTCATTGCCATTCTCTGTGGCTGAGAGAGTGTGACTAGCCCAAGGTCACCCAGTCGATTTTCATGGCGAGCGGGGATTCTAACTCTGGTCTCCAGAGTTTTATAGTCCAATGCTCATACTTGTACTACAGCCACACTTATATTTGTACTACAGCCATACTTAATAATTGTTCCTATCTGGAGTTAGGAGTGAGTTGTGAGATATCCAAATATGCAGATGGCACAAAATTATTTAAGATAGCCTGTGTGTTTTTGTTTTTAAGTAATAGCTAACTGCTTCAGAAAAACCTGTTCAAATTCTGGGAGCAAAGTGGAAAATCAATCTCATTGTAAATGAATGTAAACTCGTGGCAATTAAAGCAAACAAGACAGACAGATAGGTAGATAGTGTCACATGTTTATACGTATTACAGTGGCTGACACCGAGTCTTCATGATCAGCAGTAAGCCTGCCTTTGTACTTTCTTTTTTGACCTTTGATAATTGTTGAAAGTCTGTGATGTTTTCTGCTAGTAGTATGGTGTCATCTGCATATCTTAGACTATTGATGTTCCTTCTGCCTTCACTCCTCCATCTTCTATGTCTAAACCTGCTCTTCATATGATACTTTCTGCGTACAAGTTGACAAGTAGAGTGATAAAATGCAACCTTGCCTGACCCCCTTGCCAACTGGGAACTATTCTGTTTCTCCATGTTCTGTTCTAACAGTAGCCTGTTGTCCCAAGTATAAATTTCTCATCAGGACTGTCAGATATAGTAGCATTCCCATGACTTGGAGAGTAATCTATAGCTTTTAATGATATATACAGTCAAAGGCTTTGCTATAGTTTATAAAACACATGTTGATTTTCTTCTGGAATTCCTTGGTGTGCTCCATTTAACTATTGTATGTTTGCAGTATGGTCCTTAGTGCCTCTTCCCTATTTGCACCTCTCGGATTTCTCTCTCCAGATATGATTGGAGTCTGGGCTGTACAATTTTGAGCATAATTTTGCTTGGGTGGGAAATTAATGCTATGGTCCTATAGTTGCTGGAGACAAGAATCTCCTTTTTTGTGGATGGGAATGTATATGGGGGAGCCAGCATGGCATAATAGTTTTGAGTGTTGGACTGTGACTATGGAAACCACAGTTCAGTTCCCAGCTCAGCCATGAAACCCACTGGGTGACCTTGGTCAAGTCACATGCTCTCAGCCTTAGAGGAATGCTATGGCAAACCACCTCTCAACAAATCTAGCCAAGAAAACCCCATGACAGGGTTGCCTTTGGGTCACCAGAAGTAAAAACAACTTGAAGGGCACACAACAACAATATATATTGATAGTTTCCAGTCTGTTGGCCGCTGTCTCCCCCCCCCCCCGCCTAATTGTTGACACATTTTAGTTAGCACTAGAGTTGATTCTGTGGATTGAAGCAATTCAATTGGAATATCATCTCTTCCTGGTGGTTTATTCTTCCCAATTTCTCTTATTTCAGCTTCCACCTCGTTTTCTAGAATTTGAGGTCTGTCTTCATATGGTTCATTCTTCCATGTGTCATTCATTTTTTTAACGTATAACTTGTCTGTGAATTGCACCTGTCTTTTTATTTCTTCTTGATCTTATAGTATGCTCCTCTTCTTGTCATAGATTGGACAGCCTGGTCCTAGGTTTAAACTTTCCTTTGATGATCTTGTGGAAGAGGTCTCTTGTTCTTAATTTGTAGCTAATTAATACATTTCCAGCTCTATCGTTTAGATGTTTTGAATATATTCCAATACAGCTGTTTCACTTTCCAATCTTTCTTGGTAGTTTCCTTGTTGAAGGGCAGCTGTCCTGAGGTCCAAGATAGAATGCCCAGGAAGACTGAAGAGTTCTGTCTGTTTCCATTCCTAATGTGTGATTTATGTCCATTTATTCTCTGGTACAGAGACTGGCCTGTTTGTTGATGCAGAGTGCTGAAGGCATTGTTGACAGAGGATGGTGTATCACATTAGAGGATGAGCAAGTGAAAGTACAGTGGTACCCCGGGTTACGAATTTAATTCGTTCCGCCGCCGCGTTCGTAAACCGAAATCCTTCGTAAGCCGAAAAAGCCATAGGCGCTAATAGCAAAAGCCGCGATTTCGTGCGAAAAAGCGCCGAAAAGCACCAAAAAATTTTTCGTAACCCGAAATAACCTTCATAACCCGGAACAGTTTTTTTCTATGGATTTTTTTCGTAACCCGGAAATTTCGTAAGGCGGCGCATTCGTATCCCGGGGTACCACTGTACCTCTATATTGTGGGTGATGTGATTAGGTCCCATGATGACATTTTCCAGGTAGATAATGTGGGCAGAGTTGGCATCTGGGTTTGTGGCAAGGTCTTGTATTTGTCTCTCCATCTGTGTTGTGCATTCTCCTGCTACAACTTCTTTCTCTTAGTCTCATAGGTGCTACAAGATACCTTTGCATACTGATATTCCAGGTTAATGTGGCTATAATTTTGAATTCTACCTACAGTCTAGTCATCTTTATCTTTTGCACAGGTAACCTCTGATCTTGGAAGCAAAGCAGAATCAGACCAGGTTCATACTAGGAAGGAAGACCATGTGGGAATGCCATTTGCTCTAGGCTAAACCTATGAAATTTATGGGTTTGCCATAGGGGACTGGCACTTTACTAAGAAACCCTCCCTGTTGCCTGAGGGCACCAAAGACAGGTATGCATTCCTAACTAAGGGCCTGAACAGACAGGACAAAATAAAGCTGCTTCGGGTCACTTTGGAGGTAAGTTGTTTAAATGACACATGCATCTTAAGGGGCCAGAAACTGCGCCAAAGCTGTGCTGCAGTCCTTAGGACTGAAGTGTGATTTTGGTGCAGCTTCAGGCCTCTTAGGGCACATGCACTATTTAAACAGCATACCTCTAAAGTGACCTGAAGCAGCTTTATTTTGGCCTGTCTGTACGGGCCCTAAGGCTGAATTGGCACTGCAGAAATCTTTCAGTTTGATACCGCTTTAACTGCCATGGCTCACTGCCATGGAATGCTGGGATTTGTAGTTTTCAGAGCTATTTTGCCTTCTGTGAGCAAATTCTGTTGCCAAAGCAAACTACAGATCCCAGGGTTCCCTAGCATGGAGCCACAACAGAGAAGACAGTGTGAAACTGCATTATTTCTGCAGTGAGGACACAGCCTAAGACTCCAGTGCTCTAAAGAGTGTGTTATGTTCCATTGGCTACCATTTCACCTTATGAGGGTGGTGTTGCTTTGGCTTGTTGTTAACTGCCTTCCAGCTGACTTTGACCCATGGCAACCTTGTGGGTGAAATATCGCCAAGAACCCCTGCCCTCCCCTGCTCTGCTTAGATCCTGAAGATTCATACGCATGACCGTCCTAATAGCATCTATCCATCTAGTGTGAGGTCTTCCTCTCTTTTTACTGCCTTATACCTTTCCTAGCATTATTGTCTTTTCTAAGGAGCCATGCCTTCTCATGATGTGGCCAAAGCACAGCAACCTCATCCATGCTTCCTGGGAGGTTTCAGGCTTGAGCTGTTCAAGCTCTCCACAGTATCCTCAGCACTCTTCTCCAGCAACTCTGGTGAGTTGAATGTCTTTCTGTCTGCTTTTTTCTCTGTCTAGCTTTCACATCTGTACATGGTGATGGGGAGTGCCATGGAGTGGACAATTTTGGTTCTGTTGTATGGGTTCTCTTGTATTTATGTTTTGAGGGCCTTGTGATACCTACGTTTTAGCATCACGCTTGAGGCAGAAGTTTCCTAATAAGTTTTATTCCTAACCCTCCAAACAGGGTAACCCTGACCACAAAGGAGGACAAGGCACTGCAAAATGTGGGCCATTCAAGAAAAGTGATTGTAGAATCGTAAAGTTGGAGGGCACCACAATGGCCATCCAGTCCAGTTCCCTGCTGTGCAGGATTACACAGGTCCAAAACACACTGCAGAAACAATCCAGTTTGAGACTGTTTTAACTGCCCTGGCTCAATGCTAGGAAGTTCTTGGAACTGTAGTTTTATGAGACACTAAGCCACCTCTGTCAGAGAGCTCTGCTGCTAGAATTCCCAGGAGCAATGGGCCAGGGGAGTTGAAGCAGTCCCAAACTGGATTATTTCTGCCATGTGTTTTGGACCATAGTTAGGAAGCTTTTCCTAATGTTGAGGTGGAATCTCTTTTCCTGTATTTTGAACCCATTACTCTGGGTCCTATTCTCTGGAGCAGCAAAACACAAGCTTGTTCCATCCTAAGTATACCATCCTTTCAAATATTTAAACATGGCTCTCATATCATCCTTTAACTTTATCTTCTCCAGGCTAAACATGTCCACCTCCCTAAGTCTCTTTTCATGGGGCTTTATGGTTTCCAAACCCTTCACCATTTTAGTCTCCCTCCTTTGGACACATGGCTCCAGTGTCTCCACATCCTTCTTAAATTGTGGTGCCCAGAACTGGAGACAGTATTCCAAGTGGGGCTGCCTGACCAGAGCAGAATAGAGTGGCACTATTACTTCTATTGATGCAGCCTAGAATGGCATTGGCCTTGTTAGCTGCTGCATCACACTGTTGAGTCATTACATAGAGAAGTCTTGTAGCACCTTTGAGACTAACTGAAGGAAAGCAGTTGGCAGCATGTGCTTTTGGAGACCTCCTGAGATGCATTCCTGAAGTCTAGGAAGGCGTCTGTTGCCTATGTCTTTCCTTCCGTTAGTCCCCAAGGTGCTCCAGGAGCTCTGTCTCTCCTGTTGAGTCTCCTGGGAGTGACTCCTGGGTCCCTTTGCCACCGGGTCAGGTGGCCTGGCCCAAGGGAAGCTAGTCCAAACACGGCCAGGAGAACTAGAAAGCCAGGCTTCTTGGCGTTTGGGGAAGGCTGCAGGGGAGGACAGGAGCCTCCCAAAGAGGGGCCTCTTGGGCCTTCCAGGAGCAGGGAGGGGAGGGGAGGAAGGGAGGGAAGGAAGGAAAGCGGAGAGAGGGAAGGAAAGAAAGGAGGGCAAGAAAGGCGGGGAGGCTGATGTCAGGGGCGGAGGGCGGAGTCGTCCCGGGCGGGCTCGCCTCCTTGGCCCTGGGCAGCCCCTCTCTCTCTCTCTCCCCTTGTGCTGGCCTTCCCCGCAGGAGCTGCTCCTTCTCCTCCTCCTCCTCCCCGGAGCATGGTCCTCCCTGGCAGCCGGGGCTGCCCCTCTCCCTGCTCCGCTGCCGTCTGCCCAGCCCCCGACCCTCCTCCGCCGGGCATGTGAAGCCCCGGCAGCACCATGCCATCAGCCCCCAGCCTTCCTCCTCCATCTCCTCCTCCTCCTCCTCCTCTCCTGCCCTTCCTCCTCTTGGCTCTGGCCTGGGGCTGGCCCTCCCTCGGAGCTCCCCGGATCGGAGCCCAGGCGATGCTCCCCGAAGGAAGGAGGCAGGGCAGCCCGGCGGAGCCCCCCCAGGAGCCCGGTGAGTGAGTCAGCCAGCCAGCCAAAGACCTCCGCACCGCGGGGACCCCGCCAACCACTCTCCCTCCCCGGAACCGGGCTGCTCTGGTGGCCCCCTCCCTGGGCTTCGTCCCCGGCAGCCCCTTCCCTGACCCTGGCCCCGAGGAGGGGGACTTGGGTGGGTTCTCAGTCCACTGGGGCGCGTCCACACTGGAGGAATAGCCCGCTTTGGCCCCGCTCTCGCTCTTTGGCTGAAGGCTCTGGGACTCTGGGAGCTGGAGCGTGCCTTGGGTGAACCCTGGGCCCAAGAGGAAGCAGCCCCGGGGGGGGGGGGGGGGGGGGGGCTCCGTGGCCCTGTCCCTCCCGGGAGAGTGTCTTCCTGAGGTTTCCCCAGCATCATTCTGTGGCATCTCCAGAGAAGAGCAGGCTCCGAAGATGCCAGAGATGCTGAAGAAACGTCAGGAAGGCCAGCGAGCCCCCAAACCCTGGAGGCCAGCCATGGCAGGCGAAGAGAGAGAGTTGCTGCTGCCGCCCAAGGCTGGCCAGAGTCAGGAAGGACGGGGCTGGCAGGAGAGGCTCAAACCCTTGGCCCCCGGCTGCAGGGAGGACCTCTGGGCATCTGATCCAAAGGAGCCAACAATTCCTCGTCTCAATTGACACTTCTTGGGGGGGATGGTCATTTCTTGTTGAGGGAAGCCATGGCGTTGATCTTCTCTTAAGGAAGGTCAGAGTCACACCTTCCGTGAATTTGGTTAGAAGCATGCTGTGGAAATGTCACATGAAATCATCATCATCACCATCGTCATGTCATGCAAAGGCTTATGTTTGAATGCAACTCTTTCCTCCAGTAAGTAAAGATCCGTCGCATAGCTTTCCTCAGCCTGAAATGGTGTTTCAAACTTTTGGAGTGGAAACAAGGAATAGAAAAGGGATGGATGCCTTTGGGACTGGAGGTGCCCACTCCATAGAGAGAGTCTCTGCCACTAAAATCAGTAGTTGGCAATTTGAAGAATTAAGCCCAAACCCCAGATCATCTTGCATGGCTAAATGGACTGGATCTCACTCGACTAGTTTGTATCATTAGGACTGATGTTGGGGCAGCAGAGTCAGTTGGAACAGAATGAAAACAGGCCTGACACAACCTTTTTATCTACATTATATTGAATCACAGACTGTCTTTAATTTTTCCCATTTGATAGCCAAAAGTATTTTTAACGGAGGCTTTTTTAAAAAAGGTTATACTGTTACACAAATACGCCGTAAGAGAAAACAAACACATGTTCATTTGCCTCCCTGTGCGGCTGGTGGAGAATGTCAGATACAGTTTAACAGGGACACCTTGCACAAGGTTATTTCTCCCAGGCAAGTGCATATATTCCTTCAGGAAAAGGCAGAACATAAATAATAATAATAATAATAATAATAATAATAATAATAATAACAACAACAGAATTGTACTATTAATCTGTGGATTCTAGTTGTAATTCCATACTCACAGACTGCTGAGTTTAACTGAGTTTAATGGGGCTTACTTTTGAGTCAATGTACGTACAAATGCACAGTTGGATGTCATACATTTGATGGGAAGTATACAGTGGAAGTGTTATGTAAAATCAATTATTTTGGTCTTTCTAAAATCCCTTAAAATGATCACAGTCAAAGAATGCCAAGGGTGCAGGTAAGGTGTGTGTAATCCACAGTAAATGATATGTAGTTCTTGACTTAGTTGTGGGGGGAATAGAGTGGGGCTGAGCTGCTCAGCTTTTGTGCCTTTTGTCCCATTCTTCTTTTAGAAAGACATAATTTGGCTAAAATTGGGGGCTACAGGATATGATTTAATTCATGCTTTTCCTTTTTTCCTGCTCTGTAATTCAAGCTTTGAGAATAATTTGCATCCCATGAAAGTAAGCAGAAGTATGTTTTTTATAGGAGTATGAAGGAAAAGGATAGCAAAGACACTGAAGAACTTAGAAGGTTTATCTGTCTGTCCCTGGTTAGCCAGAGCTTGGACTCTCATATTGTTAGGTAAATTGCTACACATACTTCACTTTGCCAGAGACGAAATAGCTTAAGACAGTTTTGATACTATAACAGGCATGTCACATGCAAATTCTAGACATGGTGCAACATTGAATTGTATGGATTTTGGAAACTGTCATGGTGAGCACTCTCTTGCTCCTGGTTGTGGGGTTTGGTTGTTTGGCTTTGATAGGGATTCTCTCATTGCACTTTGAATCATGGACTATTGTGTGCAGTGAGGAAGGGCAGAGGAAAGCTCAGTATTATCCTATGCAAATTCCTAATAAAAGTATTTTCAAAATGAAGTATATTTATTTAAAAAATTAAAGTACAGCAGAAACGTTCCAGCTCTCAACCTCTTTCTTCTCACTTCTGTAGTTGGTAGGCATGAGGAGCACTTTCATGTCTCAGGGCCCTTCAAAGGCTACATGAACTTAAAAAAAACCAACAAAAGAGTGTCTGGAAGTCCACTCTCAGTTCTCAAAATCTGACATTTTAAAAATATTAAACAGTACAAGGAAGCTTTGTAATCAAATTAAAAGGCAAACTTGCACCTGGCTTCTAGGAGCAACAATTTACTTTCTTTTTTTCAATCACAAAAAGGTCGGTCTGGGAATTCTTGAGATGTTGAGGACCACAAAAAATTCCCAGAGGGGTGTGTGCATGCAGCCCCAAGGCCACAATGTGCCTGTCTCTGCTGCTCATGTTTACTCAGCAGTAAATCCCATTGATTTGAATGGACTTAATAAATCCTCACAAGGCTGCAGAGCTAAAAACAGCACCTTTGAGACTAACTGAAAGAGGTTGGCAGCATGAGTGTTCCTTGACTTAAGTCTACATCTGCATTTGACTTAAGTCTACAAAAGCTCATGCTGCCAACCTCTTTCTTTCAGTTATGCTCAAAGGTGCTACAAGATGTCTTTACATACTTATTTTACAGGCTATATCTTTGAATTCCACAGCTAAAAACAGTTCTGGGAGATTGTGCCTCATTGAACTCAGCTTACTTCTGAGTAAATATGGATAGCATTGCACTATACCTGAGGACTCACCTTGCTGATCTATCTCACCTCCTAAGGTGTGGAAAGAGATGAATCAGGCACAGTGTTGGTTTGGGAGAGTCTGGAAACTTCCTTTCTAAAGCATTACATATATTTCTTTGTTGCTACACGGATGGCATCACAAACGAGGAAAGAAAGCAAGAGCTTTGAGCTGATCCTCAACCCAGCCTGGAATATAGAGTTATAGAGAAATCAAAAGAGTTGATGGGGCATGACAGAATCCTCTATCCCTGAAACACATTGTTTAGCAGGTGAAGTTTTTTAGGTACCTTGAGCTCCTATGAGGTACCAAAATTTATTTTGATGAGGACTCACATGATTTATTTTGACAGTTTGCGGAGAGGCTGTTATTAGTCCCTCTCCCTTGGTGATCTGTTCAACCCAAGCTCTCTGGACACCTTTCCAGGAGGTGCACGGGCCTCTATTCAAGCAGCCGTTGTCCTTCAATTCAGTTCATCTGCCTCAGACAGGCAGGGAGTCTATAAACCTATCGCCATTGCTGGATCAGGCCACATAAATGGAGGGTTTAATTTTAAGCAGTTAAACTCCAGTCCTTATAGATCACTAGGTTGGTTAATAATGGACAATCATTACTCTATTTTTGCAAGAGACCCTAGCCTAGAATTATGTCTGGATTTGTGCCATAGACTGATTTAAAAGACAGTCAACTAAATGTTCAGGTATTCAAAGCCTTATTTTGTTAGCCTTTAGTAAATAGAAGAGGAGGAGCTGCAAATTCCAAAACTGGTGTTCTGAAACAATGAATTTAAACCCTATAAAATGTTAACCAGTTGTTATTTATAGGTTATTATGTACAGCCACGTATGATTGAATTTAAACAGAGTGATGATATCTTCTTGATATTTATATCACAGCCCCAGGGAGAGATCAAATGGTTGCAGTTTCAAACACATAGATACTATGAATATTTTATTTGCTTATTTAGTGTCTACTGTCAAGAACAAAGTTATATTTATGCCCATTTAAATCATTGACATTAACTGTGGCTGTGGATCAGCAACTTAAACACAAAAAGTGGTGGTTTTTTAAAATAGAAATATGGTTGTTTAAATGTTTAGGGTTGAGATGTCTGCTCTGAAAAGAAAGGTATGGAAACTGACTCTTGTAGTGCTCAGAGGGAGAGTTACAGAACTTACACAGTTGTCTCCATCATGAATGGATATTATATAATGCAACAATGAGAAAAAAGACAGACTGTCATTTATGCAAGTCTAGTGTTTGGCTTTGTGAAATATTTGATAATATTTGACCATGGTCAAATTATTGTCTGTCAGCTAACTAATATTCGACTTTTAGTAAGTCCCTCTGTTGATGTCAGGTTTAAATGCTGGTAAGTGTGGCATAGTCATTTACCAGCAGCTTGTGAAAGAAGCGAAGCTAATGTGAAGTGCACCTGTCCTATACTCCTCAGAGTTTGCCTCCCACATGTTGGGTGCTTTATTTTTTTTAAAAAATAGATCTTGAAGAAGAGGTAGTCAAGGGTTGTTAGTCAATTTAAAATGTGGTGAAATTGGTAAAGCACAGAGTTTGGAAGAAAGAAGACACATTTTCCCCCCTGTAAAAACAGCACATCTCACCAAAGGTTCACTTTAACCATATGAAATTATATACATGTAAATACATTTAGGCTGTGCACGTGATACTGTAATTTAAAGGTGTAATTTTAATTTTGCTAATTGTTTATGCTGCAACTATTGCCATTACATTCAGTGATATATGTGAATTGCAATTAACGACTAATATCAGTACAAAACATTACTAAAGATTCTGTATGGTGTGGTATGGGAGGAAGCTAATGGGGAGGGGATGACACCATGCATTACTGCAGCGGGTCACGCTAATCCAACTGACATGCAACAACAACAACCACAACAACAGGTACTTTTTTAGAGCAATGAAAAATGCAACATGTGGTGCAGTGCATTGTGTTTGTAACACTGGAACTAGTAGCAGCAGTGGGTATCTTTCATAAACATCATCCTAATTAAAAGGAACAAACTGCTTTCAAGGAGTGGCTTTCCCAGCTCTCATGAAGCATAATGTACCATGTGCAGCCCAGGTGAGAAGGCTGCAACTTTTTCCAGTGCTGCTCATGAGTCAGGATGCTGGGCTAGATGGTACTGCTTTCCTTGCACCCGTTATAGAGGGAAAGAACTGTTGCCTAAATGATAAGGGACTTGGGCAGGGATTCAAAATCAGAAGAACGCTTTTCCATCTTTTTTTGTGGCTAAGGAAAACTTAATAGATTTACTCTGCATTGCAGTTCCTCTTTGGTTATGATGAATGACTAAGAATTTCCTGTGTTCTGTGGGGTATTGCGAGGACAGACCATGAGAATAGTTGAGGAATGTGTCTTCCTCAAGATGGTTATGAAACCTAACCTTTAGCTGGCACCATTTATCTTAATCTTATCAACTTTAAGATTTAAACCTGAATGAATTAATATATTTGACTTATTTGTATGATGGTTCTATTTTCATCCTGGTTTTTTTAAATTTTAATTTTTCAACCAAGAACTAACTGCAGGGCATTCGTGGCATTTATAAGGATGTTTGTTGCATTTTTAAGGACAGTTTGAAAAATAATGACATTTTAAGCATACAGAATAGACAGCTATTTTGCCGTTGTTTTCTGAAATGTTGGTATGGTGTTGAGATTTATAGTTTTCCCCCCTCTAAGGCTTGTATACCAGACATCGTGGACATTATACTTTTGAAGGCAAAGCCTCACAAGCAAACAGTAGTATAAGGGAAAAAAATGGGAAGGAAAATGATAGCTAAAGCAAATAAGATAAAGAATAACCCACCAGATAGGACCACTGACAAATATATTTGTAGAGTAATACTGGATTTGCACAATCATGTTGGATTCATAAATTCCAAATCCAATATTTTGTAATCAGTTCACGTTTTCTCTGTTGAACTCAAGCATTTTATTGATTGTTAATCTCTTAAACATGCACATAGCAACCTCTCTGGCCTCTAGTGAAACAGGTCTCTTCTGATTTCTAATATCAGTACGGTTACTAAGATGACTTAATTTATAAGTAGAGTCATTCCTTTAAAACCTGGAGGAATCTTCCTGGGAAATGACCTTATCCCCACTTAGTGTTCATGATGGCTCCATTCTGCTAGTACTCTACATTTGTTGGGAAAGTCCATAGCCATGCAAAAGATCTCATGTTAAATCCTTGGTAACATCTGTTAAAAGAATCAGGATCAGGTAGCAAGTGATGGAAGAGACACCATTGTCTGGATAACTCTTGTCCATCAGAGTAAATAAAATGAGCTAGATAGCCTATGCTGCATCTGCGCTGCAGAATTTATGCAGTTTGGCACTGCTTTAACTGCCATGACTCAATGCTATGGAATTCTGGGATTTATAGTTTTTTTGGTGAGATATTTAGCTTTCTCTGTCACAACAAACTACAAATCCTAGGAGCTCTGGTGCCACAACAAACTATAAATCCCAGATCCCATAGAATGGAGCCATGACAGTTAAACTGGTATCAATCTGCATTAATTCTGCAGTGTGGCAGCAGTCTTATTCACATAAGATCTTTAGTTGATCTTGTAGGCTGAGGAGCATTCCAGAAAGAAGGAAGAGGGGATATTTTAGTTATATATCTGTGTAGATGCAGAGACCATGGAACTGTCCATTATTCCTTGGCTACTTAGAGCTTCAAAACAATGGAGTGTGTGGATTTCAGATATTGGGTGTCATATCCTCATTGGATTCACAACCTCTTTGCTCACTCTTAGTCTTAGAGAAGGACAGGGCCAGTGGTGACAATCAATCCATGGGGGGGAACTGTTTGATTCCCACATGGACATGGGTGACCTTGAGCAAGTCACAGTCTCTCAGCCTCAGGGGAAGGCAATAGCAAATCTCCTCTGAACAAATCTTGCCAAGAAAATCCCATGATGGCCTTTGGGTCACCATTAGTTGGAAAAAACTTGAAGGGACATATGTACACACAGAGCAGATGTTTTTTTTCCTTGTCATCATTGTGATTTGATTTCTTGCATGCTCTCCCTCAGCCTAATAGGAGAGAATGAGAAAGTGGGAATACAGAGAAGGAAGGAGGAAATGAGAGAGCACTTGTCTCATGGGTGGTCTTGACAGATGCCTGAAAGGTGCCCTTCTACCAGTCTGGTAAAAGTGGTTGGTTTTTTTTATGGATTAGTCACTGTAACAGCTGTGGTCACTGGTGGCTCTGTGGATTGTTTTTGGATTAGAGCTATGATGGCACTCAAATTGTAGCCTCCCTCCCTCCCCCCTCTCTTTTTCTCTACTATGCTCTGCTTCACTTTATGGAGAGATGTTGCTGTGGAATGAGGACTGGTGCCCCCAAAGAAGGGTTTCTTTAAAACCATAGTGGGCACTTTACAATTTCCTGAAAGTTTCTAATTGGAGGTTGAATATCTCTTACCCAGAAATACAAAATATTCCAAAATTGTCCATTTGGGTGGCTGAGATAGTGACACCTTTGCTTTCTGATGGTTCAATGTACACAAACTTTATTTCACGCAGAAAATTATTAAAAACATTGTTATCAGATTACCTTCAGGTTATAAGGTATATATGAAACATGAATGAATTTCATGTTTAGATTTGGGCCCTATCTCCAAGAATCATAGACTCGTAGACTCATAGAGTTGAAAGAGACCACAAAGGCCAACCAGTCTGACCCCCTGCCTTATAGGTATACACAGGTTTTAATAGTGATCTCTTAGTGGACCTCTGCCAAATTACATGCAGAGATGCAAAGACAGGTCTGTGGAAGAGTGGGTTTTGTAGGAATAGGTATGAAGAGGTCTATGCATGTGTTTGTTGCTTCAGTTCTATGTTGCTATATCTTGCTGTTTCACAGAAGGCATTGGCTTGTGAGTCCGGCTGCTTTGTTGGGCTTCTCAAAACATTCACATCCTCCCTTTTGGACTGAAATCATAATTAGGGCCCTGTTCAAGGAGGAAAAACTTTCCCACCCAAAAGGGAAATACGAAGGCTGTGCTGCCGAGGCAGCTCGCCCAAGTAATAATATAATCTTAGAAGAATGCTGCTCCCCTGAGTAAAGGAAATTCTAAAACTTCAGCATTTGGCGCTATTATAAAATAACTCTTGCTTGTTTGGCTGTAACATCAGTCTTTGGACCTAGGCTTCTGAAGGGCCATGGTGTTTGCTGGGGGGAGTGGGGATATTCAATTTAAGAATGGGAAAAAGAGCCTTCTTGCTTGGCTGTAACATTTGTCTTCAGTCCTAGGCATATGAAGGGTCATAGTGGTTGCTGGGAGAGCATTAAAATGTGGGCAAGACCATTTAGAGAAGCATGTTCTCCACAGGTGTTATGGGAATATTTCATATCCCAGTTGCTGGTCTGTTTTGAATTTATGATCTTAATGAATGTTCCTTGGGACCCCAAGAACATCTGCCTTTTCTTGGCCTTCAATTAAGAGGTCTTGATAGACAAGAGAGGGTAGAAAAGCAGATGCAAAATGGGATCAAGATGGGGAGGGAGATGAAGATAGATAGTGAAGGAAGAAGCCATGTAAGAAAGAAATGCAACCCTAACCAGAAAGAAGATTGTAACCATTATATTGAAAATGTATTTATTCCAAAATAACAAAACCTGAGTCAGTGTGATCCATGTAAATGCTAAGGGATCATTATTTTCTATATGTGTAGTTACACATAGTATTAAATACTCTCCTGCACAAAGGCTTTGTAACTCAAAATCCAATCAGGATGTGGATAATCTATTGTTTTTGAGCAATGAAACAGGAAGTCCTGCAAGGCTAGGAGCAAAAGGAGATAAAAGGGGCTTAAACTTAATGACATTTAAGGGCAGAAGGAGAGGCATTTGCCAGGCAGGGAGAGGTAACAAAAAAATGATGAGACTCAAAACATGGAAAACAGGATGTAAATGAAGCAAGAGGAGCTAAGAAAGATTAAACACAGGTTTGCAATGAAAGGATGAAGAAGGCATAGGACACTCTGGAGTGGTAGATAATCTTTCCCAAGTTAGGTTATTATAAAAATAAGCTAGAAAGGTTATTTTGTGGACTGTAATTTCAAAATCTCCTAGCCATGAGCTTAACACTGGGGGATTCAAGTATTTTTACTCCAAAAATTCATTTTTCCAAGCTCTGCACTTTCTTTGATGCTTTTGTGACTGGGCATCTATAAGGGCTATGTGGATTAGCATTGCCACTCCCTAAGTGTTTTCCACTGCCATCAGCTGACCTACACCAGTTTCAGATCTGATTGTGAAATGCAATAGAGATAATCCTTCTGTAGAGAAATGAATGCACTTAGCCAATTTAGATGTGATTGTATATATACTCTTAACTCATGATGTGTGAAGTATGTTTAATTTTTGGAATACAGTAACTGAAGTGATATGGCCAAGAGAGAAATTCTAGTTTTTGAGTATCCAGAGGCGCTAAGATGGTAGCTGAGTTTAAAAAAAAAAACAAAAAAAACCATAGAAGCCAAGATCTTGAGTGTTTTATGTGTAATTCAAGGCTCCGAGTTCATGATATAATGACTGCTGCTTCATTTTGTCACTATTTTTTGAGGAAACTGAGCATATTTGCATCTGTGTCTATAAAGTTTAAATGCTTATCACCTACAAAGGCATGTTGTCCCAGTGTAAGTTCTGAAAGACCATATGAAAATTTGGCACTAAAAAAAAGCCAAGTATTTAAACATTCATCATTCTCTGGTGCTTCTTATATTACTGGGCTAGATGCTAAATTTCAGTTCCCTTTGATATTATCAATCCATTTATCCAGTATGGGATGTGATAAGGTGCTGGACTGGCAGATAACAGAACAAATACTCTTTTAAGCACCGGGTCTTAAAGTAGTAAAATGATCTCAGCTTGGAATAATCATGAAGAAAAATGGGCAAACTTAAACCCATCCAGAGGTGAATAGAGTTGGTCTGAAGCCTTTTTTTTTTTTAATGACACATTTTCTGCCAGGGAATGAAAGAGTTGAAAAGGATACCCTTTCATGCTTGCCCACTTGTACTTAGATTGTATTCAGATATGTTTCAAAGCTGGTGTTCATGAAATCTGATGAGCAACAACAACAAAAAGATAATCGGAACTGACATGTGTGGATTAGTAACATGGCTACATCTTTTCAATAAAACCTAGGAATTTACCACTTGGTTTTGTTTGTAGTAGTGGATGGAGGAGTAGAGTGGGACCTACAACAAAATATTGTAATATATCCTCATTCCCTTTTCATGTGCCATATTCCAGCTACCCCAAACCTCCTATATGACATTCCTTTCTCTTACCTCCATTCTCTATTTTTCTCTTTCTGCTCCTACCCAAATGGAATATAATAGTGTCAGAAGGCTTTTTATGGAGACAGAGGCAGTGGCCTCCACTTATTTGAAGGAAGATTCTCATGTGTGCTCTATATACACAGTACAAGCTGTTGATGAAGCTGTGGGGTGGCTTTTCACAATTTGTATAAACTGAGTTTATAAATGGATGCTTCAAGTACCAGTAGCTCTTAGAATCTATGTTTTTTTATTATTTGCTGTGATGCAATCTTGGTGTGTGTGTGTGTGTGTGTGCGTGCACTGTTGTATTTTGTTGCATCATCATGGGAAGCCATGACTCAGAAAAGACAATGATGCTGGGGAAGGTAGAGCACAGTAGAAAGAGAGGAAGACCAAAGGCTAGATGGATAGAATCAATCAGAGAGACCATGTGCCTGAGCCTACAGGACATGAGCAGAAAGGAAGATGATAGGGGGTCTTGGAGATGTCTCATTCACAAGGTTGCTATGAGTTGAGGTCTACTCAAAGGCAGGTAACCAGAACAACAAATTTTGTTGCGTGGCCAACACAACTACCCATGTTTTCTGAAGATAGTGAATTTTGCAGCAACAGGGGAAACTTTTAACAAGAGGGAACTAATAGACTAGGACAGTGATGGTGAACCTTTTAGAGGCCGAATGCCCAAACTACAACACAGTCCCCACTTATTTATTGCAAAGTGCCACATCCCTCTGGCTTTCTAGTAAGAAACTCTGGCAAACTCTGTGCTAGGGCGACAGCGTGTGTGCCCACAGAGAGGGCTCTGAGTGCCACCTCTGGCATGCGTGCCATAGGTTCGCTATCACTGGACTAGGATATAACTCTTTGAAGATTTTACCCCCAACAAAGTCCCTACATGGCCAAGAAGGGGCCTCTACTTATATTGAGACGGAGAAATGTAAGGTGCTGCACTTAGGGTGAAAAAATGAAATGCACAGATATAGGATGGGGGACACCTGGCTGAATGAAACTACGTGTGAAAGGGATCTTGGAGTCTAAGTAGACCATAAGTTGAATATGAGTCAACAGTGTGATGCGGCAGCTAGCAAGGCCAATGCGATTTTAGGCTGCATCAACAGAAGTATAGTGTCTAGATCAAGGGAAGTAATAGTGCCACTCTATTTTGCTTTGGTCAGGCCCCACCTGGAATACTGTTCTGGGCACCACAATTAAAAAAAGACATTGAGAAACTGGAGCGTGTCCAAAGGAGGGCAACTAAAATGGTGAAAGGTCTGGAAACCATGCCCTATGAGGAACGACTTAGGGAGCTGGGGATGTTTAGCCTGGAGAAGAGAAGGTTAAGAGGTGATATGATAGCCCTGTTTAAATATTTGAAGGGATGTCATGTTGAGGAGGGAGCAAGCTTGTTTTCTGCTGCTCCAGAGACTAGGACCCGGAGCAGTGGATGCAAGCTGCAGGAAAAGAGATTCCACCTCAACATTAGGAGGAACTTCCTGACAGTAAGGGCTGTTCGACAGTGGAACACACTCCCTCAGAGTGTAGTGGAGTCTCCTTCCTTGGAGGACTTTAAGCAGAGGCTGAATGGCCATCTGTCGGGGATGCTTTGATTGTGATTTCCTTCATGGCAGAAGGGGGTTGGACTGGATGGCCCTTGTGGTCTCTTCCAACTCTACGATTCTATTATTCTATGAGATCCCTCCAGACTATCTTAACTGACAACAGAAGTAACATCTGAGACAAAATGTAGGACTGTGATTCTAACATCATGATTTTTCTTCTCCTGTATGGTTTTTAACATCTTTGCCACATGAAGAAGCCAATGAAGCTTTGAAAGTTTACAAGATGTATTTTGAGCATTTTGCTTGGCCAATAAAAGTATCACTGTTTTGTGAATTTTGGATTTTGTTGTATTTTGCTGCTTGGCCAACATGGCTACCCTGAATATGTTTTGTACTGAATGACTTACTTAAGGATTTGTGAGTTAAGCTTGTGCTCCTTGTATTACTATTTGAATCAAGTTTGATAAATATACATGACACAAAACAAACTTCAATGCAAAAGACATCCAAAATTGATGGATGAACAGGGGTGAGGAAAGGGGAGCTGCTTTCAAGCCCCTAAAACCTATTGGGGAATCCCCTAAATCCCCCCTCCATTTTTCAGGGAATTTTCAACCCCTAAGCCACCTGAAAATGCAATAAGCCCATTTGTTTAGCCCCCCTGACCTCCAAAACCTATCAAAAGTCCCTAAAAATGAGCCTGAAAAAAACAAGAAATGATGTGACATCACTTCTGCAAAAAAAAAAAAAAAAAAAGCTTTAAAAAGTAAGAGAAAAGAATAAGGAATGAGGAGGGAGGGAAGGAAGGAAGGAAGGAAGGAAAAAGGTGCAGTTGCTCACCTGATCTAGGTGCTCACAGTAATATTACAGGCAGTTTAAATACTTTTATATTAACCTTTTTTACCATATAGTATCTGTTGCAGTTTTAAGCTGCCTTGAGTCCCAGCACTGAAGAAAAGGTGGGATAAAGATGATGATGGTGGTGGTGGAGGTGATGATGATGGTTATAATGATGCTGATTTTATATGCTATAATACCTGAAGGGCTACCTTTTAACCACTTGAGGTTTTTTTTAAATCAGTGGCTTTTCAACATTATCTGGAAACCGTAGCAAGGTTGACCCTAAACAATTATCTGCCTGAGGAAAGAATAAGATGGCATACCTACCCCCTCACTACCCCTTCACTCTCAGCTGGACTGCCACTAAATATGAATGGTGCTACATCTTCCAGCACACATGAAGGTAACAGCCTAATTTAGGGGCACAAAGCAGGCTGCAAGGGCTTACAGATCCCTTCTGCAATATCTTAACTGTTTCATCCTGCCATCTGCTGCCTAAGGCAGATGCCTCACTGTGCCTACTGAAACAACCGGTTCTCTACACTAGGCAAGTGGCCTCTTCTGTAGTTGTGCCTGGCTAAGGAATTCCTTCCCCAATGCAGAGCTGGAAGAGGCTTCAGGGGCTATCAGGTGCAACCTCTTGCTCAGTACAGGATCTGCAGCTAAAGTACCCCAGCAGGTAGCTGTCCAGCCTCGTTTTGAAGAAATCAAAAAAAGAGAACTCAACACCACTCTAGATGATTGGTCCCACTGCCCAACCACTCTTATTGTCAAGACGTTCTTCTAATGTTAAGTCAAAACCTACTCTCCACTGTCTGGTGCTCTTTTAAGTACTAAACAATGACTGTCCTATTCATTGAGGCATTTCCTAGGTCTTTCAATTGATTGTTTTTGAATTCTTGTCCCCATTCTCAATCCTGCTTGCCACCTCATGTCTATATTTATATATGAAGCCTTTGGGGTTTTGTTTCGTTTTGCTGTTCCTGTTCATTGTTACTTATCATAGATTATAACTCTATATCTGTCCCCCCCCAAAAAAAACAGCTGTTTTATTGACATGCAGAACCAACCGTTCAGATGCTTGGTTTTTTAAGCATGTGTGTAGCTTAATGAACAAAGGTTAGAAGGTGGCACTACTTTACTCAAGAACAGAGCTGGCATTGGAAGGACAGGAGGGTGGATGCATGGTGTACAGGGTTGGCAAGCAGTTTCCTGGCAGAACCAAGCATGGCTTGGAAGTCAGCACAAAGCAGTGTGTTGAGGAAGGAGCTTTGGCAGAGCACAAGCCTCTTCTAGAGCCATAATCTCATTTGAAGTAAAGTGATCCCCCGTGCTCTGGCCAAAAGGACTTGTGGCTTTTGCCAAGCTGAATGCAACAGATGTTAGGTCACAGGGGAATGTTTAGTCCCCTTACTGTCAACAACTACCTCTTTCCCTTGTGGCTTTGAGCTCAGGATTGAAATATCACTTGCTGGGCTTTGATTACTGAAAGAAAGAAAAATCCTATACAAAGTTTTGAGAGTGTTCCTGCAATTTTAGGCCAAATGGCAAGATGGCTTGAATCAAGGGGGAAGAAAAGGTAAAAATGATGAGGTGCTGTCAAGATCCAAGTGCAGCCCAAACCAAAGCAGCTACACCCTTCTGAAACAATGGCTGGAAAGAGGCTAGAGTTCTGGGAGAGGCTGAGATCTGCTTTCTCCAAGCAGTGCAGAAAGGGTCACAGTCTCAAAGGAGGAGGAGGTAACAGGGAGAGAGTAAGAAGAGACAGTGTGGTAAAATGGTTTGAGCATTGGATTATGACACTAGAGAGCAGGGTTTGAATCCATTGTCTGGACTATTTGCACCAGACCAGGGTTTGGGCTGTGTATCATCCAGACTCTCCTTTGAGAGAATGGTGGCAGGGGGACATTTTATTTGGCCTGTGCAGACAGAGCCAGAGAGGGGAACTGATTTATCCTTCCCTTGCCAGTCTCATTTTTTCACACAATGCCTCTCCCACCCACAAAAGGTTTATTCTTCCATAGTATTGTATAGTATTTCCTGGGAGCTCCTGGCATTAACAAAGTTGTTTTATTCCCAGTACCCAGTTCAGTTTAAATTTACCCAGTCGTTTCCAAAATGAAATTCATCAGTTATTTGTCTGTGTGCTTTTGCTGCCTTGGAGCAAGTAAAGATACTGCCAGAAAACACAGCCTACCCCCCACTTTGCAATATTTCTCTACTACATATTCCTCTTCCTCTTGAAGTCATATTTGCAAGGAGAAAGCAGCTGTAGGCTAGCGTTCCTATGGACTGTAGTATAATGTTAATTTTTGTCCTACTATATAAGATTTGTGAATATGCTTCCCTATTTGCCTGACAAGCACTTTCTGAAGATGCCAGCCACAGATGCTGGTGAAACACCAGGAAGAAACTCTTCTAGAATATGGCCACATAGCCCGAAAACCCCACAAAAAACTATGTGAGACATATTGTTCTGGAGGATCAATGCCTCATACTATATTTGCTGTTATTACTTTCAAAATGTTCAGGAGTGCTTACGGAGATGAATAATCATGTTTCCATCATATCAAAATAATAGAAATTACAAAACAACTTCCATTTGTGAAGTCGAAGGCTTTCATGGCCGGCATCCATGGTTTTTTGTGGGTTTTTCAGGCTATGTGGCCATGTTCTAGAAAATTTTCTTCTTGACGTTTCGCCAGCATCTGTGGCTGGCATATATTTGGTGGTTGTGGGGAGGAATGGCCTGTCCTCTGGAATGCCATTTTGTACACTCTGCACCCAAACTAGAGATAGTGACATTGTACTGGGAAAGGATTGTGCATGGTATCTCAAGATACTATATGACAATACATGTCCATACCTGTAAGAAAAGAAAGCTTGGAAAATGCACCTTTGTCTCCCACCTCTTTCTCTCCAGTGCTGCAGCTGGGAATTGATTCCAGAGGCAGCTAGTGGAAACAAACCAGGAATGTGAGAGGACCTTTTCCACTGAGAGAGTTTGTTGGGTCAGGGATGCAAAACATGTGGCTGTCCAGAGTTGTTGAATTGTAATTCTCATTAGGCCTAGACAGAATTGTTAGTTGGTGAGAATTTCTGGAAGCTGTAGTCTGGTGGTGCCTAGAGGTGCCACTTGGTCTTCATTCCTTTGATAGATCAAGATTTATAGAGCCCTAATGGGGGTGCTCCTGTAAGGAGACCTTGGAAGTTTAATCCAGGATAAACCCTGTGCTAAATGCCCTTCAGTTCAACTCTTTAGGATGTATGTGACTGTAAAATCCACTTGAGTTCCTCCATCTTTGCAGATTCTCCTTCCAGTTGCTGCTGCCTGGCCTACACAATGTTAGCAATGACCAGAAAGAAAGCCTCCTCAGTGGTGGTAATCCCATTTGTGAATTCCTTCCATCGAAAGGCTTTCCTGGTGTCAACCTGAGACCATAAGCCAAATAAGTTTTTATTTTATTGGGCTTTACAACATTTTTAAACACATGTTGTTTATATTTTACTGCTATTTTATCTTGAACATAAATATTCAACCCTCTGTACCCACAGATTCCGCATCCACAGATTCACCCATCCTATCTAAAGTATTAATCTGAGCTGCCCCTGCATAGCTTCCAAGATCAAATGGGATCTGGTGCCTTTAGGATATTTTGGCCTTATAGGAGTCTTCTATATCTTTATATGTAATATGTAATAATTAGATATGTAGTCATGAAAAGCTGATGAATGTTAGCTGGATTTTAGTTGAAACGGACCAACTATAAATAAGACGTTATCTCCATGCTTAAGAGAATCCAAATATTTGCAGAATCTTTAGGGAAAATATCCATAGGAAAATTTGGGGGCAAACCTCCCAAACAAGCATAAAATAGTGCAGTGAGGCCTGAACATGCTCAGCAAATGCAAAATGCTGTACATCTAGGGAGAGGATAACACGGACAGGAAAAAGAATGGAGTAACCTGTGAGAGCATTGACCAGGAGCATTGACACTGCAACATTTGACTGCAATTCCCCTTGTAGATCATTATTGTTTAGGATGCTAGCTATTGTTGAATTTGGCTATCAGTTTTAATATACCGAGCATGACATCAAAATTATGGCATTCTTGTTATCCCATATGTGAACTCTATAATTTACAGACCTTGAAACAACTTTGGCACACACTGTGGCTCATCCTGAAACCACTCACAAGATTTTGTTCCATGCTATTGTTCAGTTCTGTTACAGTTTAATCTCAGCTTTCCTGTGGATTGCAGGTTATATAGAAACACAGACGCTTCCTGATGACCGCTTAACAGAATTTCTCAGTCCTAGGTTAATGCAACATATCTGGCATTCCGATGACAATGAAAATCTTCATATATGGAAAATGACCTAGTTTCCATGCCTTATCTAAAGGAGTATTCTGATGGCTAAGGGCATGCCAGAATAATGTATATTTCCTTACAGTTATCCAGATCTGACATGCTATTAATTTACCCAGGAAAGCTACTGCCAGACAATGTTCTGATCACTCAGGCCTGAAACTATATTTCACTTCAGTTAACCTGTTCTTCACACATCCATGGAGCTGCAGTGGTTTTCATTGTATCTCCCTACCCCCCATCTACCCACCCACCCATCCTTTTATACTCTGGGTTGGCCTCTTTTGCAGCCAGGATGTTTTTTTCCTTGCCTTTTTTATTGTTTCAGTGACCTAGCAACCCTGCACTGGTGGAGTCTTGCCAGTCAGCTTCCTTTCCAAGCTGTCTGACAGACTCCAACTATGTTGCCATCAGAAGGGAGCAGGAGTTTAAATGGTGACAAAGTAGTGTCCCCCCCCCCCACATTCACACCTACATCAGTCCTAATTTGATTGAAGGCACAAAGTGTCAGTCTTCTTTTACCAGTGTAAAAGAAGTTTAGAAAGTGTTTAAATTTTGATTGTTGAAAATGTTTTCCACCCACTAGGCAGAGTGAGATGGATGCCTCTTATTTTGGATATCACAGTTTTATTACTTTTGCATTGTTACTGCCACGGAAAAGGAAAGATGTTCCTGGGATTTTTCTGTCAGAGGCATCATGATTACTTTTTTGGCCTTGGATATTGTGTATCATGAACGGAAAGTGTGACTGCCTTTGGTCAGCTGTACATATAACCACTATCCATCCCCATGACCATATCTGTACAGTTGATGTCATAACATTTAGGCAGATTGTTAAAATTAGTTCGTTGCTAGCATGGCGAGGCAGTCAATGGGTGTGGGTCAATATGGAGGCAAGTGTGATCCTGATATGTTCCTTTCTACTGCCAACTATTTGTTTTTCTTTTAAAAATAAGCTGTACAAGGCTAATTTTTTAAAAATAATATCATGTTTCATTTGAGATTGATGCAGAATAAAAGAGGTTGAAAAGTGGAATAAAATTCATATGGCTTGAAGAAAACTGCAAGGAAAGGCTTCATGTTTGAGAGAATCTTTAGGAAAACATAGTTTTAGGCAGAGTAAAACCCCAAAGCCAGAACAGTCCAGTGAGGGCCAAGAAAGCTTAGTGGCTACAGGGTGCTGTATGCCTGGGGGGTTGTTGGTGGTAACAGGGAAAGGAATGGGGTGTCCTGGAAGAGACTGTTGCTTTCTTCTAGCATTGAAGTAGAACAAAAGCAGGGGTTGACAGAGGGTGAGATTGTATTATATGTCTTTAAGAGAGCGTCAAGGACACCTTCTGAGAAAGCCAGTGGCACCAACACCTACTGTTCTACTCATTCAGTGGTCCCTTCAGCCATTCTCTTCTGCCTCCTGTGGATATAAAGCAGCTGGGTAGCTTGGCAACCTTAATCCTGAGCCCAGTTGAGGAGATAAGTTGAAGACCACTGCACAGATGGAGATAAAGGAGAATCATATGGAGACTTAAATGCAAGGAACAGTTCTATGCAGTGAAGCTTTCGTGCTCGCTGAGCATCAGGAGATAATTGTTACAAACAATTAATGTCTATTGACATTATAGTGACAGATGGAGAGTGTAGCCAGAAAATAGGACAGCATGTATGTTGGCTTCATATTTTTAATAGCTTTTTTAAAAAATATTTTTTTAAAAAAAATAGCATTTCTTTTTAATTTCAAATTTTATTTATTCATTATTAAGTATTAGGCCCCATTCCCACTGGGCATATAAAGCGGCATATTTCACTGCGATTCTGACTCAGATCTTTTTTCCGAGTTGTATTCAAATCTGGTACTTTGTTCCCATTACGAAAGGGTGTTTTTTTACTCATATTCTCGTTCCCATTGAAATTTTCTCTGTTATAATTTGAAATAGACTTTTTTGCTCCCCGTTCCCATTGCCCTTCCAGAACCTCTTTTTTTTAAGCAGCTGTCAATCAAGCGCCTTGGCGCTTGATGTCATAGTGACGTCAGTTGTTTTGATACATTTTAGCACAGGCTATTTTTGTTCCCTGTTCCCATTTGTGTCTTTCAAACTTGTTTTTCTGTTTGTTTCTTTAAAGCAGTCAATCAATCGCTTAGGCGCTTTTTCCCTCTGGGAAAGGGAGAAGGAGCCTCCATTCCCCCAAGTCCCTTTGCCTCCCAAGCTGTCCTGTGTCTTCCCAGAGCCCCTCTGGGAAAGGGAGAAGGAACCTCCATCCCCCCAAGTCCCTTTGCCTCAGCCATTGCTCCCTGGGCTGTCTGGGGGGTGATCAAGCAGGCATGTAAAAAAAAAGAAAAATAGTTTAAAAATGGTGTTCAATGGCTCTCCTCACATGTCATTCTATGAATGTGGAGCAGGGGGGGTTGCAGGGGAGCGTAATGTGTTTACCATGTTTGGAAGTCAATGTAGCAATTTGCTATGTTTGGACACCTGACAGAGCACCTAGGTCAGGGGTCGGCAACCTACGGCCCGTGGGCCGGATACGGCCCAGCAAGGCCTTGGGACCGGCCCCAGCCTGGTCCTGCCGCCGATTGCTGCCCCCCTGCAGCTTCCGTGCCGCTCCGGGCACCATTTTGAGTTCGGCCCCCCAGTTGTCTGAGGGACAGCAACCCGGCCCCCGGCTCAAAAAGGTTGCCTATCCTGACCTAGGTGATCAAAAGCTTAATTATTTTTAAAATAAATTTGTCTACACACTCGATCGCCTTACCCTGCTTCCCACTCCACTGGGGGAAGGCCATGCATACGGGGGGGATAGCGCCAGTAATGCAGGAAAGAGAACAAAGTGGGTGACACCCCCAGGACAGCCCCCTGAGCACTGCTCCTCCCATCCCCAAGTTCCCAAATCGGACACACCCTTGCCGTTCCCATTCATTTGCCCTGGATCAGACTGGGGAGGTGCAAGAAAAACCTCAGGAAAAGTGCAGTCAAATTAACCCGGGTTCGACCCCCCTGATTTGGGTTTTCACTGGAAAAATTGATTACATGGAGATCAGATACGAATTCCAGTAGGAACGAAACCGGCGTAATGAGGATCGAATGCGCACTCAAATGGGAATGATGCTCCCATAATCCGAGTCTTGATCGGCTATATAAGCCAGTGGGAATGGGGCCTTAGTGACTCTTTTAGTTTCTAGCAATTTAAGAGGAGGAAGAGAGGGCAAGGAACTAAATAAAAATAATAATAATTGTAAGCCATTCTGAAAGCCTATGTGGTGCAAGAGCGGGGTATAATAATTAAAATAAATAAAACAAGAAAATAGTCTTGTTCTATGGGTCATTCTGAGCTGGAGCTTGGAAGTCATGCAAGTAATGTTACTTGTAGTATGTTACTTTTTGGGATGATACAAGCATATTATTATTTTGTTTTGTAAATTAACAAATGGTAAAACACCTAAACTGTAGTAAGTAAGATTTACTTGTGAGTTGTTTTCCTTATTTTGTGCTATTTATCAGTTACCCTGGGGGAATGTGCCACAAATATGAAACTATATACATTTCAACAAATATAGTACTGCAAGCAGAAAATTGTATATACTGTTATTTGGCATCTATATCACAATAAAATCAACATTAGGCATTGGTTTCAGGATACAATACTGAGTGATTTGCACTGGTGACATCTATGGGTCCATATCAATGTGAATATTTCCTGGCTGTGGGTCTGCTGGTAGCCCAAATGTGCTCCCAAGTCTTATGTGTGATGACTAATTTTTAGTAAAATCTTGCCCTGGGGAAGGGATACATTTCTAAACCTTTAAAGCTTATTACCTTGCACTTGGCTTAGGTGGCTTTATTAATTTACCTAGCATAGGACCACATTTACACAGATAGTGGCTTTTATCCATAGGGTTGCCAGATGTCAGCTCTTCAGTTCTCAGGGTGTGGAGGACAAAGTAAGAGCACTGTTTGGAAAGGTATGTGTGTATATATTTTGCTCATTTTTAGATTTGTAGTTTTTGTTTAAATGGCATAATTTGTGTAACTGTGGTTGATGCTTAATGTGTGATGCTTAATGACATCATTATGGGTTGCCACTTGTAACATCACCCAGGCCTTCTTTTTGTAACATTACAAAAGGACATCCTTAGGTCTCAGGTTTTGACCATGAAATCTTGGGTCCAGGTACAGTCCTGACTTGGCAACCCACATTGTCCTGTGCCTTGAAGTAGTTTCTAACTTATGCTGACCCTTATGTGACCCTAGGGCCTAAATGCAATAAAGGCATCCAACATTGATCAGCTATTCATTATTACATAGTTAATTATTACATACTATTATATATAAACATATAAAGGAATCCTATAAGGCCTAATTACCCTAAAGGCACCAGATCACTTCTGATCTTGGAAACGTAATGGTTAGTATTTAGATGAGAGACCGCCAATGAATACCAGGTGCTGTAGGCTATATTTCAGGGAAAAGGGTAAAACCACCTCTGAGTATTCCTTACCTAAGAAAACCCTATGAAATTCATGGGGTCACCATAAGTTGACAGAAAAGTTGAAGACGCATGTGTGCGCGCACACAAATATGTTGAGCCTATCATGGGGGTTTCTTGGCAAGATTTGTTTACCATCCTCTGAGGCTGAGAGTGTGTCCCAGTGGGTTTCCATGGCTGAGCAGGGGTCCAGCATTTGAACCACTATACCACACTGTTCTCAATGGGTCCGTACAGACAGGCCAAAATAAAGCTGCTTCAGGTCACTTTGGAGGTATGCTGTTTAAATGACACATGCACCTTAAGAGGCCAGAAGCTGCACCAAAGCCGTGCTCCAGTCCTTAGGACTGGAGCATGGTTCTAGCGGAACTTCAGGCCTCTTGGGACGCATGCATCATTTAAACAGCATACCTCCAAAGTGAACCAAAGCAACTTTATTTTGGCCTGTCTTTACAGGCTCAAGTTATCCTTCTGTACTGAACAGGTTGCCTTCCCCATGAAAAAATAATTTTATTCCCTTAGTTATTTCACAGGCCTGTGGGCCCTTTTTACACAATAAGGTCTGCATGCTTTTACAGCCCCATAGAATTGGCTTTCTGCTTTGAGGATTTTTCTCAGTGTTGCTCCTTTCAGGAAAAGAGCAAGGAAGGAAACTGAAACAGTCCAGATTTAGGAGCAAAGCTTTTGTTCGCATAAACTCCCTTGGCTCCAAAACAGCCTCCACCCATAATCATTACATCCGCAGCAGGGCTTAAAAACACAGTCCAGAGACGCTTTTCTAGTAGCTGATAAAGGAACAGACTGAAGTGTGTGCCCACCCTGTGAGGCAGGAGAGGCCGACTCTATTCTTTATTATTCTATTCATCTTAAACCTTGCTACTAAAGGTTTCCTGGACAGACTCAGGAAGGGGGGAATTTGGATTTTCTTTTGTGACTTTTGCCTTGAGTCCTAGGACTTAATTGTGGATCTGGCAGACTGCAAACAGCTTTTATAGCTCCAGTTTCTTTAAGTTTGAATATTGCTCCTTATTTTATGTGGTTTGGTTTACAGAAACACTTCCTGTGTTCACCATCAAGGATCACTTTAACCTTAAGGCTGCCAGATATGTCCCTTCATTTGGGAGGCATTTCTTGTTATCATTTTAAAAATGCCACCACTTATTTCAAACCTTTCCAGTAACTGCATTAAACACAACATATTGCCTCTCATTTTAGAGAGCAGAGTGCCAGAAGAAGAGACACCAGGGTATGGATACCAAGACAAACCTACAAAAGGGAATTGTGGAATATGATCTTTCCATCCCTTTTTTCCTTCCCTCCCCCCAGCAACCAATTGAAATACCTCTCCAGACTGCTGGGGAGCCCCACTGAATAAAGCAGTGAAGGGGAAATGGTGGCATGAGGGCTGATGGGATAGGATAGAGTTCTAAAAATTGGACAGAGGGACTTCCTGGGAATGTTAGCTCTGCTTGCGAATGTGGATATTCACTGGGCTCACTGATTTCATTCCTGATCATTGTGTGGTTAAAGCCACATGGAAAGAAACATGATTCCTGCTTCCATATTTTGTTGTTGTTAACTGCCCTTAAGACGACTCCAACTCATGGTGAAACTTTGGATGAGACATCTCCAAGACCTCTATCTTCCAGTACTCTATTTAGGTCCTGCAGATTCAGGCCCATGATCTCCTTGATTGAGTCCAGCCATCTGAAATGTGGTCTTCCTCTCTGACCAATATTTGATCCAAGATATGGACATTTATTTGACTGATGCATTTATATGATTCATAAAATGTGCCCTAGGTTAACTTCTGAGTACCATGTAAGGTATGGAAATGTGTGTCTTCAGCAGATAGATACACACACACACACACACACACACACACACACACCGTATATAAAAAATGAATTAGTTAGATAAAGCCCATCACATATAATAAATATTTGTGTGAGAGAGACCCCTTGACTAAACCAATGGCAACATGTCCACTAGTCATTCCCTGGTTGGTTGCCTATTTCATGAGAGAGGTAATTGATTCTAGAAAGACACTAATGTGAACAAAAACAGTACGTTCACATAAGAGGGCATTCCAACAGTCCCAAGATGTCTGCATCTGGACCCATAACTCTCCATCTTTACATTAGTACCCATATAATGCCACTTGGCATGTTAGGCTGACTAACTCATGTATCTTGCCAATTCTCTCACATTTTAAAAATTATTTTATGTCTTTGATTGATTGTTTGATTTTTTTTTATCTCATCTTTCTCCCTAAATGAGACTCAGACTAAAATTTAACACATATGTGGGATTATCAACACTCCCTTATTATCTATATTCCCATTCACTGCATGCTCATTGGAGCCAAACACTACAGGCTTTCTGAAACAGTCTGTGAATGTTAAACATCATTACTCCTTACTAACTACATTCTTTGTGTATTCCCCATGTTAATGTAACACTGTGAAAATAATAATAATAATAATAATAATAATAATAATAATAATTTTATGCTAAAAATTAAAATAATTTTAAAGGGAGCATGGAGGCCCTGTTCTTCAGGCACAATAAGGCTTTTGCAAGTCTTATAATTATAATTATCCTGATTTTCATTTTCAGGTTTTAGTAATTAGTTCCAAAATAAAAGAGAAAACAAGACAAGGTTCTAATAATATAATTCTAATAATACAATCTATTTTATTATACATTGGAAATATATATAAAAAAATAAAAGAGATTACTGTATGCATGCTCGCCCAACAAACTTGTTGAGTTTATTGCACAAATAGCTTTAGATAATTAATTCATAAATTAAAAACCAGTGAAGGCACTCTGTCCTTGTGTACATTGATGTTGTGGTATCTGTGTAAAAAAATTAAAAGATAGCCATCTTTCTAGGGAAAAAAACAGTACAGGTATAATCAGTTAACAAGCTGAGCATTACGTTTTTTTAACAGAAGCTAAGGAATGTGTTCCTTGGTAATAGTACTTAAGTATACAATTTGACTGGAATAACATCAAAGGAATGGGGATAAATTCCCCCACAACCAAAAAAGAAGAGTTCAATATTTTTCAACAAACTTTTTATTCAGAACTATATATGCATGTGAAATTAAATAAATGGGTAGGCTAAGCCTCGCTTAACTAAACAAAACCTTTTAGAAACCACTTGCATCCATGAATGACTTTATTTCACCACCTCCACTTTTTTTTACAATTTCTGGCCAAACTTCTAGATCTATGCTTTTTCAACAAGTTGAGGGTAGCTGGTGAGGCAGGCTTATTTGCTCTTATCTTTTCTTTCTGTTTTGATGCTTACATGCTTAGTAAGGTATTTAGGAGGCAGATGCTGTTTACCTTGCCTATTGGATGCAGACACATATTGTTGCAATAGGAGTAACTAGAGTAGAATTCTGCTTTTTCCCAATCTTGTCTGCTGCATTGTTTACTGAGGTTGTGTGCTGGAAGCTGACATCAAGTCTGTGTTTCTCCATCCCTCCTTAACCATCCTCTTAGTGCTGATGTTCACTAAGAACAAAACAAAACCTTCCAACTAGGCAGAGAACAGAGGAAAAGGAGGATGTGGGTGTACATAAAAATACTTTTTAAAAGGAACTTCTTCGTCAGAGAGGCTTTAATTGGGAAATGCCAGTAATCACCAACTGCTGGGTGCATAGTTTCTCAACTATTTTATGTTTGTTGTTAACAGCTGCTGCATTCCTTTGCTTCTTTTCAATAATCCCCCTTTAGGAGTGTTGTCTATGGAAGTTAATTTGAGCTTTGCCATCAAATTGACTGGGAACAGGATTTGAGTTGTGAGCTTATCAGACTATATGAGTTAAGTAGGGTCAGGCCTGAACAGGTTTAGTGGGCGACCTTTGTAGAAAGCCTGTTGGAAGATGTCTGGATAATTTTGACCTCTTAAAAATATTCAATTACACCTTATGGCATTCTTAGCTGCCTTTCTACTTTTGGATGGAGATCTGTTGAGATGCACAGATAAAACATGTAGTCCATTAGCGAGTAGGGAATGTCATTTTGGGAAGATGTTTTAATCTTAACAGATAACAATATACCAACAAAACCAGGATTGTATAAATAAACTACCAATGTATGTATCTTTTTTAGACATGGTGCTAATTATTATTTATTATTATTTATTTATTTATATCTGCTTTTCTCCCAATCTAGGGATACTGCAAACAGGCGTGGCTCCAATCCAGCTAGTCACATAGTTAATTCTCTGTGTTACTGGCATCTCTTTGACATTCTCCTTCTCTTTGTATTTATTCAATCCACTTGCCGAATTATATGACCAAAGGCTTGTTAGTGTTTCTTTTCCCACACAAATCAGCCCTTGAAAATTTGGTGTTATTTTTTACAGACTGCCCAGGTGCCTTTACTAAAGTGTTGGAGAATATGTGATCATGCTGTTGGACTGCAACTCCGATCAAACCTAGCCAACACAGCCAATGATGAGAAGTAATGGGAATTGTGGTTAAAAGAACACCTGGAGGGGTCAACATTCTATTCAACATTCAACATTCTTTATTTTAGTGTTAATTCTTTCCCAAGCCTTCAACACAAGAACCTAACTATGTTTCTGCTTGTTGCTTTGCCTGGTACTCTATCTTGCTTCAGGCAAGCACAACATTGGGAAGGGTACAAGAGGAAGGGCACTTTGGGAAGGGTGACAAGAAGCAGAAATTGTAAAGCTGGGTTGGTGCTGCTCAGAGCTGATATCTATAACAATTCACGTATTCTGACCTGGGAGCAAACTCTTACCATTTTCCACTTCTGGGTAAATAACAGTCTTGCTGCTAAAATCATATGATGATGGAGCAAGTTTGTTTTTGGCAGCTCCAGAAAATAGGGTCCAGAGCAATGGATTCAAGCTACAGAAAAAGAGATTCCACTTCAACATTAAGAACTTCCTGATAGTAAGAGCTGTTTGATAGTGGAACACGCTCCCTGAGAGGGTGGTGGAGGCAGGGGACGATGGGATAGGTCACTGGGGGGTCCCTGGGGCAGGATTGTGATGCAGGAGAAGGCAGAGGATGATGGGATAGCTCGCTGGGGGTCCCTGGGGCCAGGATCGGGATGCAGGAGAAGGCATCCAAAAGCTCCATGTGATATACTCCATGGTTTAGTATGTTTTTAGACTATAAATGATATTTTACAGTTTTAAATTGTTTACCCTGTGTACTATGTTCTGCCCTAAGATCTATTGATATGACAATAGACAGAGTGGTCTTAGTGTTGGACTAGGACTCCAGGGGAGCAGGAGTGGAATCCCAATCAGTCATGGAAATGGACTGGGTGACTGGGAAATCACACTATCTTAGCTTCAGAGAAAGGCAGTGTCAAACCCTTTCTGAATGAATTTTGTCAAGAAAACCCTGTGAAGGGGTTGCGTTAGAGTCACCCTAAGCTGGAAGTGACTTGAAAGTACACAACAACACATTTTTAAAAATTAATTTTGGTTGCTGTGTGTGTGTGTTAAAGAGGAAGAGAGAGCTCAGAATTCATCATCACTCCACAGAGTGAAAAGACCATACTAGGGACTCTGTGCTGGGGAAGGACAGATCTAATGACATGACTGCAGGGATATGGGACACTTGTGTACCAGGCAGTCTTGAATGCTAATTAGCAGAGCTTGAGAAAATGGCTTTCTTAAAGATGACAATTCTTGGAATTCCATAGCCAACAGCGGTCCCAAAAATAATGTTGCCTTGAGCAGGGCTCATTCCTGAAAAAATAATGGAGGGGGGGGGGGGGGGGGGGTTGGAGATGCATGTTTTTGTGTATGGCAACAGTCATACTCCTCATTTCTGGTTGAGAGCTACTATAGAGAGATGATGGCTTGCACTACATATACCAGGTACTGAATTGCAAATTCATGCACTCTGCATCCTGCTGGGCCTTAGAATTTCAATTAGACCAAACTGGCCACAATAAGCAGCTTGTTAAATGAGGACATGCATGGCTTGCTTGTTGTGTGACATTGTCAGATATAAGCAATCTGGACACTTGTGTGTATGCCCTTTGGAATGCTGATAACAGTGATGGAATGTGCGGGCTTTCAACAGAAGAAGGTAACTTATGGTAGACCAGAGTGGACCAGGCTATTGTTGCTGGGAGAATAGCCTTGCCTTTGTCTTGTACAGCCCCAAAAGACCTTTGGGTTAAAGAAATATATTCTCTAAGATTACATCTCCCTGCTTTTGTGTTTAAGTTAAGACTTTCAATCTTTACTTGTGGACAACTTATAAGATTTTGTTGAAGCATGATCATTAAATGCTCATAGCCACTACCAGCTCCCTGGAAGGATGTTAAAAATAATTAGGAGGATAAATTAGGTCACCAGAGTGTGATTGCAAAGCTGGGATACATTCCAAAGCACAGTAATTCATGGATTGTTGGGCTGCTGGATAGATGGGGGAATGTAAAAGCACAAAAGACAGTGGCTTTGTAGAAGCTCTTGCTGAGGACCTATAGAACAGCGGTGATGTGAAAAAATAAGTCCATAATTACTGTATGTCCTGCTTTTATAAACCTATAGAAAATGTGGATGTCCACAATAATTCACATGAGATATAATTGAAGGGGGATGCCATCCATGTGCTGCACCCCTCAACCCCATGGCAACATTATTTTCTGTGTGAGCACATGTACGTACAGTATGCACATGCTCATTCTCTCACACATACTTAAATGCATACTAAGCCATGCACACACATCTTGTGGTACATACAAATATTAGGGCATCTTTATTCAAAAATATACAACTATCTACTGTCCTCTGTAAAGTATGAAGTTGTGCAGAGTAATTAAGATCAGCCCTGTTGGTTCCCCCCCCCCTGTTTTAACTTTTTGTGTTTGTTCCATTTTCTTTCAGCCATCATGAGCAAACAAGAGGTAATGGAGAGACTAGAGAGCCTAGACACTGAAACAAGGACTTCAAATTCTCATACATATAATACAGATGCCTTTCATACCCTTGGCAGTGGCAAAGGAAGGACATTGAGGACAATAGCCAACAGTGCTCCTGCTTCTATAGCTGTAACAGGAAGCTCCACATCTCATACAGAAATGATTAGATCTGGTCATTTAACCCACCATTCATCTTCAGTGATGCGGATCAGAAGAATTGATGAGGCCTCACCAAATACTGTGGATACTGCTAAGTTTGAAACAGTGACTCTCAGGATAAGTTCTCCCAAGATACCAGTTGCTTCAATTTCAGAAGTTAATCACTCAGGTGAGTTTCACTATCAAAAGTACTTGAATAGATTAGCAAAAGCTGATGACACAGCTGAAATGGCAAAGCTTACTGAAGAGGATAAAGGGAAGGCTGATAAGACACAGAAAATATGTGTCTTCCTTCCTTCCTTCCTTCCTTCCTTCCTTCCTTTCTTTCTTTTTAAGAGAAATCACTGGAAGCTACATTCTTGAGTGAAGAAACAGCAGAGAAAAGTTGCTCAACTTTTTTTCTTACTGTTTATTTTTACTCAATTTTTTTTCTGTTGAAATTTTTCTGCATGCTGATTAAAGGCATTCAGACAGCAACAGACTGCAATACTGTTTTGATCAGAAAACCCCTGGCCAATAGAAATTTAAGAAGCAAGCCCCCAAAAAGTTATTTCAGAGAAGTGTATAGTATGCTGAGATTGCTTTTATTTTAAAAGAATTAAAGAACAATAAAAGGGCTTGGAGAATGTTTCACACATTAACATCTGTTTTGGGTACAGGTATAATATAGAGGTGGTATGCCCTGTGCAGCTGTTGAATCAGATAGAATTGATTATGTACAAAGACATCAAAACTGATGGTAGGTGTAGTTTAATAAAACGTGTGGAACACTTCAAAGATCAGCTCATTAGATTTTGATAAGCATTTAATTTTCTTCCTTCATATTTCAGCCACTGAAAGCAGCCACCATATGGATAGCCACTGGAAGGCAGACAGCACAACTTCTGATTTGCAGAACAAAAACAGGAACAGTTCTAACACAACCAACAGCCCTGTAGAAGGACCATCACTGTTTCTTACAGAGAACATCACAGTGGCAGATCCAATTTCTCAGAGGGAAATCACCAGCTCTACTGTTCATTCCCAGTTCCCATCTCAAGCAACACATTCAAGAAGAAGAAGTAGCACAAAGGATGCCACACAACTTGCTGGGTCTTCAGAAGGGACTGTGCTTAACCATTCCTACTTTTACTCAAAGACAAGTATGCCTTTTTAACCCCACTCCCCTGGGGTTCATAGGTTTATTTCTTCATTTAATTGCACACAGTAACATAATAGCAGAGTACTTTAGAACTGGTAAAGTGTAGTGGCATGAGAGCTGTGAGCCAGAAGGGGCACCTATGGACACACTTATTGCTGAAGGAAAGCCAGTATTTTTCAATGTCAGGCGCCTTGTGTCTGCAATGAGTCTTGCACTTTTCTTGTAATGACTTCTGAGATGACATGTCTGAAAATGTTGGGTGCTTTAAAGCAGAATTGTGAGTGCTATGGCCCTCCAGATGTTGTTGGACTTTATGATCCAGCAACCGTAGTCAACATAGCCATTAGTAAGAAGGATGGGATTTACTGTCCAGCAATACCTGGAATACTGCATGACTGCTAGCCCTGCAATAAAGTGCACTAAACATGAAAAGCAATAAATATGATTAATTGGAAGGGGAGAGGGTCTTCTAAAGGCAATGAACCACTATGAAAATTTGAGGACTAGATATTTGACAAGTTGTTTAGCTTAACACAGAAGAAATTATGGTGGGATACAGACCGCCCAAAAAGGGCGGTCTCCCGCCACCCTGGTTTGCTCTGAGAGGGAGCTGCAGCGGACAAACCGCATGGCTCAGTTGCAGAACAAAAAGAACCTGCAAAAAGTGGGTTCTTTTGCGGTGCCTTTGTGATGCCGCAATGCACCAATGGCACACTTGCAGCGTCACAAAGGCACAGGGATGTGTGGACGCTATGTGTCCGTTGCATCAAAATGGCGGTACCCATGTGTACAGGGCACCGCCATTTTGATGCCCCCATCACATGCTAGGGGTAAAGCCAATATGGACGGTGCATCCTTGGCCAACCCCTAGCACGTGACAGGGTCGCCGCAAAGGCCCGTCTAAATCGGGTCTATGTGACAATTTTGATACAACTCAAAAAATTCCCATTCTAGGTTAAATTAGAAATCAGTGCTGCCTACTGATGGTGTGCATAAAATACCTGGATAATGTACTCTTAGTACCCTTCTGGATGACCTTGAGCAAGTCACATTCTCTCAGCCTCAGAGGAAGGTAAAGGCAAATCTACTCTGAATAATTCTTGTCAAGAAAACCTCATTATAGCTTCATCTTAGGATCACTATAAATTGGAAATGACTTGAAGTCACATAGCAACAACAATAACAAAGTTGCATACTGTTTGAGGTACTGTAGGCAGTGGTAATTGAAAAAAGCATGATTTCCATTTGTAAAGGAACTATTTGGAAAGGGAGGCACAACAGTATAGAAGAAATTTGAAAAGTAGTATCTCCTCCAACTTTTTCCTATTCAATCATTCTTAAAGCATGTTGGCTGAACTCCACATGCTTTAAGAATAAATGCTCTTGCTCCAGGGATAGTGCATTCTCCCCATTTGCATGTTTATCCACCAGGCTCTCTCAAAGTACACCAGCTATAATTCTTTGTATCTGGTCTGGCTATCTACTAGCTGTTTACACAGAAACAGTCATAATATTTGATGAATTCATAAATTAGTAGTCAAAGGCATCATTGGCTCTGGAAGCCAGAAGGTGTAGCTGAAGAAATATCTGCAGGCTGCAGTGGATTTTCAAATAACCAGAGGAAAAGGTTCAAAGAAAGGAAATGCATATTTTACTGTAATTTACCAAAGTAGTTTTATAATAGACATGGGCTTTCATCAGCAAGGGTGTCTATGAAAATGGAGAGCAGATAAAAATTTGAGTAATTACTCTGAAGAAGCAGCTAATTATTTCACAGTAGGGCTTCCTGTTTACAGTGTATAAGAGAGAAAATATTTATTGCATTACTTGTTATTTTTCATAATTTTTGTTCCTTTAAAAAATCATTTGAAAAGAATGGCCTAAAAATTGGGAAGAAGCACCCAAAAATTGCTAAAGAAAGTATTTTTGTCTCCCAAAACGAAGACAGCACATACACTAAAATGGGAACAAAACAGAGAAGACTAAGAAGAAAAAAATAACAACTGATCATACCTGTCATATGCAGGGGGCAGGGAGTAATAACATTACCCCTTCTTATGTTATTTTGTAAAAGGGACTTTTTAAATGACCTCACACTGCCCCAGCCCCAAATGTTGTATTTGTAATAGATTATTATTAGACATATTACTCACTTTCTTCCACAGTAATAATTCCAACAAATAAACAAACAGGCAACCTCTTCAGGGCTAAAGTAACAACAGGGACCCTAGAAAGAGTCTGCTTTTTCTGAAAGAAACCTTAGATAAACAGGAAAAAGTATTATCAACAGACAGGACAATGGCATCAGATGGGGTGGGAGAAGTGAGGCTTTGACTGCTAATAAAAAATTGCTGCCTATAGGAACACATCGGATGAGTTATCTGCGATTATATGTCAAATTTTCATAATCTGCAGTGTGTTGTGAAATATTGGTTTTAGCCACAGCTGTTTGTTTTGAATACTGCTTTGCTTATTATTGTGATCTATCTACCTACCGTAAGTCATGGAATGGCTTCATTTAACATTTATGCCAGGGCTGGTTCCAGGTTTGAGGAAGTCATCCTTCAGAAGAGCATCCTCAGATGGATGGCCCTCCCCCTTATGTCAATTGTGTCCTCTCCCACATTTTTTATTTCTCACAATGACTCAGAGCAATACTATGTTGATGGTACCCTACACAGAACAGATTCAAAAGCCAACTGGACTGGCAGTTGATTTATACTTCAACACTGGTATTGAGATAGGTTCCTCCACAACTACACTTGAAAGCAACTGGCCAGTTTAGTGAGTGAAGAGATGGAAAAGAGTAAAGTAGGAGCACCGAAGGACTGCTGCTACTGCCCCAGCATCTGCCTCCTCTGTTTTGCCTAATTCTGGACTGGCCCTGATGGCCATCTACCACTAGCCATATCAGACTCATAGGTAGTCCTCATGGGCTGTACCAGAGTTTGGCAGCTCTGGTAGCTTTCACAACTGCTATACCTGACATTGTTGTTGGCCCGTTCAGTTGCCTGTCAGTATTTTTTTCAGATCTGATTTGTGGTGACTTTTTTGTGGTAAAATGTAACTATAATGCCAGTCTGCCCAAAGTGGACAGGCAAAGAACTATTAAGATCTCTGGTCCCTTTTAAATGGAATGTTTCCTCTTTGCAAATTCAGCCCATTTTATTGTTTCCTGTTGATCAGAGCTGAGGGATTAGCTATGAATAGCCTCTACTTTGCCTCTTAAATAGCCTCACCCAAGGCCAGCCTGAGATGTTTTGTTGCCTGAGAATAAGGACATAAATTGCCCTCTCCCAATACCAATGGATTGACTGTTGAATCTTATTTTAACACTGGCAACAGGACAGCATCCTCCACTGCACCTGATGGAGAGCAGGCCAGTTTAGAGGCAAAGGTGCCTAGAACAAGGCTGCTCAAAGTGGTGGTCCTTGGTGCCAGTTTCTAAACCACATGTTGCCAGTCCCTTGAGAGCCTTCTGGAAAGAAAGCAAGCATTGTAGCCAATAGGCACAAATATAGTGCTGGTCCCTGAAACACTGGGGAAAAACATTGTCAGTCCCTCATATCAGATAGCCTAAGCAACGGTGGCCTACAACACACATTTCTGTCTTTCAACAGAGTAGAATGGGCACAAAGCCACTATTGCTGTTCCTTCCTTACAAACCACCATTTCACAAGGCAACTGCCCTCAACTCTGCCACATGGTAGGGCTTCTCTGAATTGCCACAGTGTGAATCTTTTGCTGCCTGTGTGCCTGTGTAATTATTGCTTTCCTCATATACCAATTTCTAAGGAAAATTGATCAGGGTGCCTTATTTCCTGCTGCAATGGGGGGGGATATGGAAATGTATGTATATTATAGCAATAGCAAGTATGTTTCTATACCACTTATCAGTGCACTTAAGCACTCCCTAAGTGGTTTACAATGTGTAAGCTAATTGTCCCCAACAAGCTGGCTACTCATTTTAGTGACCTCAGAAGGATGCCAGACTGAATTGACCTGGAGCACCTGCCTGGTACTCAACTCACAACCTTGTGGTTTGTGAGTGAGTGGCTGCAGTACAGGCATTTAGCCACTGTGCCACCAGGGCTCCTTACATTGTACATTGCAGTGCCATGGATTATGACCAGACAGCAACCTTCAGTATAAGGAATGAGGGTGTGTGGAGTGAATGAATGAATGGCTGGTGGATTGGCAGCTCCTGGATCTTCTCCATTGATGAATATGGTTTTCAGTGAAGATGAAATCAAATTTGCCAGTGAGGGACCTGACCTAACCAGACCAAGGTTTTTGTGTGGTGTCTTGTATACCAGGATGGTGTCTGTTCAAGAGTGGAGGCTTTGAGATACCTGTTGCTTCCAGTGGCCTTTAGTCTCCCCTTTATCTGCATTGTTGGCAGTCCTCATTTCAGAATAGAATACAGTTGTAATGTGTTATGCAGAACTAATATGATACTACCTTCACTTTGTTAGATTCCACTCCCACTCTCATCCACGAGACCCTTGAGGGTAGGACATGGGCAACATTTTGGCATCTGTATACAATGACAAGAAACCAGGATGGTACCTTCTACATGTATTAAAGAGGAAATAAGCAGATTTCATTTAATTTAATTTTTAATAAACATATGTCAGTTTCCTCGATAATCCTGTAAGAAAAATAGTGGGGTAAAAATAAAATGAATAAAATACTGTTTGAAGATCTGGTGTAGCATGACATAGTTTATTGAATAAGTCAGTTCCCTTCTTTTTAAAGAGGAAAGGTGTTCTAGCTTTGTCTTCTATAAAGAAAAAAATTGAAGATGCTATACAAGTATTTGTTTAAAATATACATTTAATGCAGCATTCCATCTGTCTTTGTCTTCCTCTTCTTCTCTTTTGTAATTCTTGTCCTTTGCTTTCTATCTACTCATGTATGCCCTGCCCTTTGTAGCCCTGAGACATTTGGTCAAACAGTCCTATAGAGATTTATTTGAAAACAGATCTCACTGAAAACAGATCTCACAGTGGTTCAGAGTGTTGTTCTTGTTGTTGTTGTGTGCCTTCAAGTCATTTCTGACTTAGGGCAACCCTAAGGTAAACCTATCATGGTTTTTTCTGAAGCTGAGAGTGTTTGATTCACACAAGGTCACCACTAGGTTTCCATGGCCAAGCAGGGCATCAGAGCCTGTTTTCCAGAGTTGTAGTGCAATGCTCAAACTATTACACCACACTGGATTTCTTCAGAATTTCCTAAGGTCAGTTACATCTGCATGTGGACAATATATGCTTTGCTTTGCTCTAATTTCCCTGAATTCTTGTGGCAAATATTCGTGAATACTGTATATACTCAACTATAAGTTGACCTCATGTATAAGTCGAGGTCAACTTTTGGGGCCAAAAGTATGGATTTTGGTGGGACCCGTGGATAAGTCCAGGATCAGACTTCAGGAGGCAGCCTAGCTGCGGGGAGAGGCTTCAAGGTGATCAGCCACCCTTTCCAGCCTCTCCACAGCTGGGCTTTCTCCCAGGTAGGAGCCCAGCTCACTCGCCCTTCCCAGCCAGCTGGGCTTTCTCCTGAGGAGAAAGCCCAGCTTGGAGGAGGCTGCAGGGTGATTGCTCGCCCTTTCCAACCTCTCCACAGATGCGCTTTCTTCTAGGGAGGAAGCCCAGTTAGGGAGAAGCTGCAGGGTGATCAGCTGACCTTCCTAGCCTCTCTCCAGCCTGGCTGCCTCTTGCAGAGGCAGCCTGGCTGGGGAGAGGCTTGGGTCAATCACCATATTGACCTGTGTATGAGTAAACCTAGGTTTTTTGGATCACATTTTTGACCTAAATTTCTCGACTTATACATACGTATATACAGTGTACCATAGCATCTATTTTACTGACATCCATTTCACGTGCAAAAACTTTCTGTAGACATTTTAAGATGCAACTTTCCCCCCATGAGTATCCCTGGCTTTTACAAGACTCGCAATTGGGGTGTAGAGATTAACTTGTTTTTCATTAGGAATGCCATCTTTACAACTAAATTGGTGAGGTCATCTTGGTACATGCAGGTGGCACATCCTATTTCATCCTCTTGTGTTTCAGGTGACAGTAACAGTGGTCAGCTGAGGAACAGCTCAGTTACAGAAAAAGATGTTTCCATTTCTCAGAATGACAGCATGCCTGTTTCAGTTTTTTCTGAAGGAGAGGGAGAGAGAACATTACGAACTCCAAGAGATGTCAGCCATTCTCACAATGCAACACAACTGTCCAAAACTTCTAGCATCCCGGTACATACAAGCCAAATGGATTTGTTACTAGGAGACCCTGTTTTTACTGAAGCAGTAGGCACAAAATATCAGGCTCCTTCAGGAACAACAGGTAAAAAATAAAGATTTCTACATTTTTTCCTAATGTGAGAGCAGAGTTTCACTCATCTGGTATGAAGATAAATTTTAAACTGTAAGGAATTAACATAAGAAAGGAGAGAAAGAGATAATATAAATCAGGAATGGGCAACCACTAGGCATTGAGGAGCGCGTTCTCCCCTGAAAGAGGCACACCCCTTTCTTATTTATCTGTTGTTGTTGTTGTTGTTGTTGTTGTTGTTGTTATATTCATTATATCTTTCTCCCAATAATTAGACTCAAGGCAGCTAACACATTTAAAAATAATACTGATTAAAAACTATACAAAAACCTCAATACTATAAATATAAAAGTTATTTTAAAGCAATTAAACAATTTATAAAATTAAAAACTTTAAAATTCATTACAAATATTCAAAAAAGCTCCACACAGTACTGAAACGCCATTCCAATCTGTTTCTAAAGCCTGATGTTCTAGGCCCAGGCAGTTACTTTTTCTTGGGGGGGGGGGAACCCAGGTCTTAAAATGGTGAAACCTCCTGTTCCTCAAACAAAGCAAAATGGACATTAGCACCACACCTCAAGGACAAAACCACATCAGTCAGGGGAGCTTACAAAAATTGGCTGATGCCACACTTTCTCAGCCTGAGTCTAAAACTTTGCAAGATTTATATAAGAACAATTATGCACCTCTCTTGAAAGAAGTATCAAAATTATTACTGGAGAAAGTAGCATCTCTGTTACTTTGTTATTTGTTTTTGAAGGATGACAGCCATTAAGAGGGAACTGATGTCAAAGTGGAACGTTTTCTGCTTCAGTTTCTTCTGATTTGATGAAATGTTTGAAGGAGAAAATTTCCTCAGTATAAAACTTTAATTTAATGCTCCCAAAAGTAATGTTATAAATTAAATCTGCCTGATTATAAGGAAGAAATGTGTAGATGTGAAGGCTTTCATGGCCGGCATCCATAGTTTTTTTGTGGGTTTTTCGGGCTCTGAAGATGCCAGCCACAGATGCTGGTGAAACGTTAGGAATAAACTCTTCTAGAACATGGCCACATAGCCCCCCAAACCCACAAAAAACTATAAATGTGTAGATGCCTTCAAGTCGCCTGTCAACTTACGGTGACCTAATGAATTTCATAAGGTTTTCTAAGGCAAGGAGTATTCCAAGGTGGTTTAAAATACGTTTCCATAATCAACTGTAATTCCCACATCACATGGAGGTGGAACATCTACAGTATTTCTTTTTCTGTTGTGTTTCAGCTGTTGAAGACAGTGTTTTTCTGAGAACCACCTCAAACACAGTTGGAAGCATTCCCAGTTCTCACATGGACAGTGTATCTGCTCCAGGTTTGTCTGAGAGAGGTGGAGAGACAATGTTACAAACTTTAATAGATATCAGTAATTCTCACAAGACAACACAAATATCTACAACCAATAGTGATGAAATTTCCACTGCTTCAGGACTCCCTGATTCTTCTTATGCCTTGACTCCAGTACAGAGCAGAGAAATGGATTTGTCATTAGACAATGATTTCACCAAGGAAGCTGTTTCACTGAGGAAGGTGCTCACTGAGGAAGCTGTTACTCTTTCTCAGGGTCTTTCAAAAACAACAGGTAAAGGATGAAGCGCTCCTTGAGTTTCAGAGCACTCTTATACTTCTCTAGAATAAAGATTTCAGGGCAGTATTTTGCTTGTCTAGGGTAAAGAGAGGTCCACAGTGTGCAGACTCAGTAGGAAAAAGAAAAAGGACAAGGACAGATAAGATTATGTCTACATAAAGAGGTGTTTTTAAAACAGTTTGGAAAATTAAACCTATCTTTGGTCTTTCATTTGTTTTTTGAAGTTTAACAGTAGGAAAGATGGTGCTGACATCAAAGCAGAATTTCTGATTCCAATATCTTTTTTGATTAGGTTTTTAAAATGTCAGCTATAAAAGACAAAGATAGAGCCCATACAGACAGGCCAAAATAAAGCTGCTTCAGGCCACTTTGGAGGTATGCTGTTTAAATGACACATGCATCTTAAGAGGCCAGAAGCAGTGCGAAAGCTGGGCTCCAGTCCTTAGGACTGGAGCATGGCTTTGGTGTGACTTCCGGGCTCTTAGGATGCATGCATCATTTAAACAGCATACCTTCAAGGTGACCCAAAGCAGTTTTATTTTGGCCTGTCTGTTTGGGTCCAAAGTTAAGAAAAACATTGAATAAATGGAGACTAAAATTCTGCATTGGGATATATATATATGTCTATCACATTGTTGTATCTTCATAGTTATGTCTCCTGATTCTGCCACTCAAGCACAGTCCCTCTCCAAACAAAATGTTACACGTGTGAAAGAAAACATTTGAATACTTTCATTAAAAATCTGATGTCATTTAATTAATTTTGCCAGTGAAAAATAATGCATTTACAATTACACCAGTAAAGACTGTGCTAAATGTAAAAGTTAAATTTCCTTCAATTCTCTTCAATGAACTAAAACCAACAACAGATTATTAATGGCAGCAATTATTTTCAAAATATGTATGGAATTATGGTGTGAGCATAAAGTATATCCTTCTCTCTGCCCCATGAGTGAGAGAAAAACAGAGAAAAGATCCTTTTTTGCCATTTTCCGAGCGATCATGCTATTCTGTAAGTCAGCAGTCATCTTGCATTGGCAAAATGTTGGTATAATTGGGATTCCATGGAGTACCAGCACAAAAGTTGAGAAGAAACGAAAAGTCTTCAGGTTTTTGCATGCAAGCACATACATAGACACAGAGCCTAGCAAAGGTTTATGCATCCATGATGTGATCCTATCCCCCTGCATGTGCTCTGCAACACACCAGATAAAAAGAGAACAGCATTCTATAGAACAGGAACCACTGTACTACAGGTAATAAGAGAAAACACATTAAAGTTTAAGCATCATCTCTCACACAGCCATAGTCCATATCTACCGCTTGCACAAATAATCACCCTTAGATTGATCTACACACTACAAAAGTTTTTTTTAAAAAAATAGTGAGTATTTTAATCCCTGACATTTTAGCATATTTTAAAAAAATTAGTGTGAAGGGAAAAAATACATTTGTTTTGTTTTTAAATAGATTTTCCTGACCTTAATGATGGGAAATAATTCTTCCCAGCTTGGTACATAGATTTCTAATTTCTCACTGTTACGTTGCAGCTGATGAAGATAATGGTCAACCAAACAGCAGCTCAAATATGGATAGAAGTGTTTACTCTTCTCACATGGAGAGTGCATCTGTTCCAGATCTGTCTGACAGAGATGGAAAGAGGACATTAAAAACTCCAGGAGATGCCAGCAGTTCTCAGAATACAATACAAATATCAACAAACCCAAGCAGTGAAATCTCCACTTCTTCAGACCTCCCTGATTCTTCTTCTGTGCTGAATCTTGTTCAGACCAGCCAAATGGATTTGTCAGCAGGAGGCACTGAAGCAATAGTTACAGAAGCGCAAGTTTCTTCAAACACAACAGGTAAAAACATTATTTCCTCATTTTCCCCCAGAGATCAGATCATTATTTCACTTGTTTGGTGTAAAACCAAAATATGAACATAAAAATAAATAAATAAGAGAAACAGAGCAGATAATTATAAAACTAATATCTTAGCCATTTAGGGGTTAAAGCTAACTGAAAGCATGATGTTTTATATAATAACCATTGTATATCACTATTTTTCTGTCTTTACTGATATTTGTGTCTTTACTAATATTAAGATATACTATAAGTTCAATAGTACCAGCTGAGTGGCATTCAGAATTTTGCTTGTTTGCTCTGGAACAAGCTATTTGTACTGCCGTGCCAATATTATTATGAGTAAAATATAATAAATGTCCAAGGGAAACTTTGTTTAAGGTTACGATTTTATGATTTTTTTAAAAAATGGTACTAACTTTCCAAATATGAATATTTTTAAAATTGGATTTATTTATACTTTTGAGGAGAGAGTAAATATATCACTCTACACATCTTCAATAAAATAACTAAAAAAATATAGTCCTGCTTGCCAGAAATGTTGCATTCTGAATCAAATTCTAGGCTGGCCCCTTACCTGCTCCCCTTTCCTCAGCAGGCAGGTAAAATCTTTTCTCTTCAAGCAGGCTTTAATATGTAACTGCAGCCAGAAACCCTTCTTATTGAAGTTTTTTCAATTGTTTTTAATGATTTTATATTTTTAACTTATTATATTAATCAGATGTTTTAAACTGTGTTTTAAAATTGTACAGTTTTTAAAACATCCTTTGTGAGCTGTCTTAGGTCCAATTTAGTAGGAAGACAGCATATACAATTATAGTAAATAATAAAAAAACATTTTGGGATTTATTGAAGGTAAAGTGTTGATATTTGTGCCAAGTATTAAAAGCAAGAAAAATCTTTAACTGTTGAAGGACTGGTTTAATTATTTTTTATATGGCACATCCATATTACAAATGTGTAAAAAAAGAAAAATGCCTTTTATTGTGGTAATGAGAATGATGTACAAATTTACATTTCTTCATGTTATGACAATACCTGGAAATAAAAATCCTCTATGTACACTTGCTCCTCCACATCTGTGACTTTTGTGGATTTGATTATTCCCGGGTTTTATTAATATGTTCTCTCTAGGAATATGTAGGTCCTCCAGCGCAACTCTGTGGTCAACTTTAACCAAAAGTCGCAGTGAAGGACCTAGAGATTCCTAGAGAGAACACTCCACTAGGCATTTGTAGCTTCTCCGGTGCAATTCTATGGTCAATGTCTGGCAGATTTTGACCACAGATTTGCACCGGAGGACCTAGAGATTCTTAAAGTGGTGTTCTCTCAGGTAAAAACATAGTGTTTTTGTTATTTGCATTTTTTCCACATTCATGAGGGTCCTGTGCCTCTAACCTCAGTGAATGTGAAGGGATGAGTGTATAGGAAAATAAACTTTCATCTATTACAAATTGTTAATTTGAGTAATCGGTAGTATTATTAGACTGTACTCCCAATCCAGCGTTTTCCATTGGGTGTTTATGGATACAAAGAAAGAAAGAAAGAAAAACTATGGTGCTCTTTCACATACACAGTTTCCAACTGCAATTTCTACTGTTAAAATTGTTCTAAACATTTTCAGTTGTTGGAATGTTTAATTTTTAAGTATTTAAATTTAAAAATTAATTTTGTTTTTAAAATTGCTGTTAACATTGTTTTAAAATGTACGGTAAAAATTTTAGTGTTAAAATGAAAATTGCTGTTAAAATTAGAGGTGTGTCAACCTTTTTCTGTTGCATTTCAGCTGACGAAGACGTTGATCCATTTAGGAACAGCTCAAACACAGAGAGCGGTGTTTCTAGTTCTCACATGGAGAGTGCATCTCCTCCAGGCCTGTTTGACAGAAGTGGACAGAGGACATTACGAACTTTAAGAGATGTCAGCAGTTCTCACAGTGCAACACAAATATCCACAACCACTAGTGATGAAATCTCCACCTCTTCAAGCCTCCCTGATTCTTCTTATGCTTTGACTCTGGTACAGCCAAAACAAAAAGATTTGTTACCAGGAGACACTGATTTCACTGAGAAAGCAGTTACACATTATCAGGATCCCTCAGAAACAACAGGTAAATGATGAAGTTCATGTTTGTTCCAACACTGGTGCTTTCCATCTCTCATGGAATGACATACTGATAATACCCCACATTTGATAGATATGCATGGAGCCATTACTTGTGGAACATGAAGCTGTTATTGTTATTCTGTTTATAGCACACGTTTCCTAGGAGATTATCGCATGGAGGATAAGGACAGGAACAAAGCTCCTGTCCTTATCCCATCCTATTTGTGCGATTGTGCCAAAGATCACCACACATGGCACACTTATCCCATTCTTCTCCCATCAGTGAAGTGTAGTGTAATGGCCCTGTCATTTGGTATTAATGGAAACTCCTGTTAATACCAAGTGATGGGGCCATTACACTTTACTGATGGGAGAAGAATAGGATAAATGTGCCATGTGTGATAATCTTTTGCACGATTGTGCAAATAAGATGGAATAAAGACGAGAGTAATCCACACGGGAGGTCACAGTGACTAAGAAAAGGCCCCCAACAGTGACCAAGAAAGGCCTCCAAGGTGTCATCATACTCCACTGTATTTATAATCCACCAGTCACAAAAATGCAAGAACATCCTCTTGAAGGATGGGCAACTGCCGGGGGTTGCATTGAACTTCTTTGGGGCCCTGGAGGGATGCTGCCCCCGACAAACTCAAACTCCATGGCCGTGAGGGTTCTTGTGTTTTGTTGTATTTTCAAACTAGGAGCTAATAAAAGTTCCTGCTTCAGTCAGTTTATGTTTTGAAGAAAGTTTATATTTTATGTTTGTTTTGTAAACTCACAGTTTATGTTTTTAGGCTGAAAGGTCGGTCTCTAAAAGTCTCTAAATAAAAAAGAGAGAGGAGAGGCCAAATGAACAAAAATGTGATGAAACTGAAGACATTTAGGGGATACTGTTTGGCATTCTGGAGCAACAAGACCTCGCCAAACGTTTTGGGGGAAGGGCACTGGGACTCTTGGAGGCCCTATAAATGGTATTGTCTTCCTATGATCCAGATGTTCCCAGTCCACTGTGACGCCTGGAACAAGAGAATGCACCTTAGGGTTTAGGCCTCTTTATATTCAGAGACTCAATTCCTTTCTAGAGGCATCTTGACACAGAAACTGTGAAACTGTTATCTCACCAGTACACAAAATGTGTCCTTCTTATAAGGATTTTAATCCAGGGCATTTTTTTCCCATGTTTCCTTTGTTTTAACTAGTCAAGGAAAATGTGGCCCTCTGGCCATTGAACATGCTAATTAGTTCTGATGGGAATTGGGACTAATAACATTTGGAAAGTCATAGGTTCCCCACCCTTGCATTAGAAAGAAGGGAGAATCAGTATGTGTGTGTATATGAGAGAAAGAAATAATCAAAGGCAAGAAATTCTGTGCAATCTCAGCACATGTAAGTGGCACATCTAATGTATTATTGTTGTATTTCAGCTGTTGAAGACACTGGTCTGCTGAATACCAGCTCAAACATAGAGAAAAGTGTTTCCATTTCTCACATGGTCAGCACATCTGTCCTAGGTGTATCTGACAGTGGTGAAGAGAAGACCTTGCAAACTCTAATAGATGGCAGCACTTCCCATAAATCATCACAAATATCCACAGCCTCTGGTAGAGATATCTCCAGCCTCATAGGACTAACTGATTTTTCATCTGTGTTAACTCCGGTACAGACCAGAGGAATGGATTTGTCACCAGAAGACATGGATTTCACTGAAGTCACACATACACACCATCAGGCGCCATCAGAAGTAACAGGTGAAGGATGAAGATCTAATTTCTTACAGGTTTCAGAGCAGTTTAACCTCAAGGATATACACCAGGCCTCCTGTAGAAATGTGGGGATTCTTATTCACTCTAGAGCAGAGGAGAAAGTATGTCCCATGGGCTGCATGCAGGCCCCAAACTCATTTCTGTGCCCCCCCCCCCCCCGAGACTCCCCCAAAGCCTGCAGGCAATCCACCTAATCGTTAATTTTCAAGCAACCTATCAAAACATGCTAAAATATCCCCAGACATGGCAGCTTTACTTCCTACATACTCCACAAACTCCAGCCTCCGCTACCTGAAAAACCAGCCCAAAGTTGGCTGGAATACAGTTTGGAAGTGATACCATGTTACAGTGGACCCTTATTATATTCTGGGGTTTGGTTCCAAGATCCCCCGTGGATAACAAAATCTGTGGATGCTCAAGTCCCATTAAATATAATGACATAGCAAAATGGTGTCTCTTATAAAAAATGGAAAATCAAGGTTTGATATTTGAAATTTATACTTTTTTTGAACATTTTCAAACCGTGGATGTTTGACTCCGTGTATAAGAAACAAACAAACATACAGCTTCATTTATATACCGCTTCATACTGAACTAGCAGTGTCTAAGCAGTTTACAACTGTAAGCTAATTGCCCCCAACAATCTGGGCCGATTGTACTTCTAGTTTGGAAAAAAAAATGGTTTTGCAATCTATGCCATTGCCTTCCTCTGACACTGAGAGTGTGTGACTTGCCCAAGGTCATCCAGTGAGTTTCCATGGCTGAGTAGTGATTTGAACTCTGATCTCACAGAGTGCCAATCCAACACTGAAACCACAGGGCAGAAATTGGCCCTACCCCAACCTAGTTGTACACCCTTCTTCTAGAGTATCACAAAGAGGAATGTTCCTGCATTGTGAGTTGCAGTAATGGAAACTTTGTTCAAAATACATCCTGAGAACAGAAACCCTTTAGATCTTTTCTTGCATCCTCTTTCCACCCTCCACCACCACCCACTCTTGTCCCTCAAGAGTTGGTGTGTAGATGAAACATGCCATGGAAAGTAGCATAACTTCTTCCCCCACACACTCATATTTATACAGGTCACTATGTGGCTGAGGATTATTTCTTTATTTAGAATATTTATACCTTACCTTTCATCTAAAAAGGCTCCCAGAACAATTTACAAATTGTTAATTTGACAGTTGTGTGACTTCAGGCATACAATCCCAAAAGACATGAAATACAAGGAAAAGGGAATGGCAGTGTGAGATGTGATGATGTTCAGCAGATACTGCCTGTTCTTCTCTCCCTCTGAGGCCATAGTAGTGCCAGCTGGGATGGAGAGAGGGGATCTTTCATATGCTGATGGGCCCAAGCATGATGGAGCTGTGCCTGCCTGTTAGTCATTTTCAAATATTAGATTTGGAAACTTTACATTGAGTTTGCATAGATGACTTGTAGGTGGCACCCATATTGTCATTAATTCTTTCTATTATATTGGTGATTGATGATTTTGTGAGCCTGGGGAAGGTAATCTAGATCATATGTTTTTGGCTTTCTTTTATAAGATTAATTGGCATCTCACTGTGAAATAAATATAAATCGGTCAATGATTTAGAAATATAACCATGACCTTTTTCCGATTTTTAAAAAGAATTGTTTTTGAATGAGATGACTGTTATGATAAGTGTGCATTGATAACAACAGGGTTATCCTATACACATTTACAACAGTTTAGCCAGTAGTGCTGGCTTCTATGTCAGTGGGGTGGTGAATCCCCTCTAGATTTTCATCTGAGTATTGTGGGACAGGGTTCACCACTTTAGATAACTCCTTTTTAAATTACAGACAGAAATTCAGTGCAGATTCACCACTCTTGCCAATATGGAAATCACCAATGGAGTAAGTTTTCCCTGCCATATTTTTGAGCAAACAAGTGTAGAATTGCATTATTAGGTATCTACACTGCAGTAGTCTGAATTTGTTATGGACAGTTCTAATCGAAAATAGGAGGAAAAATCAACTGATAGGTATACTATAAATCACGAAGTACCACTGTCAATAAATTGAGAAATGCTATAACAATTCTAAATCAATATATATGTCTAATTGATTTATTTTAAATAAACAAATTGATAATACAATTATTATATGAGAACAAAAATTATAATTGAAAAGTCCAACCAAAAAACACCTTGCAAGGATACAAGATGCTGCAAAGATACATTCTTCTGTTTATTCCATGACTGATAATATAGGATGAATATCTGAATGGAAATGCACAGTTCTAATACATGTTTATTCTTACCTAGATGTCAAGGATCGCCAGCATACCTTTAGCCACTTCAGTGTAGAAAAAAGGGCCGCTCAGACCAAGAGTGTGTTCACTGCTGCCACCTTTGCCAGAAGTGGAAATAGGACTTTTGGATCACTAACTGATTGGACCAAGTCCACAGATACAACAAAACTCTCAGCTTTTGATTTGGAAGATGTCACCTCTTCAGATTTAACCCAGACCTTATCTGCTACAGTACAAAGTGAAAAGGAAAGTTCACTAATTACAGAAAGAGATTTCGCTGAATCTTTAAATCAGTCTATATTTACGTATTCTTCCAACATCTCCTTGAAGTCATTTACTATCACAGATCTTTCAAGTGAGTTTTTAAATTTGTTATTGTCTCTATCTGATAGAGATCCAACATGATAGCGAACTATCAGTTATTGTGTGCTGACCTGAGATGTTTAGAAAGAAAGTGAGATATAAATATTCATATTAAAGGAATAAATAATTAGTAAATGAAATAATTAATTTCCTACTTGTTTCTCAGTCTAGCTCCTCTCCATTATTTTCCACTTCCCCTTTTTTGGAAACAAACTGAAGTCTGTTTTCAGCAAGAAATTTATCTACAGCTTTGAACCATGAGAAGGGGTATATCTTTGTTCTTTTGAAGGCAGGTCCATGCTTTATATGTTTGATGCAAGCCATGGTTTGCATATAGACAGGGTATGGTGTAGTCACACATGTGCTTTCTTGTCAAAGTGTTTCATAAGCAGTTCTCTTCCCTTTGGGAAGCAGATGAAATGGTGATAGTATACATATGTGCATGTGTATTTATATTTAAAATACAAATGCATGCATTACTGTAGATACCCTGCTCTATATGAAACAAAGAATGTCTGTCTTACAAAATGTGAAGACCTCATTGGGTATAGTATTGTCGCTACTATTTTTAATTTGAGAAATCCCATGTCACTTTGGCAATAAGAAATGCTCTGCCTTTTTATGTGAGTCCTCCCCTATGGCACACTATGGCTAGCCTTTAAAGTAGATACTTTGAAAATTATGAAATTATACACAGTATAAAATGCTGTTTAAAGTGAACAAGTGAAACATTTACGGCATTTCTGATTCTACAAAATAAATTTAACGCAGTTCAAATATCCACTGACTTTTTCCCCCCATTAAAATTGTGTCTGTCTGCAAGCAACTTTAGTCTTATAACAATATTCTAACTACATGCATCTTTATGGGATCAGAAATCTACAGGATGTAAACTAGATGAAGACATGTTGAAGTTCATCTGAGTTAAATTGCTAGACCTAGCATGTATTAGGGATCATCAAGAAACAGGCATGCTTTAAGTTTCTTTGAAAGCAAAATAATCTAAATCTTGTATCAAAAAGATATGTGAATTAAATGTTGAAATCTAAGTGGCAGCATATTTCTCAGGACTTGCACAATCATGCTGTGTGGCTTTAGCTGGAGATCTTTCAGGATTAGTTTTGTACTGTGCTCCCTAATCTGTGCCAGCACTCTGTAACCAGTTCTATCCAGAGTTATTAAACAAAAGTCCCATCATCTCCAGGTAACATGGCCAAGGATGGTGGGATTTGTTGTCTAGCACATCTGGGGGACACTGTGCTGTGGAAGACTGTAAGTTAAGACTTAAAGTTAAGACTTTTAAGTTAAGCCTTAAAAGATGTTATAAGAAGGTATGCTTATGGAGTATCCCATATTTATCTTTCCATATTTAATCTCATTTTAGGCACTAGAAACAATCTTCGGACCAATCAAGGATCAGTTGCAGAAAGAAGGCTTTCCAATGCTTCTACAGATAGTTTATACCTTTCTACCACATCCACACACATTGGGGAAAGGACCATGAGATCACTGCCAGATAATAGCACTTCTCTGCCAGATAACAGCACTTTTCCAGATGTAGTAGATACTCCCACTTACGATACTGAAACTTCCAAGTCTTCATATCCAGCCTTGACCGTGAAGTCTATGGTAGAGACTGAAAAATACAATGTCTCATTAAATGAAGGGCAATCTACTGGGCCTTCTACACAGCGCTCACTTGAATATTCCTCTTTAATTCCATTGTACTCATCACCACCACAGGATTCCTCAAGTGAGTTTTCCTTAGGACAGAACTGTAGGAGGAACTAGCTGTATTATTTGCACTCTTCTTGTTGTTTCCACAGACCTTCAAATTGTTTCCAGCTTATGCCAAGGCAAACTTGTCACAGGATTTTGTTGGCAGAATTTGCTCAGAGATTATTTGTTTTTGCCTTCCTCTGAGGCTGAGAAAGTGTGACTTGCCCAAGGTCACCCAGTGGGTTTCCATAATGGAATAGGGATTCAAACTCTCCAGAGTCATAGTCCAAGGCTCAAATCACTACCCATATTATTTATGCATAAGTATGTGTTCCTATTGGTCCATACACACACACACACACACACACACACACACACACACACACACACACACCACAGGGGTAGATATGGATGGGGGAGGAGCTGAGGGCATTGCCCTCCCAATCAAGAATTCTGCCCCTAAACAAAATTTTCTTTTAATTCCCAAGTTTCTAGCATTGCAATAACTTAAAAATGTAGTTGAGCATCTATAAATAGTTTAGGCCTCCAAAGAAAAGGGGGATGCAAAGTAGCCAAAGGAATGTGAACACAGCAAATATAAAAGTTCAAGATGTGAACAATTTTCAGTGTCTCATCCTCTGCAATGCTAGAAATGTGGGAACTGAAGGAAAATTTCAGGGCAAGGGACATAATTCTTATTTGGGAGACAAAGCCCTCATTCCCACCACCTTAGCTACACATCTGATTTACACACACACAAATGCCCTCAAGTTTCTAATACTCAATAGAAAAAAAATCTGTTATGGATGGTGTTATTACTGCAATACATAATACTTATGTATTGTGGGGTTTTTTCCAAAGCAAATTTGTTTTGGCCCAGTGATATCTAGGCTATACTACAAGCTAATGAAATGTTACTATTTTTAGTATTCTCTTGGTGAAACAGGGGTGGGTCAATTCCAACCATGTCAAATGGGCATATCATTCACTATACTAGAGATTAGGAATTGCATGACCTCTGATAGTAAACCGTCTGTTGCGAGTGCAATTTTCAATTCTCCATTCCCATTTCAGCTATTGGAAGTGGTCAGCATTTGGTGAATGGCTCAGAGGTTTCATATTCTTATACTGAGAACACTTACACTTCAGCGCTGCTCAGCAAAGGAGAACAGGGAATGGTGCAATCTACCATTAATACAACATTTCCGGAAGTGACTGAAAGCATCTCACTGTATATGGAAAAGTCCAGCAGCTCAGAACTGACTCCTTCCGCACCCGATGTTGACTCTACAAGGACTCGTGTTGATTCAGTAGATTTTGGTACCTCTGAGCCTTCAACTGAGACTTTTCAAACTTTCAGATTGTCAAGGATGCCAACTTCCTTCCAAAGTGAATCTTCAGGTTTGTTTTATGCTGTGTCCCATTTTACCAGTCATTGTAAAATTCCACTCCAACTATATATTTTCTGCAAGAATTGTAAGGCAACATGTTTTGTTCGACCACATGTTCTTGATGAAATTGAATCTAGGTAAATCAGTAAAAGCTGTTGCTTTCATGCTTTTCCATATATTTTTTGTTCCGTAGATTAGAAGCTCCAAATGTTCTCAGCAAAGCTTTGAATTAATTTTCTAGCTGATTCATTAAATTATAGGTTTTTTTCTAGCAATATCTCTTAACTCATTAGATTCTCCAGTTAACTGAATTAACTGAAATTAAAATGTGCCTATTAGAATGTGAGGAAATTCATCACACAGTTCTGTTGTTAGGCAGGCAAATATGTGTGATTTCTTTGAGAAGACAGCGGGGGGGGGGGGGGGGGAGAAAAAAAGGGATTTTTTGGCCCAAAATAAGAGCAGAAGGGCTTGGATTGGGAAAAAAAAAAAAAAAAAAGATTAAAAAAAAGTGAATCTTGGAATGGTTTGTTTGCTTAGCAGGAGAGTAAGGCCCCCGTGCAGCCACAGCCCTTTCAAGATGGCAGGTCTGTTTCACTTGAAAAGTAGGTTTCCCTACTCTAGGTCTGTACAAGAGGAAGGTGTTGGGATTATTTCTGGGTGGGTGAGAGTGCATTTTGACTCTCTGCAATAACTCTCTGCAGTGACATCATGCCCTCTATTAATTATATTCTGGAGTAGTTTCTGTTGTGTATTAATACACAGTCTTGTATGAGCTGTAATTAAGCTCTTTGCAGTTTTGCTCACGTAGTTCAATGCACTTGGGTAATTAAATGAAAAGTAAGTATACTTGCATGCTCTGCTTTGTAGATCCTTATGTTGGGTTCTACACTGTAACTTAATAAGGATAACCCAGTGAAATACTATTTTGTGCTCCACCAACTGTGTCAGAGTGAGGGATGAACAAATCTCCCAGGGAAAGAATGTTAACATTCTGGGTATCACATTGCCACTAATTCTATTTCATATGGCAAAAAGGACTCCCAAGATGATCTCAAAGAGCATCCTGTCCTTTGTCAGTAGGAATTGTTCTAGAATTTATTTATTTTTAAAGCCTGGCATTTTTAGAGACTGGTAGGATTTGTAGTTTTGTGAGATATTTAGCCTTCTCTGTTAGAGAACTCTGGTACCACAGCAAACTGCAAGTCACAGGATTCCATAGGATGGAGCCATGACAGGTAAAGCAGTGTTAAACATATTAATTCTGCAGTGTGGCAACAGTCTAGTTATATCGTTTAAAGTTAGAGTAAAATATTTGTTAATATTTCTTATGATATATTTTTTTAAAAGCTTAGTTTTAATACTGTGAATTCTATTTACTGTAATTATTATTGTTCAAAACTTTTAAAGGGGCAAAACATTCTTGCCTTTTTAAAATGACAAGGAAAAGAAAAGTTACATTAAATAAATGTGTGCGTGTATGCATGCACGCACATGCATATTTGGTGTGAATGAGCCTTAAATGACTTGCTGACAGATTTTACTCAGCAACTTGTGCAATAATACGAGTTACCTATTTCTTGTTGGTTACTTGTCCCCAGCAGACTAATGTATGAGAGCACCTGCAACAAGAAATAGACAGTACCATGACTCTCATCTATGCTATTTTTTTGTCAGCACAATTATATTATAGGGCATACAGGTGTAGGCTGTTGTCCATTCCCAAGCTGCTTCAGATACATAAGATATTAATGTAATTGCCAAAAAGTTATTTTGCTACTGTGTGCAATTTTTACACATCAGTAGAAACTTCACATTACTAACCAACAATCACTTTTGCTTGTATTTCAGACACTGGAACAGGCTACCAGCCAATGAGTAGTACTGACACTGGCAAAAGAACATCTGTTTCTCATACTGACAGCACATACATCTCAACCACCTTCACCAGGGGTGGGGAAAGGACATTACTCTCTATTTCACACAACAGCACCTTATCAGCTGACTTGTTAGAAAGTTCCACTTTTTATACTGAAACCTCCAGCCCTTCAGAATCTCTTCAGTCCTCATTTCCAGTGAACCAGAGCAGAGAAAGTAGCATGTCCTCAGGTGACATGGATTTCTCTGTACCATCAACAGAACCTTTAGCTGCACATACTCCCCAAACACCAGAGTACTCTTCTGTAGTGAATGAGCCACATACAGACCTCTTTTATTCAACATCTGACCCTGCATCTGCTAGCAGCTTGTCATTTACATCTTCCCCACCAACATCACTAAAACAAGATTCCCTCCCACCTACTCAGCCACCAAGGTTGTTTGCCTCATCAGAGACTTCTCTCCCACCATTTTCCTCTCCTTTCCCTTCACCATTTTCATTGACCTCTAAAACACCTTTAATAACATTTTCACATAGACTGTCATCAACTGCACTGCCCCCATTGCCATCTTTACTGCCTTCAGTTTCTTCTTCATCTTCATTGGTACACTCTAGTGAAGATCTTGAAACAACTGTTCCTATGACTACATCTGAAGAAACAACTGGAGTAGATTCCCAAACACCTGGAAGTTCCCTCAGTGAGTACAACAATCAAACTAGGACAGATCCCTCAAAAGATAGCAGAGTACTACCATCAACGGGACTTTTTCCTCTTCTGACTGAAACTACTGAACAACTTACAAACCATTCTTCACCTGTGACAGTCTCCCTAGAGGAAACCAAAGACTCAAAAAGAGAAAACACTTCTCTCCCAGGGACCAGTGTTGAAAAAACTCTTCCTACATTAACTACCTCTTCCCCATACTTGCTAGAAAGTACCACAGGTTACAAGGTTGCAAAAGCAACAGCTTCTACATTACCAAGAGCAACTACTCCAAAGGGGGAGGTAACAACAGGAAAAAAGCGTACAGACGTAACCTACACAACACTGAGAATGCCTACTTTGGCATCAAGCACAGATGCTATGATCACTACAAAGGCTCACAAAGTTCTGCCATTTTCTACTACCAAGATGTCTCACACCACTGAAATGACAACAAAAGGGATAGAAAAGAGCAGTGTAACTAGTGCTAAAGAGCACATGATCACCACCATCCGACCTCCACCCATCATGATTTCTTCTAGCACAACCACAACAGAGACTTTTTCTGTTTCTCCAGTTTCCACAAAAGCAACTACAAATGCATGGTCAGGAAGCTCAAAGACATTTCCAACTTCCCATGGAAAAGGTAAACCACCTTTCAAAACAATAGAAGCACTCCTATATCATGCAAAATGAATTTAACATATATTGGAAAATTACACATTTGAGAGATTCTTTAAATATTAATGAAACTGTCTGTGAATGTTGTAAGTAGATTTTATAAGCAGACAGAACTAGTCCCTGGGGGAGGGTGCAAATGACTCATATCACATAAATGTTAAATAACTAACTGCTTGATAATGTTTCTTAACAGAAAAAATTATTGTATATACCAATAGCAAATTTAGGTGCTGGGTTATTCAAACAGCTAAATTACAACTGAGCATGCTCAGCGGCCACAAAATGCTGAGTATCATATATTTTGGCGGTAGGGCAGGAAACCAGCAAGGGTGGGTTTGGGGCATAGCTGGAAAACCTCTGTGGTCATGCTGGGTGGGGGATTTTGGCAGCTGTTCTCCAAAAAAATAACTTTTACAAAAAGGAGTGGAGAGGAACATTGATAAGGGCATGTTTGGCTAGTTAGATTCTGAATGTAATACTGCAACATTTTATTTCAGGACCCACTTGCACAGTTTTGTTTACTGTTATGGCATCATCCATGCAGTTAGGACATTTCATAGTTAATCAGTGAATTTGCTCCTTTAACTAAAATCAGAATTTGCAGCAATAGTCTCCAGGTGTTAAATAAGGCAAAGACCTACACCATCCCACTATGCCTGTCATACAAGATATCATTTAGGGAATAGAGGCTGAATGGCAGTTTGTTTCTACTGTAGAAAAAATGTCTTGAAGGTGTGCTGATAACACTCCAGAAGCACTTCACCTGCTGGATGCCATGAGTGAAACTGAAATTGAGGCCAGCAGAATGAGTGAAAGTTCATACTATCCAACAACAGTCATCCATACAATGGTTTTGAGTAAAGGGGCTTTAGACACTAACCACTGGAGTTGTAACATACTTTATAGGTAGTGTGATTGTAATATATCTAAGCACAATTTTAGGAAAGTAAGGTGGGGTACAGACTGCGCAGCAGAAAAGGAGCTCAAAAAAGTGGCTCCTTTTTGCTGCGCCGCAAAGCACCAAAGACGGCGTATATACATTGCAGCTGCGCAGCTCCATATGGAAGCTGCGCAGTTGTGACATAACGTTTACGTGCGCTGGGTGTAAGGCGCTGTGTAACTGCGGGGCGTGTGCACATCGTGGACGCGCTGCAAAGGGCCCATCTGGAGAGGGCCATAGATACATTGCTGACATCCAGCATGCTGTAACAGCTTCATTGTTGAGATAGGTTTCTGGGAAACCAGAATTTGAATCCTGGCTTGGCTATAGAAACTCACTAGGTGATCTTGGGCAAGTCATATTCTCTCAGCCTCAGAGAAAGCCAAGGCAAGCCCCCACTGAACAAATCTCGCCAAGATAACCCTGCCTTAGGGTTGCCATTGTTGTTAACTGCCTTTGAGTGAACCTCGGCCCATGGTGTCCCTATGTAAGAAAGACCTCCAAGTCACCCTATCCTCAATCACCCTGCTCAGCTCTTGTAGACTCATGGCCATGGCTTCTCTGATTGAGCCTATCTGACTGGAATGTCTTCCTCTTTTCCTATTGTCCTCCACTTTCCCAAGCATTATACTCTTTCCTAGTGAGTCTTTTCTTCTCATGATATGGCAACCTCAGTTTAGTCATCTTTCCTTCCAGGAATATTTCAGGCCTGGTCTGCTCTAAGAACCATTCACTGGTCTTTTTAATAGTCCATGGAATTCTCAGAACTCCTCTCCAGCACATATCTCAAATGATTTTTTTCCTATCAGCTTTCTTCACTGTCCAGCTTTCACAACCATATTTAGAAATGGGAAATATAATGGCATGGACAATCCTAACTAATAGTCAATAATATATGTCAGGATCTAGTTCCTTCATAACTTTATATGGCAACTAGGATTGTCATAAATCAGAACTAACTTGAAGACACACAAGTACAACATATGTATTGCCATAATAATCAGATTTGGGAGTGCAGAAGTGTGGTGATCGCCAATTTAATTCTCCAAATGTTTTGTTTCACAGCCAATGTATGTACTGCAGATACCTGTCTAAATAATGGGAAGTGTATGATGGACACTTTGACAGGCAAATTCCAATGCCAGTGTTTACCTGGTTGGCAAGGAGAAGACTGCAGAATAGGTAAGCAGTACCTACTGGCAGACATACCAATACTTGATGGTTGTGAGAAATCTTTGAAGCGAAAGTAGCTTGGATTGTGGTATCCTCTTTCTCTAGGGCTTTGGGAACCTGCTCTGGGATGGTGTGAATATGTACATGCTATAGATATGTTGCATTAATTAATTTAAATGTTTAATAAATAATTTTAGCAACAAAAAACAGCAACACAATTGTATCAAAAGCAGCACCTTTCCTGTCACTGAAATTCTCACTGTACTGTATCTACAATTTCTACCAAAATTCAGCAGCAACTGGTCTCTCTATGGTGCAAGAGGATGTGAGATTAATGGAGGCAAACAGTGGCTCTGTTCTTTCTTGGAAGGGCGTTCTCAGAAGGTGGTGCTGGGGGATTCCTGCTCAACTCATTGGCTCTTGGTCTTTGGGGCCCCTCAGGGCTCAGTCCTGTCCCCTATGCTTTTAAACATCTACATAAAGCCTTTGGGAGAAGTCGTCCAGAGTTTTGGAGTAAGGTGTCACCTGTACACTGATGATACCCAGCTGTATCACTCCTTTCTCCTTAATTCCAAGGAAGCTGTTTCTGTTCTAAACCACTGTTCTGACCACTGTAATGTACTGGATGAGGGCAAACAAATTGAAGCTTAATCCAGACAAGACAGAGGTGCTCCTGGTCGACCAAAAGTACTCAGAAACTTCAGCTGATACAAAGAGCACAAGACAGATCTGGGAATAGGAATTCAGCTTGTGTTAGATGGGGTTACACTCCCTAGAGAGGCCAGGTTTGCGCCATCCTTTCTATCCTTCCAGTGCCAGGTAAAGATGTTCCTGTGCAGTCAGGCCTATTAAGCTGAGAAGGACTGGGTTTTTAATGCTGGACTATACACATTTTAATGGTTTGTATTTTAATTTATTATATTCTAATTTAATTCTTAAAATTGTTTAATTGTTTTTTAATGTTTATATTTTTATATTTTAATACTGTTATACTGTTTTTAAATTATATTGTTTTATACTTGTTGTTTGCCTTGAATACCTGTATTGGGAGAAAGGCAGGATACTGTATAAGAAAACAACATCATCAACAACAACAACTGTATGGCATGAAAGAGCTCCTGCTAAAGGTTGTGGTTATTCTTTGCTTTTTCAGATGTAGATGAGTGTCTATCTAGCCCATGCCCAGCCTCAGCCACATGCACTAATACACCAGGTTCATTCAAATGTACGTGTTCCCTGGGTTACTGGATGGAAAAAGGAAAGTGCAATTTAGGTAAGAGAACCAAGGAAGAGGATAAGTAAAGAAAATAAGCTTCTTAGTAAGATAGAAATCTATGGAGAGATTAAATTTTTAATTTTAAAAGGATTGCACTTGTTAACCAGAAATACCCATAAGCATTATTTTTTTGATTCTTGGCCCTATTTTGACAGCTGCCACTTTATACCACCTTGGAATTTATGTAATTACACACTTCAAAAGCTTGTCAGTTTTATCATGTAACTGTCAACATTCTTGACAGTATGATAGATTCACTTTTATCTAGATATCTCATGGAACTTAGACCTGATAGTATAACTGCTTTTTAGTATAAATTCCTTTCCAGCTACTGAATGATGTGAGATCCAAACCATTTGTATGAAGCAACGCCATTATGGATCATAGTGATTTCATGCGAGGACAATCCCTAGTGTCTGATTGAATTGCCATGGTAAAATCCAGAGGTTGGAAAAGTTGCTTTTGAAGACTGTAGTTCCCAGCTAGCTGGAGGTTCTGGCATGTTTCCAAACTCTGTACACCCACTCCTATGAGAACAAACATACACATGGAATACCTTCTTGTTAAGATGCAACACAACTCAGGTCTCAGTGGCTCCCATTTTACATTTCATGGGCCAGAGTAAATGGCTGCAAATCAGCAGCATTGGGAAGGAGGGATAAAAGCCCTCCAAAATGGGATCACCCCCACTTCCGACGCTTTAACCAGGCTATTGCTGTTGATTAGGCTCAGAAGCTGAACCTCATATTGCCTCTTCCTTCCTTTGGTCAACGAAAGTGACTAGTGTGGAATTTGTTGGACCTTAATTTTTTTTAGCAGAGTTTGACTTCCAGCAAATATCAGGATAGTTAGAATGCTCCATTACCACTGTATCTCTCCTTTCTGAATGTGTTGTTGATCTCATTGGAGAGGTAGGGTATAAATAATTTTATTATTATTATTATTATTACCCAGATGCTTTCAATGGCTTCCAGAATTTAAGTCACTCAGTGGATTTCCATGACCAAGCAGGGATTGAAATCCTGATCTTCAGAGTCATAGTCCAATGGTCAAACCATCAGGCCACTCTGACTCTGTTATTGATCATGTAGGCTTATAAATGCATATTATCCACATTTCCAAAAAGTATAATAGAATTCTCTGCCCAAGAAAATATTGTCATAATTAGGTATTCTGCATCACAACAGTAGCTTACTTTGTCAGAGATGAAGTTAGTAACCATCATATTTTATGTACCACATTTGTGTATAGAATTGCCATAGATTAACTTTTCTGGGAACATAAACATCAATACAACATTTGCTTTTCATTTAAAAAGCAATGATAATCTTCAAGCACATTATTTTTAATAAAGTTCCATTTAAAATAACGTATGTACAAAGAGTTCTTGTTATGGGGATATTAATATTTCTGTTCCAAATAAGCCAATACTTCAACTAAGAAGAATTATATTTAGCTGTGCCTGATGAACATAAACTGTTTCTAACAAATTCAGGATGTGTCTCCATGTGTATAGCCATTCCACAAGGAATTGGGCAGAGAAACTGGGCTCTGTTAAAGTCAAGTCTTCCAGTTTTGGCAGGGTCTGCTTTCTAGTGTATGAAAAGCAATGGCGGAGGGCTGCTGGTTTTAAGCTGCAAGATGGTGGGAAGGATGATTAATCCTTTCCCCTTGATCTTATTTTTCCTAATCAAACCACCACACCAGCTACTTTTTCCACTATAGCTGTTAAAACACGTGGATATAATTTTCAGAGGAAAACTAATTAGATGAGATAAGGTTAAGCACTGCCTTCTTCCTCATCTTTCTTCTACTCAAGATAGCTGCCTCTCTTGGGGAAGACGGAGGGATCTAGTCCTAGTAACAGATAAAAAGCTATCTTCTTATTTTTAGTGAGAACATTTGTTGGCCAGTTTCCATTAACATTTAACACAACTGGAGGGAAGTACTCAGAGCTTCATCAGGTTGAAGAAGATATCATAAACATGGTGAGTGTCAAAAGATGAGTTAAGAACAGCAGTAACCATGGTGATATGTGAGGGGGGGATGCAAAATGAAGGTCCTGCCCTGCAAATGAGAATTGAGTACCCCCTGAAATTTTTCTTCAGTGTCCAAATTGTTCACACTTAGAAAATTTATGTTTCCCGTACTTGCATTCCCTTGGTCACTCTGCCTACCCCTTTTATTTGGAAGTCTAAACTTTATTTCTAAATGTATAGTTGAAGTTTTACATTAATGCAGTGCTGAATTCTGATTTGGAGGGAGCAGTGTCCTCATTTTGAATCCCCCCTGCATTACTTACACTCTTGCATGTGAGACACTTTGCTGAAACCAAAGAGAGTTTCTGTGACTGCATGGTAGGTTTGGAGGAGAGGAGAGGAGAGGAGCTCAGCATCTTTACAGGAGTGCATCAAAAGACAGAGGCATGGTGGCTGCTAAGGAATGCAAAGGAATGCATAGGTGCGCATTTGCTAAATGGCTTCTCAGTTAAGTTTTGTCATGTGTAAACTGCATACGCCTGAACTTCTGCACAGTGCAGCCTGGAAGGGTAATCTTTTGAGCCAATGGGGAGCAGACAAGAAAAGCAGCAAAAGAATAACTATGCTGGATTCTCATGAAAACAGGAGTTAAAGTTTTTGGCACTTCCACTTATGAATAAACACTTTCATAATATACACTGTGTTGAAAATTGACATTTGCAAGGCAGAGCTTCCTTTAATCATGAAAGGGAGAGTCACTGCTCGTTTATTTATTTACTTTTAAAATAGGATCAGTGCTGGAACACTGCACCAGTGTTAGATAAAAATGACACATGCCAAGGAATCAGTAGCAAAAACTCCTTGGCATGTGTCATTTTTATCTAACACTGGTGCAGTGTCCCAGCATTGATCCTCTTTAAAAGTAGATAAATAAATGAGCAGTGACTCTCCCTTTCATGATTAAAGGAAGCTCTGCCTTAGTGGCAGATAATGTGAAAAATTAGTACTGGGCTGAATGTGTAAACACTCCTGGCAGATGTATGGCACCTTCCTAGGATCCAGACAAAAGCATGTAATAGAAATAAAGTATGGCAACCTTTGACTTTCCTCAGGATAGATGGAGGGGTGTGTAGAATTTAATGGTATACATGATCCTGGAAAATTCTTCTCCATTAAATACACGCAGAGCTATTTTTCCATCATGTTGCTTGTTATCTTGTTGTTATTTTTATTCTCATCTTAGCCAGAATCCTGTTGGGTATTTACCTATGTGTAAATATCATAGTCATTCAGCTACATAGTGAATCATATCCTGATCCCCCCCAATCCCCATATATCAGGCAGCAGTCACTGTGATTGACTGTGATCTGTTCCCCTGACTTTCCCATGAGTGATTTCCACTAAAACAGGGAGAAGCAGGGGCCCTGTCACAATTCCTCCTCATACTGGAAATCACTTGTGCGAGGGGGAGGAATGTCAAATAGCTGCTTCCTTAGCGACAGGAGAATAGACTCCTACAATGGCTGAGGATTGAGGGACTTTCACACCCCTACAAAGCCCCTAAACTGGGGAATACATAGGGACTGTGAATATGAAACAGCCACAAGTGTATACTTTTAGGTTACACATTCTTAACTGCCCAAAAGGATTTGAGCTATTATTATCATTATCATCCTCATTATCCCCATCATCATTCCTTAGCTTTCATTTAGAACTACACAGGGTCTCATTACAGGTGACTTTTCACTGTTAGTAGAAGGCACTTATGACTTAATGTGCAAGCATTTATGGTCTTGGCACATGGCATGGCTCCTGTACCCACATCACAATACACCAAGGGCAAATGTGTGAACCCAACTCCTTTCCTCATTCCCCCAACTCCCTCTTTCATCCTGTAAATGCCTGCTATTCTTGGTGAGTAGGAGAAAGCTCCCTACACACAGCAAACAGAAAGGAGGAGAGGCACTAGCAGTTTTAGGGGGCAGAGGGGAGGGCTGAGCCTTCTGCAGCTGCCTGACTGTGGCTCCTGGTGCTGCTGGAGCTGAGCACAAAATGTAGCTTCAAAGCTCAGACATATTCTCTCTCTTCTCCACACTATTTGAATTTTCTTTTCTTTTCAGTTGAATGCCTCTCTTTCAACACTGCCTGGCTATTACACTTCAAGTGTTAAGGCATCAAGGTAAGGAGCCCGAAGCCATGAAGCTGTCTGGGTGTTGATTTTAACTCTTCCTCCAGCTTTGTTTTGGTACAGTGAGGTTGACCACAAGTTGAACATGAATCAACAATGTGATGCGGCAACTAAAAAAGACAATACAGTTCTAAGCTTCATCATTAGAAGTATATTGTCTAGACTGAGGGAAGTAATAGTACCATGTATTCTGCTTTGGTCAGGCCTTACCTGGAATACTGTGTCCAGTTCTGGGCATCACAGTCCAAAAAGGATTTTGAGAAGTTGGAGTGTGTCCAGAGGAGGGTGACCAAAATGGTGAAAGTTCTGGAAACCATACCATGCCTATTAGGAACAGTTTAGGGAGCTGCGTATGTATAGCCTGAAAAGAGAAAGTTAAAAGATGACATGACAACCATGTTTAAATATTAAATATTTGAAGGGATGACATATTGAGGATGGAGCAAGCTTGTTTTCTGTTACTTCAGAGAATAGACCATGGAACAGTGGGTTCAAACTATAGGAAAAGAGATTCTACCTAAACATTAGGAAGAACATCCTGATGGTTCAACAGTGGAATATGCTGTCTCAGGGTGTTGCTGAGTCGCCTTTTTGGGAGCTTTGACCATCTGTCAGGGATTTTTTGATTGTGTATTCCTGCATGGTGGTGGGGGGTTGGATGTTGCTGCTATTTGATGCATTCTGATTTATGCTTCAGAGGATTTTCCCAATCTCTGTGGCAGGAGAGGGAATGGGATTCCATTTCACACACGCACGCACACAGTAAGAGCTGTATTTCTTCACAGTTAATCTGATGAGTGGCTGCATCCCAGTGATGGCTGGATCCAGAATAGAGTTCAGAAACATTCCATTTTGGATTATAGCTCTCAGAATCTCCATTAATCTTGCAGCTCTGGGACTTAGAGAATTCTAGCCAGGATTCCATTAACATACAAATTTTGCAGTTGATAAACCCTGGGGAATGAAGGCTGCATCTTTCCTCAGTTGCACAGTACAGTGGATGGGTTTCGGGTGCATTTCCTCAGCCAGGGAGTACCTAGGCACTTTCCAGACTATATTGTTCAGCTAGGAAAGGAGACTCCTTTGGCCTCCCAGACCTGGAGCATATCATTCTGCATGTGATCAGTGGGTGTGGTGAAGGAGCTTTACCTGATGGCTTTTAACTGCAGTTATGCACCACCAACCAAGAGTAGGAAAAGAGTGCACAGATACTGTGCCATTCACAAATAAATGTTATGGTTGTGCAACTATAGAAGGTGATGCAGAATTTTAATTTTTCATTCTCTCTTCAGGCAGGCACGTACCATCCAAGTATCTGTCTTGAGCACCTTTTCCTTACTCTCCAATGTCACCCTTTATGATATTGTTACCACTATACGAAGCCATATTCAAGCCTGCAAAGCTCCCACAGAAACCTGCCAGTTTATCTCCAACCTTACACTGCTTCACAGAGGTAAAATTACATGATTAAAGATTGTGACTTTTTAAAAAGTGTTTCAGAGAACATCACATTTTCTTCCTTCAAGGTTTCTTTGAAAAAGGTCCCGTTTACTCAAGCAGAAGGCTCTGTACCAGAGTGGGCAACTTGTGGCCCTCCAGATGTCACTCAATTGTAGCCAGTAGGGTTTATGGTATGTAGAGATGTACACCACAGTCTGAAAGCAAAGACACCAACCCTGTACTACCGAATAAAATCCAGATCTAGTGAAAGGCTCCAGTCCTATTCTAACACACATGTGAAGCTTGCCTCTATACAAAAGCATTTCTCTGAAAGAAATGTGACTCTGTCTTGTGACAGTAAAGTCACTGTGAACAGGGCTTTTGTCTCAAGAGTTGTGGCACTGATTTCTGACCACATGGTTTGAAGTTATAAAATAATCTATGTATAGTTCTTGGAGTCAAAATGGAAGGATGAAATGGCCACATTACTTTCCAAAGGAAAATGAGTAGCAGATCTATAAAACTCTAAAAATGGGTCAGAATACAGTAATGTTTCTCTGCCAGGAAAGGAAGGGAGTTAAGAAAAACTACTCCCAATTACTGTAGAATTAAGCTTAACGTTCTGTCCTAGATGAAGTTACCTGAGAGTAAACCTCAATGAACTCAGTTGAATTTACTTCTGAGTAGAAATTTACAGGATTGCACACTAAGTGGCATCTCAGTCTTTAACCTATCTGATGTTCTTTTTGTTGCCTGTTTTATTGAACCATTTCCTGTATTGCTATGTGTTTTATTTGTATTATCCTATCATTTCTTAGATTGTACGCCATAGGCAGGTTTACTCTTTTATATTTGTTGTTTTTATGTACAGCGCTGTGCAAATTTACAGTGCTATATAAATAAATAAATAAATAAATAAATAATAACCTCTGAAGATATGCAAACAAAGAACAATACAAAGCCACAAATAAGCTACTGATGCAAGAAATTTTCCAGTGTGAGTGGAATCCCATCCCTCGAGGCATGGTTTTGGGGTTTTTTGTTTTGGTTTACAGGATTTTAAAAAAATGCAGGGAGACACGACATTTTCTCTTTCTCCACATAATTTGACTGATTGTTTTTGTTAACTGCATCTACACTGTAGAAACTGCCATGGCTCCATTCTACAGAATCCTGGATTTGTAGTTTTGTGAGGCACTAGCATTCTTTGGTAGAGAAGGCTAAAGACCTTGTAAAGCTACAAATCCCAGGATCCCACAGTATGGAGCTGTATCAACCTGTATTATTTCTGCAGTGTAGATGCACCCCAAGTCAAATGCAAATGATGCTGCATGTAAAGCCAACAACTACTGGGTGAGGATGGCACTCATGTGGATCGTGTGATTCTGTGTGTGGTGTAAAGAAAGAAGGTAAATTCTGTCTATTCCCAGGTGAGAGCTTTCAGAAGCATATGGTTTGGATAAAGATAATATGGTACATTTGAATCCAAAGAATCCATGCTTCCAGTTTTAGCTCTGTTAGCATTGTGTGAAACTAAACCAAGTCTGCTTGTTTTCTGATCAAGAATTAGGAGCCCTCAGATAACATCTCAAATAGGAACACTGTAGTCAGGCTATTGATAATTGGTGAGAGCAGTTACCATCTAATCACATTCTACTATTTGCAGGGAAAGATTCTAGTCAAGTTGTGCTTTTTTCCAACAAAATTCTGACACTCCCAATGTTCTTTTTGTAATAGCTGGAGGTCTGTGTAAACACAAAGATCCGGAATGTGACAAAGAAACTTCTGTTTGTGTGGATTTGGATGGCATTGCTGCTTGCCGGTGCAGGCCTGGGTACTTCAAATACAACAAACTGGATCATTCATGCCGAGGTATTGTATCTTACACAGCTGGATTGCTGGGATTAGTCTTTAATCTTTGGTTCCAGTTCATAAAATTTTCAAGAGATCAATGTGATTCTTTTTATTTCTGTGCATGCCAAAGAACTCAGCATTCTAAGTACTAAGAGCTTATTAGGTTTTCTCATCACAGTGCTCATTTTTCTACAGTAGAAATTGGGAGTATTGTCTCTTGCTTACTCCCTGTGCAGAAATAATATTATCTTTTTACACAGCATGCTGTGTAAGCCAGAAAGATCCAGTGATAAAAAGGGGGGCTGGACAGGGAGGGGTCTGATATGCCTGTGATAACATTTCAGTTTTTAGAGATGACATAGTGTAGTTATTTCTGTCTCCGTTTTATTTGATCTCCAAGGGAAGTAAAACAAGCATTGCTTTTTATTCACAGTCTTTTTGGGTGAATCCTTCACATTGTTCCAAATGAACTGACACAAAAGTGTGAATTGTTTTGAGTCTCCCAAAGGGGACAGCATATTGAGACACATGAGCCCGTGCCACTTTATTAATTATATTGAAAGGCTTTTAGATTAATTGCAGTTCAGTTCAAAACAGAATATTGTCTTTGATGTACATTCAGAGATGCCCTGTTGACTAAACCATATGGATTTGTCCTAGATCCTCTCTAGAGTTCAGCAGTATTTCACCTCTCCCTTTTCTCCCTTTAATGGAAATAGCCAGTGCAATCTTCTACTAATATGTACAGTGGTACCTCGGGATACGAAATACCCAGGTTACGAAATTTTCGGGATACGAAAAAATCCCATAGGAAATCATTGTTCCGGGTTACGAATGTTTTTTCGGGATACGAAGAAAATTTTTGGTGCTTTTTTCGGCTTTTTCGCACGAAACGCGGCTTTTCCTCATTAGCGCCTATGGCAATTCGGCTTACGAAGGCTTTTCGGGTTACGAAAGCGGCTGCGTTACGAATTAATTTCGTAACCCGAGGCACCACTGTACTTCAAGAGTGAAAAACCAAACCAAACCAGAAATATTTCAGAATTATTAAAAGTGTGAATAAGCTTTTTTAAAAAAAACCCTTTATGGCCAGAGTACATGAAGCTTATTTGTGATGACATAAAGTTAAAACTTTCCTTCTTCTTTCCCTCCCTGGCATACTCTTTGCCTCAAGTCTTCCTCAGATAATGATACTCTCAGACTCTAATCAATTGATGTTCTATTAAGTAAGAAAGGATATTTCATCAGTATCTCTAAGATACTGTCCTGGCACAGATATATCTGTTAACTGTGCATGTAGTCTGAGGCACTAAAAGCTTATTAGGTTTCCTCCTCTTAGTGCTGATTTTTCTACAGTACAAATAAGGGGTATTGTCTCCTGTTTACTCCCTGTGCATAAATACCATTATCTTTTTACACAGCATGCTGTGTAAGCCAGAAAGAACCAATATACAGTACCATAATAAATTCTGTGCCCATAGCATGGTTCTGAGCTGAGGCACTTTGGTCTGCCTTAGACACTATTGAGTTCTTCCAGCCCTGACTTGTGCTGGAGTGGGTTGTAAGCCTCTTCCCCACTGTTGGTACTTCCTCCAGGCAATATGTCTGTGGAGTATGGAGAATCTGGGATGAGGACTACTTAACACTTCACTTTCCAACTTTTGAGTCAAAATCAGCCTAGGCTACTTTTTTGCCCTAGTACAGAGGAAAATGTAAGAGTATCTTATCTTACTCTGCAAACAAAAACAGTGGTTAGTTAGAGGATGGTATTGAAGAGAAAAGTAGTTGGAGGTAGAGGGAAGAGTTAAGAAGTCAACCCTTCCACTCATCTCAGCAGCCTCCATTGTCTTACAGATAGCAAACCGTTCAGATAGTGCTGAGTTCACAGATAAGCAGTATACAAATGTAAATGCTATTGCTAATGCTATAGCTCCAGAGGAGATGCCTAATGAAATTATTATTTGAAGAAACAAACAGGCACTACTGGGGCCTAATGTCTGGGATTGGTGTGGATTAACAGTGACGCCCAGTGGATAATAGGTTGAAATGCAGTTAGTTATTTGTCTAGGCATTTAATTTTATTTTATTGTGTACAGTCTCTCATGTAGACTTCCCATAACTCTTTTTACATTTGCATTTGTTTGTTTGTTTATAGTTTACAATGATACATCCAAATTGGATTAGTGTAATGCATTCTGTGTGGGGCTGACTTTGGAGAGTGTTCAGAAACTTCAATTGACCCACTGTCCAGCTCTCGCATCCATGCATGGTAATGAGGAATACAATGGCTTCAGTATTCAGAGTTACAGTATATCTTTCACATTTTAGGATCTTGTCCAATTCTTTCAGTAGCTGCCCTTCCCAATCCTAGCCTTCTTCTAATTTCTTCACTGCAATCTCCATTCTGCCAGTGTTTGTTCCAAGGCATGGAAAATCCTTGCCTATTTCATTTTTCTCTTTACAGGATGAATTCTTAATTTTCTTCCATGGTCTTCTTTTCTTAATGTTCAACATCAAGTCTACCTTGGCACTTTCCCCCTTGAACGCTATATATCCAACACTAAATCAGAGGATCTCAAATGTTATGCCATAACTTCAGATTAACCAATTTAACCAATATAGAACAGTTTCAAAACTATTACTTGAAAAACAAGAAATGTCATCTTGATATTCCTCATGCCATGTGTAATATTTGATCATGATTAGCATAAGATGTTGTTGCTCTAGGATCAGATCAGTGCAAGCGCAATAAGCCATTTATTTGTTTATTGCATGCACACTCAATATGTGACATGACTCCCAAAATATTGGTGGATAGGTCATCAAGTTGCTTTGAATTTGTAAAGAAATTCACCAGTTCATTGTCTGCAGAATTTAAACAACACCAGACTGAGGATGGGCCCTATTCTTCTAAACAATGATGGTAAACATTTGGAGTGTCACTGGTGTTATAATAATAAATAATAATAAAATTTTTATTTATATGCCGCCCTTCCTCCGATCAGGGCGGCTCACAACATAATTAAAATACAAACAATTCCAATAAAAAACATATTTAAAACAACCCAACAGTAAAGCCCCAAAGCCCAACCTCTTGGCCACGAAAGAGAGGAGGGAGGCCCACAGGATATTTACTCGGGGAATGCCTGTTGGAATAGGAAGGTTTTGAGGTCCTTCCTAAATTGGGCCAGGGTGGTGGACGAGCGGAGCTCTGTGGGCAGCGCATTCCAAAGGGCTGGGGCAGCTATGGAGAACGACCTCCGAGTGGTAGAGGCCAACCTAGCCCCAGGCACCTTCAGTAGCTGCTGCCCAGACGTTCTGAGAGTGCGAGGCGGAATGTACGGGGAGAGGAGGTCCTTCAGGTATCCTGGGCCCAAGCCATTTAGGGCTTTATAGGTAATTACCAACACCTTATATTGAGCTCGGAAGCGAATGGGCAGCCAATGAAGATCTTTTAAAACTGGTGTTATATGGCTGGTCCTGGACGCACCAGTGACCAGCCGGGCTGCCATGTTTTGCACCATTTGCAGCTTCCGAGTTTGGTATAAGGGTTGCCCCATGTAGAGTACGTTGCAGAAATCCAGTCTCGAAGTTACCAGAGCATGTACAACAGTTTCTAGGTCCCTCTGGGCCAGGTATGGGCGCAGCTGGCGAATCAGCCGAAGCTGATAACAAGTGCTCTTGACCGTCGCATTCACCTGAGCAGTCAGGTGAAGCGACGAATCAAGAAGCACCCCCAGACTGCGCACGGAGTCCTTCACAGGGAGCGTGACCCCGTTCAGGACAGGTGGAACCACCGCCATTCCTGGACCAGGGGAACCTATCACTAGTACCTCCGTTTTCTCTGGATTCAATTTGAGTCGGTTTTCCCTCATCCAGCCCATTACTGACTCCAGACAGGCCACGAGAGGAGAGACGCCATCCCCAGTCACTGCATCAGTCGGAGACATAGAGAAAATAATTTGGGTGTCATCAGCGTACTGATAACCCCGCGCCCCATGTCTCCGGATGATCTCTCCCAGCGGTTTCATGTAAATGTTAAATAGCATGGGAGACAGAATGGCCCCTTGAGGGACCCCAGTTTTAAGGGGCCTCTCATCGGAGCACACGTCTCCCAGCTGCACCATCTGGGACCTCCCCGAGAGGTAGGAACGGAACCACTGGAGCGCAGTGCCCCCGATTCCCACCTCTGCGAGGCGCCCCAGAAGGATACCATGGTCTATGGTATCGAAAGCCACTGAGATGTCCAAGAGCACCAACAGGGACACGCTTCCCCTGTCGATGCTCAGACGGAGATCATCGACCAAGGCGACCATGGCCGTCTCAACCCCGTAACCCGCCCGGAAGCCAGTTTGAAATGGGTCCAGATAATCCATTTCATCCAAGACCGCCTGAAGCTGGATCGCAACCGCCCTCTCGATCACCTTTCCCAAAAATGGTAGCAGCGAAACAGGCCGATAATTATTATGTACCAGGGGGTCAAGGGAGGGCTTTTTTAGGATCGGTCTTACTATGGCCAATTTAAGATCCGATGGAAATAGCCCATCCCTTAAAGATGTATTGATTATCCGGCGTAACAAAGATGTTACCGCCGGCCCCCCCCTGGGCCGCTAACCACGAGGGACAGGGATCAAGAGAGCAGGTCGTTTTCCGAACACTTCCGAGGATCTTGTCCACATCCTCGGTACTCACCAACTCAAACTGATCCAGTTTAACATAGTCCACGGAGGCTCTGGACACTTCTACCCTAGGTTCTGCTAAAGTGTCGGCGTTCAGACCTTCGCTTATACGAGAGGTTTTATCCGCAAAAAAGTCGTTAAACAAGTCACAGCAGGCCTTAGAAGGTTCAAGGATCTGGTTCAAGGCGGGAGGGAGCTGAGTTAGCTCCCTGACCACCCTGAACAACTCTGCCGGACGCGACTCAGAGGACGCAATACGAGCACCATAGAACGAATTCTTTGTTGCTCGTATTGCCTCTCCGTAGTCCTCTAACAGTTGGTCTAGGAGAGCCTTGTCGTCTAAGCAAAGGTGTTTCCGCCAACGGTACTCTAGCTGTCGCAGAACCCGCTTCCTCGCCCGGAGATCTTCCGTATACCAGGGCTTACGTTTGGAAGCAGGCCTGAGAGGGCGCTTGGGAGCGATCCTGTGTATAGCCCTGGAAAGGCCGGTATTCCAGATACCGGTGAGGGCATCAACAGAGTCGCCGTCATTTCCAACCATGAGCCCCTCTAAGGCTTCTCGGAACCTCTCAGGTTCCATCAGCCTTCGAGGGTGGACCATCCTAACTGGTCCACCACCCCCGGGGGGGATCTGGGTCGAGGCCTTGATTTTCACCTCTACCAGGAAATGATCCGTCCATGACAGGGGGGAAACATTAACTATTTCCACCCACGGATTCTCCACATCCGAACAGAAGACCAAATCGAGAGTATTACCCGCACAATGCGTGGGACCCTGTATCAGCTGGGACAGGCCCATGGCCGCCATGGTCTCCATGAATTCCCGAGCCGCACCGGATGGAACATGGCTGGCCGTGAGGGAGATGTTGAAGTCACCCAGGACAAGAAGCCTGGGCGTCTCCAACATCAGCTCAGCGACCAGCTGTGTCAGCTCGTTAAGGGAGTCCGCTAATGCACGGGGTGGCCGATACACTAACAGAATCCCTAGACTGTCCCTAGCCTTTAGGGTCAGGTAAATACACTCGATATAGGAGGTCTGTCGAATGTGGTTCCTGGTGAGGGACACAGTGTTCCTATGTACCAAGGCCACACACCCCCCGCCCACCTAACCTGCGCTGGTCCTTCACCGAGAACCCAGCAGGCAGGGCCTGAGCCCACACAGCATCCCCTTCAGGCCCCAGCCAGGTCTCGGTAATGCAAGCCAGGTCGCACTTCGAGTCCTCCAGTAGATCCTGGAGGATGTGGGTCTTATTGTTAACCGACCTGGCATTGCACAGGAGCAGCGACAGGGTTTGTGGCACGGTTGGAGTGACCCTCAGGTCCTTCAGGCTGGGAGGGGGACAGGAAGGCGAGATAGATATGATGCATCGATCACGCCTTCCCCTGGAACGCAAGTCCCTTCTCCCACCGCCATACCTCCCCCTGCCCCACACAACCTCGATCGGGGCTCCGCCCGCCGAGGTGTTATCCCCGGCCCAGGCATCCCCCGCATCCCTATCCTCCCCCCACCCCTCTATGGCCACTGAAGGAGCAGAGGTTAGCCACTACAGGCATCCTCTGCTCCCAGGGCCAACCCAAGCCTCCCACACCACAAACGCTGCGCAACTGCGCAGGTACGCAGCCGCGGGGGGTGCTCCTAGTCCGTGGGCGGCACTCCCGGGGCGGTGCGCAGATGCGCACCTCCGATACCACCGGGAGGAGGCCGCCCGGCAAGAAGCAGTCCCTGGCAGCGGCGGCGACGGCGGTGGTCTGGCGTGGAGGGCGGAAGGGGGCGTGTCGGGAGGGTCCGGTTCCCCGGCTTTTTCCCCCGCCGCTCTCACCTGGCGGGGCTCCTCCCAAACTTCCCCCCAGATGGTCCTTAAAGTGCTCCGCACGCCCAAACTGGCCGCCAAACGCCAAGGCCAGTGGGCCGCAAGGTCCCAGAGGAGTCCCGCGGGGGTGTTTGTTCCCAAAGCCACACCCCCTTTCCTCAGCTGCTGCTGCTGCCTCTGCCTCGAGTCCCAATGGTGAGGGGAAGCTAGCTGCTGGCTCTGGCTTCTGGCTTCAGGGCTGGAGTGGTCTTCCTGGAGGGAGTGTTTGGGGAGGGTATAAGTGTCTCACCCAAAGCCACACCCCCTTTCCTCAGCTGCTGCTGCTATGTTTTGTGAGGATCATGATTGAACATGTTGGCTGAGTGCTTTTTAAAAAGTGCAACTTCTTCTCCTCTATAACAAATCAATTTTGAAACTGAAAGGACTTTCAGAAGCAAGTTTCCACTCAGATTTGCTTTATAAAGGAGGGAAAGAAGACAGTTGGGTATGCACATGGGTTTGTCTCATGGATGTTCTTTTTTCTGTCTCAATAGCTTGTGAAGATGGGTATAAACGTGAAAACAACACCTGTGTGAGGTACAGTAGACTATAGGACTATTTCCCCCCTCTTTCCTACATGCCCCCGCCTCTGGTAGATGCATGTTGATCCTTTGTTATTGGTATAAATTCTGGGTACCAGCTCAGTCAGTCAGTCTTCATGCATCATCACATGAAGGGACAGAGCAAAGTGTTATTCCTTTTTATCCTAGCAGTGTGCTAAGCTGGGGGATGTCCAGTGATGCAATGCCCCAGAGCTCTCCCTAGGGGTCAAGTGGCCATAGTAGTTGGTTTTGGATGATGGGATCTCACAGCAGACCTGATTGGGAATCATTTTCCTCTGATCTTCTCCTTTTGATCTAAGTAATGCTTAGAGGTGTAAAACATGTAACAACTCTCTTCTGTTACAGTTGTCCCTTTGGATTAGGAGGATTCAACTGTGGGAATCGTAAGTATCCTGTCCAGTATCCCAACCCTGCTTTTTTGAATTTATTAATGGCTGAGATCCTGCATTAGAAGACTTAGCAGCAGAAAGTTCCACCATGGTAGAATTACAAATATCTCTCCTCACTCTTCTTGCAGGAGTCACTTTTCTTCACAATCTCCACTCTCCACAGCTCTATAGTGGAGAATGGGAGATGGCTAAGAAGCACCTAGCTATGTGTCTATAGACAGATGCATAATGACCATCTTCCAGAACCTCTAGATGATCCCAGAAAATGCCTTCATCATTGTGCATCTGAACATAGTTGCATAGCCAGCTGCTTCTCAGTTCTCCCCAGTTGTCCCCCGCCCATTACATGGCTATGGAGGGAGAGTTCCATCAAAGGAGGTGTGTTGTCAAGTGGGTTTGGTTGTTGCGAGAGGAAGGAAGACAATTCTGACTTCCACAGTAGCCATATTGTTAACAGCATTCACAGGTATAAGTCCACCTTGCCCATGCATAGATCTTTTTGGGTTGTTGAAGAAGTCAGAATTCTCTTCTTCCTTCGTGCAACAACAACAAAAGATAGACACATGGATAACTTTCACCTGTGAAACAGGATGCTGGTCTTTATTTAAATGTTTCTAATACTGGTATGACTAGAAAGGTAAAACAATTAATGATAACACACTGAAAATCATAACAATCTTTAAAAAGAGTGAGTTTAAAAACTAACAGTATAACAAACAGAGGCAACAGAACAGTTTTTAAAAAAAGAAATTTATTTTCTGTAAGGACAAAAAGAAATGTCTCTGCTTGACTCTGTAATGGTAAGGGTATAATAATATTTATTTATTTATTTATTCATACATACATACATACATACCCCACTCTTCAGCCAAGGCTATCAGAGCAGCTTACAGTTTGATAATTAGACATTTCCCTGCCTTCAGGCTTACAATCTAAAAAAGACAAAACACAAAAGGAGAAGGGAATGACAGTAGGGAAGGAGACAAGTCCAGCAGAAGAAGGAAGCCACACAGGATTTCTGTCAGACAGTATTCAAAAGCATTGGGGTTGCAGTTGAAAAGACCCTGCATCTAATAGAAACTAACCAGGTGTCAAAATAAAGTATTGTAGTACTCTTAGCTGGCTTTTATTTATCTGTTTTAAATGCCATGGTGAGAGGATTCATACAGAAAGAGATTATGTGAGAGCAAATCAGATGTAAAGAAACCAAAGGCTGGAAAATAGCCATTAAAAAAGGGAAGGGGGCATTTACCCCAATTTCTGAAGGCCTTTTTTTCTTTCATTTTTTCTGGAAAATGGGAAAATATTCCATGGTTTTCAAATTTATGTAAATATGGGTGGCATCCTGTTGGTCAGTTAGACTTATGACATCATAACTGCTTTGCATTCTCATTTGCAATTGTGGCACTATTGCTGTGGCTCCAAGTGATCCCGAAAACCATCTTGAAAACCAGTTACTCATCCCAAGCAACAGAGGTGTGTGCTGATCATGAGCAGAGCACTGCAGGATGACATGATCAGCCCCCTCCAGTCTGTGAATGATGCAGTGAGAAGCAGAAGCAGGGAACCTTGTTTTATTCCAGTGTCAATCACTTGCAGGAGGGGACTGTTCATGTCATCCTGCTGCACCCTGCCTCCATCACTGGAAGCAGACTGACTTTTAAGGTGGGTTTCAGGGGTCAGATGAAAAGTTAAAGCATAGCTAGGACATTGTGGCTATGCATCTGATGCAGAATTCTGGCCTATAGCTCTAATGCGACCCCAAGCCTCTTATGTGTCTAAACAAAAATTGCATTAAGCCTGGAAACAGATAGGCAGTCAGCACAGAGGTCTCAACATTTCACAAGTTTGTATTCGTTAATGGTTAAGTATTAGCATTTTGAATGATTTGAATCTTTTGGATTATCTTCATGGGCTTCCTTTATGCAATAATATAATCTAGATTAAGATTGGCTGAATCTGCACTGCAGAAATAATCCAGTTTGACGCTACTTTAATTGCCATGGCTCAATACTGTGGAATTCTGGGAATTGTAGTTTTATGAGACATTTTGCTTTTTCAGCCAGAGAGCTCTGGTGCCAGAATTCCATAGCACTGAGCCATGGCAATTAAAGTGATGTCAAACTGGATTATTTCTGCAGTGCAAATGCAGCCATTATTTTCAAACTGGTTTTTCAGTTTTCTCAGAGAAATTGACTTCATCAGCATTTCTTTGTCAAGCCTTTCTTTCCTACTCTTAAGCATGCCATGACATCATAGCATCATGAATGTTCATGACTTCACAGCTGTTTTAGAGGCTACTGTAAAAAAAATTAAGGGACTTTTGATAGGCAACAGGAAGCTGACGGATAGTATTTGCCTTCTTTGTTACACCTACAAGATAAACGATCTGCAACTGATACACTCCTGTTTTTGTTGTTTATTTTAGCATACCAGTTAATCACCATTGTGATTGCAGCTGCAGGAGGGGGACTTTTGCTCGTGATGGGGATAGCACTCATAGTCACATGCTGCCAGTATGTATTATATTAATGTTTTCATTTAGTTTAAATAGAAATAATGGGAAATACAATAGGTTGCAAGTTTGGGGTGGGGAAATTGTCTATATTTTTGTTGAATAATTTGCATTGGCCTGAGCATTTAAGGTAAGTTAAGAGACACTTATATGGACCTTTCTCTCTCCTTTTTTGATATATTGTTGTTTCTGCAAAGATAAGGAATAACCAAAACTCATCAGCACCTCAGGAGGAATGTGTGCAATAACAGATAGCTTTTACAAATGCTGGGGGGGGGGGGTCTGGAGATACTATATTTTGTTTTTTAGAAGAAAGGGTTATTCTTACAGCTGTTGTCCTGCCATTCCTCTAAGGAACATAGGACTCTCCCTAGCACTGAATCCTGAAAATATCCCTAAGAAATGGTTTTGGCTTGGAAAGAATGACTAGCTCATGCACCATGAGTGTCTAGGGATTTGAACTCAGATCTCCCTGGTCTTAGTTCAGCACTCTAACTGTTAAACCATAGGAACTCTATGGTTATGAAAACAATGCATGGTTGCTGTTTTTTTAATGGCTGCCCCAAGCCCTTGTGATATGGTCTGCCTATAAATGTCTTCTTGTTTCAGGAAGAATAAAAACGACATAAGTAAACTCATCTTCAAAAGTGGAGACTTTCAGATGTCACCTTATGCTGAATATCCGAAAAACCCTCGAGTTCAGGAATGGGGCAGAGAAACCATTGAAATGCAGGAGAATGGGAGCACTAAAAACCTACTGCAAATGACAGATGTTTATTATATGGTAACTACCTCTGAGTTGCTTTGAGATATACTTTCAGTCTACATCACTTTCCTGAAAGGTTCACATGCAGGTACTGCCAACCCATGCTAGTTCCCATATTTCAACAATTTGTTTTGCTGCATTTTATCCTTTTTTTTTTTTTTTTAAATAGAAGCCACTTTGCAAGGGATTGGGCCTAAAAGGTAGCCTAGAAGTATTTGAAATAAATTGATAAGTTGCCAGACTCAAAAGGCAGAAGAGACTTAGTCATTTATACAACTCTAGTAGCAATATAATAGTATATGTTCAGGTAGGGTGACATTCCCCTAGTCCACTCCAGCTTGTCTCTCGTAAGGTTACAGATGTTCAAGATTCTCTTGGCAGTGGGAATCAAAAGGTATATTACTGTCTTGTCCACTCTTACAACCTCTGGTCTTCCAAAGAAAAGGATGAGGTTCTCTTATATAGATAAATAGCTGTATGAGACCTAATAGTGATGACCTTGGGTCCCCTGATCACACATATCTAGTTCATTTTTAGCATAAATTTACATTAGACAAAATCAGTGCCTTTTTATGATTTTACCATCTACAAGCATCTGTGGGGTTTACTACAAAAGATGGGGATCCAAAAACAAAACAGAACAAAAAAAAAAAAAAAAAACCCTGAAGGGTATTTCCCATCCACAAAAATGGCTTTTGTGAAGCAGGGAGAAGTAAGGAGGTTCTTCCCCCAGTTTCCCTTTCTTTGTAGGTATTCACATTTAACAGGGTTGTATGGATTCTGGGTAAGCCTAAATATGCTAAAGACACCAAATCCTGTATGAACTTGGATGTAAAGAAGGGTCAGCCCTGGTTAGTACTTGGATAGGAGAACACCAGTGAATACCAGGTGCTGTAGGTTATATTTCACAGGAAGAAACTGATGAAACCACCTCTGTGTATTCCTTGCCTAAGAAAACCCTATGAAATTTATGGGATCACCATAAATTGACAGGTGACTTGAAGGCATATGCACACATGGATTCTGGTATAACCAAAGTGCCATGTAAACTGATGGTGAATAGAAACAACTTTATTCTTTGCTTCTTTGCCTTGCTTTCTGTGTTTTCATTTCATAACAATGTTGTCTTCTTACATGACTGTTTATACAAGGAAGAAGTGATAATTACTGAATCATCATTTTCCCTCTTTCTCTTTGTATGTCCCATCCTTCTAGCCCACCAATCTAAGGAACCCTGAGCTAGAAAGAAATGGAGCCTATCCACCCTACACGGGTCTTCCAGGGTCCCGACACTCCTGCATCTACCCTGGGCAATACAACCCTTCCTTCATTAGTGATGACAGCAGAAGAAGAGACTACTTTTAATGACATTTCAGGAAGTCAATTGGGAAAGCGGGCATTAACATGCTATTTGTTTCCTGGGCACACTGTCATTAGACAGCTGAGATGCTGCCACAGTGGCATACTGAAAGGGGACTTTGAACTCTGGGAAAACACTGAGCAGAGTTTCCCGAAAGAAATCATTTCTAGCTGCTGTTGAACAGCAGATAACAAGGAAATGGTGAAGAACAATCCATCCAGGTTACAGATCTGTTGGAGATATGAATGAGGAACTTAGTGTGTGTTCTGAGTGTTTTCTTCACCACTAATTGTGTCACATAATGTGAATTGGATAATTAGTTCACTAAAGGAAAACTAACAAACACTGTGGATGCCACTATAAATCTGATGCCACTAGGGTGTGTTGTGTTTACAGATAATATCCAGTGCTGTGTTTCTGTTGCCCATCTTTTATGCAAAGCTGCCTTGAATGAATTTTGTGGGAAGCCCCCTTTCCCTACCACCAGATATCTATTAAGGGATACTAGGGAGATGCTCACCAAATGGCAGGTATGCATTCTAGAATGTGGCCTAGAGGTGGAGCATACTGTGGAATGTGCTGAGTGCAGGGTCATGTTTTACCACAAGAGAAGATGTCCTATTCTTTCTTCATAACTTGTCTTGTTTCTCAGCTATGTTTTGAGTCAGTAGTAATGTCGCTTGTTTCTTTCCTCTGATTTCCTTCATCTATTCTTGACCATGAATTTCAACATCTGTTAAAAACAGTAATCATTGCCCCTTCTGCTTGCCTCCTACAAACCTTGACATTTTCCTTTTCTGTGATCTTTCAGGCTATTATGGGAGATCTCATTCTCATGCTATAAACCACAGGATGGGAGTTCACTGGCCCTCCAGATTTTTTTAACTATAGCTCCCACAATTTGTCACCATTAGCTATGCTGTGTAGGCCCAATGGCTGCTGTGTCAGCCAAAATGTTGTCTTCTTACATGACCCAGAGACCTACAGTTGCCCACCCCTGACATTCCCTTAATGGTTTCTACTTTCAAAGTTGGGCCAAGTCCATTTACAAGACTAGCTATCCCATCCTCACATTTCATGATGAGGAGATAAAGATAATGACAAATATAGCTTCATCAAGTAAGGATAGCCATGGGAGAAGTCAAGCAGGAAGTAGTCGAAGAGGACTTGAAATCACACACTGTTAAGTCTCATCCTATCCACTTGCCATTCCTGGTTTGGGAGTCAGGATGAGAAAGTGGGATTTCCAGTCAGTGTTTGATACCTGAATGTTCTAAAGTGGCTGTGAGCAAAAAATAGATTGGGATCTATTTGCAGATCTCTCGAGTGATTTGACATAGACTGGAAAGTATTTCTAACTATTTTGCTGTATTGGTAATAGCTGCAACAGAATGACCCTTCTCACCCAAATGAATTTATTGATTTAATAGAGAAAGCTATAGGTAACCAGGATGTGTGGAAGGACTGTGAGCTCAGTCCTGGAACTCTCTGTAAGTTCTTTGTCACAGCATTATTTAATTCCAAGTGTATGTATTTAGAGAGAGGCTCCTTTTGGTGGATCTTAGGGCTCTAGTGAAAAACCACATAGATCCCGTTAGCTTGCCCATTCCTGTTCAGAAGAATGTTTTAAGTTCTGAGAAGAGGATTTTGTACAAGACACTGAAAGCTTGCAGCTTCCAACTTATTTTTGAATGATTTCAAGGCATGAGTGTTAAGTGAGAGACCAAGTCTGCAGGTGTAGAAGTGTGACATCCTATGCAGGTTGTGCAGGGCCATATGTGACAGTGTCATATTGGATGACTAAGAAAAAGAAGAGCTGGGGTTTGTCTTGGCCATTGCTCCATCTCCTCCCCTCCCAACACACAAAAGAGATAGCTGCACCTAAGAAGGAAGCATGGAAAGAAGGAAAGAATCTGGGAGTGCAGGAGGAAGCATGAAATGGATGGATTAAACTATTCCCAATTTGTCTTCCATACCTCTTGTTCACAAAGACTCCACTTCCTCATGGCCACTGATCTCTGTGAACATGATTTGGAGAGTGCTTCCACAAGGAGCTTTAATGATGCAGTCACCCTATTTCATACAAACAATTTTACAGATCATCCAACTGATGATGTCTTGAATTTGTAGTTCTCCAGTACTTTCCCACTCTTTCTTCCATCTTTTTCTTACCACAAAAGCACCTTAATTTTCTTATACAGTGCGCCTGCGTCATACGTGGGTGTGCTATACGTGGTTTTCAGCATACGCTGAAAGCTGCATGGGAGCATGCGGGGTGCAAGGGGCAGCACATCCCATTGTGATTAATGGGGCATGCACCCGTGGCACATGCACACTGCTGCATGCACAAGCCCCATTCAGTTAAATGGGGCTTGAGCATGCATGGTATTTGCTTTACGCGGGGGAGTCCGGAACGGATCCCCTGTGTAAAGCAAGGGCAGACTGTAAAAGGAGTCTATGGCTTAACTTCAAATAAATCCAACTGTAACTATATCTTGTGATGTTTTTAAGGAGTTGGATTCCATTCAAACTCCTTTATACTGTAAAATGACAATCTGAAAAGCATTCACATATTCTAAACTACATATTTCTCCATGAGCATAAGAAGACAGGTCAAAAGCAGGATTTCCAATTTGGTTTTAGGAGATTTTCAGTTCAGTTTTTCTGCCTACTGTATTATGATTTGCTTTAGGATGTACTTAATACTGTAAAAGTTTTCCATTATGAAATGACTGACTGTATTTTCAGTTGTGTATTTTTCAGGAAAAATATGTGTGGATTGGGTTTATTTGCCTTAATCTCCCAAAACGATTGATTCACATGTTCTAAAGGCCTATGTATTTGTGGTAACCCCTTCCTGCAGTACATAACTAGCATGCTGTGTATAGGCTGATAACCAGTTGCATGACATCTACAAACATATCCCCTGTCAGATGGTTAGTGCAGTCATCTGGAACAGAGCTAACTGCCAACCACCTGTTCAGTGTGGCTATGTGCCCACATAGAAAATCCACTTGCAGAAGTATTCATTCAAGCATACATTGTATTACTCTGAATGCATCTTTTGATTTTGGCAGCCAAGGAGGCTTGGGCCTGGTTAGAACTCAGGTAGAAGCCCCCAAGGGATACCAGGGCAGTTGGAGCACTGGCTCTCCAGGTAAGCCCTGGTAACCCATTGTTGCCAGCAGAGCTGATAGCACTGGTCTGACTTAGGGTAAGGTATCTTCCTATGTTCCCAACCCATCTCTTCTTGTAAAAGCCCTTAGAACCAAGACTTTTGTTTTCAGTGGGGGAAAAAACATTGTATGCTCATGTCTATACAAAAAGGTTCTATTTTCCCAGTTCATCTGACAAAATGTGGCCAAACACTACTAAACAACTTTGGATTTTTAATCATATCTGCAGTGTGCAATTCAAATAGCTTACTAGATACTTCCTCAGCGGAGGGGGTCATAGATTTGTCCACAGAAGCAGAGATTTATCAGTGAATTATCAGTAGCCTCAACAAATTTAAGTTCCCAAGATTCAAAGGGGAAGTCATCATGACATGAATACTGACCACCGGTGATACATATTTCTATAGAATTTGATGCTGTGTGTATTCAAGTTATTTCCAACTTATGGTGACCCTAAGGCTAAAAATTCAGTTACAAAGTCTGTTATTAAAGGGACTTGTCAGCAGTGTTTCTAAATGAATTATTATATGAAAAACAGCAACGTGTTTGGATTTCAGTATTCCTTATGAAAAGGATGGGTTGGTACTACTATGTGGACTTGATAATGTTAGCTTTTGTTAGTTTTTATACATCATACCTCTGCCCCACAGGCTAGGGATGACTAAAAACTTCCATATACAAAACAAAGCAAAATAAAAAAATAAACAACCTCCCAAGTGATCCAAATCCAATCCTAACATTTGAATCAGAATACCTGTATACCTGAAGGAGCTGGGCATCATGCAACCAGACATCATTGTGGCTTATGATCATTTTAAATCATTGTTACTGTGTGCCTTCAAGTCATTTCTGACGTACAGTAATACTAAGGTGAACCTGTCACGGGGTTTTCTTTACAAGATTTGCTCAGAGGAGGTTTGTCTTTGCTTCCTCTGAAGCTGAGAGAGTGTGACTTGCCCAGTGGGTTTCCATAACTCAGCATGGATTTGAATCTTAATTTCCAGAATCCTAAACTAATGCTGAAACCACTGCACCCTTAAAAATGATTAGTGCTGTGCCCTTATTGGAAGCTCTTCAGTGTTCCTTTGTGCTTACAGAGAAAAATCAACAAAACTTTGTATTAATTTTTTTATGCTGCAGTGCTATGATCTGTGATGGCATTCCTTGCAATTATAGAGTTAAAAGATGCCCTACAGGCCACTGGGTCCAACCCCTTGCTCAATGCAAGATCTCCAGTGAAATTATCCCTAGCAAGTAGCTATCCAGACTCTTTCAAGACAACCAAAAAAGGATGTAGGATAGATCAGAAATCTCCTTCCAAAATCAGTGTCAGTCTGCCTTCAGAACAAATAAATAAATAAAAAATTTAAAAATCCAACTTCAAGCAAACACCCTACAGATCTTTCCATAGCTTTTTCCTCTCCAGCATTGAGGGAAGGAGAATAGGATATTGCTGGTGCACAATGTAAGTGAATTGAGAAGGCCCAGAATATGCTGAATGCGAAACCCCTATCCCAGCTCTCCACTTTGTCCCCAGCACAGAGTTTAGACCAGCCCTTGACTCCCAAGAAAAAGATTGAGCCCCGTGGGGTTTAGAAAATTTCAGGGTACTCCAACTGCACATTGACCAAAATGAATTGTTCTGTCAGGCTCAGGGTTATTTGTTTGAAATTATCAGTTGTTATGTTTCATTAGAAGCTTCATTGGGCCTTCCCTCCCTCCTTTCATCATGTGCTTGGCTGATAGTTTGATGAACCCTATATTGGATATCTTTTACAAAGGAGAAAATCTTGAAATTGTTTGACATACATAATCAAGGTTATAAACCTATGTACTTATACAAAGAGCCCATGGCACTTTTCCAGGTTTCACATGTGATTTAAATGGTGATGTATGTGACAACCTTATTTTGCCTGTATTGTTGTTAGAAATTCTTTGCAAACATATACTGAGTACTGTTCAGATTGTTCTTTTGCAGAAGGCGCTGTGAAATTATCATGGGAAAAAACCATGGAATTTTGCAAAGCTTATTGGAGAGTTGCATCCTTAAATCCTTTGCAAACACTTTGAAGGAAAATTATCCTATATAACCCAATATACATTTCTCAACAATGTTGCTTTTTTGAATAAAACCTTTGGCTTCCTTCTACCAAAAAGAAAAAAGAAGAAATTTGTTAGGACTTCAAAAAGCAAGCTGTTATCATCTCTACCACTCTTGATGCAGCCTGCCAAACAGCATATGAGGTATACCATGTCTTTCAAACAAGGAAGATAAAGCATGTCTTTCAAACAAGCATTGTCTTCATGATGACTCTGAATGTACTTGTCAGTTGACCTGTGATTATTGTACATTGTTCTTGACTTCAGCTTTGCATATCTGTGGACAAAACTTTTGAGTTGTTTTGTTTTAATTTTCTGACACAGTGTTATTTAAAGTTGTATCTTATTTGCAGTCTCCACTAATTATACAGTACTGTAGTTCTAAAGTATAATTTTTATGGATTGGGTTATTTTTATATCAGCATCCAACATATTTGAACTCTGGCGTTCTAGTCAGTATAATAAAAGGATACAATAAAAGTATTAATATTCAGAACCTGGGTCCTTATTAGACTAAACAAGACATCAACCAAACCTAGTATTTGTGAAAGAAATCACGAAGGATACATGAATGGTCTTGACACAGACGATTTTCAGGTAATTATGGCACTGGATTTTCTGATTCAAACAGAACATCTTTTGTATCGATAAAATTACATGAATCTAGGGACACTGGAAATATGATGTATACCGATGTGTAAACAGGAAAATTGTGATTTATTGCCATCTTATAACAAGTCTCTGGATAGCTCATAAACAAATACAACATTATAATGTAGCAGAAAATAATTTGAAACACAGTCAAAACACTGAGAGGCTTAGTGTTTATAAAACCTATGTTATTTAAAAGAACCGAGTGGCTAGCTAATGTGACTTCCAGATAGATTTTAAAAACAAAATCCCAGGTTTCAGTCTTGTCCAGATTTCATTTTGGAGAGCCATCTGATGTTCATTCCAAGAGCATTATCTGTCAGCTTCTGGTATTTCTAAAGACTTATTAATCTTGCTGCTTATGTTGCTTAATTTTAACAGGAAAAACAATCCAAAATGATATAGATCAGTTTCTGTTGTCTATGTTCTTCAGCTTACACTGAAAATATAAAGATAGCACTAAGTGAGCCTTTCTGATAAGCCTGTTCCACGATCACTTTATTGAAAAGGCCCTTTCCATAGAGATTTCACTCCTTACCTCATTTGGTGGGGCCTCTGAAGGCAATACTAAGTGTTATGATATGAATGCACATTGGGGAGAAGTTGATCTTTCAATTCACTAAGATGGTCCCAAGCCATCTAAGCACTTCAAAGGGAAAGAAAGCATTTGAACTTTGGGTGCAAAAATGGTTTGAAAGTCAGTGGAGCTGACAAAGCATCGGCCTAATATTATGGTAAGGCCTAGTTAATAATCTTGTGACCTTATCCTGAACCAGATGAAATTCCAGAGTTCCCATATAGGTGGAATTGCAATATCCAAAAAAAGAGGTTACCAGAGCCAGGCTCTCTTCACTCAGGTAAGGTCAGAGCTGGCATATCAGCTGGAGCTGCTAAAATGTATATATAAAGATCATTTGCAGCTTAAAGATCTATGACTGACTGATAAGCACTCCTAGACTGGACAGCTGAGCTTTCAGGAGAAGTGTAAACCCCCCCCCCATCTAGAACTTGCTGAACAAGAAGGTGGAAAAAACACTGTTAAAAAACACAGCACTTTAGGAAGACTTCCGGTTTCGCCACGGAGGTGAGTAGCGGTGCGAGGCGAAGTTCTGCGCCGCGACTTCTCATCTGCTGTAAGCCTATTAACTAAGGATACCTCCAGTCGGGGAGATTTGAGGTACAAGGGCCCGTTGGAGACCCCGCGTCATCCCTGGCAGAGGTGAACCCCTTAAGAGGGAAAACTGAAGAAGGAGTGATGGGAGTCGAAGGGCGTCTGATGCATCAAGTGTTTCCGAAAGGTACCAGCCAACGCGGCAAACTTAAATTGTGCTTGAAGAAGGAAGAAGCTTACTTATTTGTTTGTCGGGTCTCAAATTAAATTCTTAACATTATCTCCATACCAAGGAGATTTACGGAAAAAGATAGCCTTGAAGGGAGAAAAGCTGAGAGACTTTATTTTTGTTGATTGAATCAGAACACCAGAGGACAACTGAAAGGAATCATTGTGGAATATCGGAGGAATAAGCTTTCAAAGACTCTCTATATAAAATATTTTGTTGCTACAGTTAGTTTGTGAAGCAAAGGAAAATTTAAACTTTAACCTTTAAATCCATTTGGAGGATAGTGGAGGACCTTTTTCTTTTTGGATTAAATTTATTTTGTGGATAATTGTGGATTTCCTCCCTCTCTGAAAGAAAGCTTGGTATGCTGGATACTTTTACAGTCTGGATATATCTTTGACCAGAAGAAAAAGACTGGAACTAGTTTGGAAGAAATCTAAGTTGATAACCAAGATTTGAAAGTGGATTAAAATCGGATAGTGACAATATACTCTATAGGACCTGATATAATTTGGATATTTAGAAGGACTCTAAAGATTGGTGTTTACAGAGAAGGGACGGAACCAATTAAAACCAGCTGTAACCTGTAATCGGTGATAGCAGATATATTGTGGTCAGCTGGGAAAGTAAAAGGATTGAGAGATTAAAAGCCTAAAGTAAAACAGAAGAACAAAATCAGGAAAAAGGAGACAGTTGTGATATCTTGAAAGAAGCGAACTGAGCTCAAAAGTAAAGTTAACATCTGGGACAGGAAAAATAGTGGAGAGACACTGGGGGAAAACTAAGATCATTAAGAGTAATAACAGAAGAGCTTTATACTATGGACTGATAACTAATTGATATATTTGGAGAACTTTTCTTTTTGGTGGATGGTTAATATCAGGAATTGAATTGTTGAAATTGTTGAAATGATATAAATGGTAGACACTGTAGACACTGTAATTCTACAAGGTGGGATAAAAAGGAAAAGAGTTATATAAAGCTTAATTAAGTGTAAGTGAATGCAAACCAGAAGCATGGCCGCGAGAAGAGGATCAATAGGGCAAGCAGATATTAGTGCCATAATTCTGCAGGAGCTAAGGGAATTTAAGAAATCTTTTAAGAAAGAGATAAGGGATGAACTGAAAGATACGAGAAATGAGATAAGGGAAGACATGCAGAAAGAAATAGAGGGATTGGGGAAGAAAATAGACAATCTAACAAAAGAAATATCAGGAATTAAAGTGGAAATAGAGGAGGTACTAGAAAGGACTGAAAATTTGGAGAAAAAACTGAAGAATTAGAAAGGATTCAATTAAGAGAACAGCAGATCAGTCTTCTACAGGAGGTGCGATATAGGGAACGGGCTATTAAGATTAGAGGACTTAAAGAAGAACAGGATGAAAAATTATATGAAAAAATTATACCAATGTTGGCAAACTGTATAGAAATTGAGGATGATCTGATGGAAGCACAGATTGATAAAATATTTAGAGTTAGCTCCAAGATCGCAAGGGAAAGAAAATTGGATAGAGATATTACGGTATGTTTCACAAGTTCACGGATGAGAGAATTAGTATTGCAAAGAAATTATGAGAAAAAGCTTATTGTAGATGATAGAACTATTGAGATATATAAGGATTTGACATTACAAATAATAAGGAAAAGGCAGGAATATAAGTTTTTAACTGTGTTGTTGCAAAAAAATGAAACATTTTACAGATGGGATAAGACTGAAGGAGTGATATTTAGTTACCATCAGAAAAGATACAAAATAAACACAATAGAACAAGCAAAAGCCTTTTACGATAAGTTAATCAGAGACAATAGAGAGCAAGAGAGGGTAAGAGTGAAAGGGATAGAAAAGAACAGGAAAGTGCACACAGACAAAGAGAGGAAAAGACACAAAGAAAAGGCCAGGGAGAGAAAAGTAAACAAGAAACTAGGGAGATAATCACAGGCAATCAAGGGAATAATAAAGCAGAAGGAGACACACCAGAAGGGTTAGAGTAGCTGGTTGAAAGGCCTGTAAGAAAACAAGGACGTCTAAGAAAGCAAGGAAAAGAAAATGGGATTTAAAGTCATTTCATGGAATGTAAAGGGTATAAGCCAGGAAAGAAAAAGAAAACATATAATGCATTATCTGGAGAAAAATAATTTTGACTTACTTTGTTTGCAGGAAATTAAGATGAAGAATGGAGATGTAAAATATCTGAGAAACAATAAATTGGGAACTTTATTTTGTGCAACAGTAAACAAAAGAAAAAGAGGTGTTGCAATATTTGTACATAAGAAATATGAAGCAAAGTTGCTAAAAAAGGATAAAAATGGCAGATTCATCTGCATAGAAATCTTGATGGATAATGTTAAATATGCAATAGTAAATGTATATGGTCCACTAGAAAAGAAAGAAATCTTTTATAAAGAACTAGCAGAAATTATTAGGGAACTGAATAACGACAACATAATCTTGACTGGGGATTTTAATGGTGTTATAAAACCAAGAGAGACAGGAAATCACCAAAAAAAAAAAAAATGATTAAAAATATAAAGGAAAATTACCAAAATGTTTTTTTGACCTAAAAGAGGAATACAATCTAGTAGATGTTTGGACTCAATGTTATGGAGATAAAGAAGGTTATACCTTTTTCTCCGATGTTTATAAATACTTCTCAAGACTAGATATGTTCTTAGTATCTAAACAAATATCTACAAAAGTTAAAAAAATGGAAATTTGGCCAAAAATAATGTCAGATCATAATATGATAGAATTAGAATGTGAGTAGAAAAAGAAATACAGGATGGAGACTGAATGAAGATATATTAGATGATGAAAACTTTGTTAATAAAGTTAAAAAAGAACTAATTATGTTCTTTAAAGAAAATAGTGGGAAAGAGACTAAGATGAAAACGGTCTGGGATACCAGTAAAGCTTTTGTAAGAGGACTATTTATACAAAGAACAACGGAAATAAAAAGAAAAGAGAGACAGTTAGAGGAAAAAACTAGAAATGAGCTGAGAATTAAAGAACTAGAACTGCAAAGATCAAAGGGAAATAAGAAAATAATTAATGAAATAAGACTCCTAAAAGAACAAATGGTAAGAAAAACAACAGAAGAAATAGCTAAGAAATTAAAAGAATTAAAGCAAATCAATTTGAAAATGCAAATAAAATAAGCGGATGGATGGCTAATAGATTAAAGAAGGAAAGAGAGAAAAATATGATTATAAAGATTAAACAAAATAATGATATAATAACAGAACAAGGAAAAAAAACATTTGTTGCATTTTTAAAGAAATTGTTTGAGGAAAAAAGTGGACAACAAATGCCGGAAGAACAATTAAAAGAAATAATAAATAGACATAACGAAATAAAGTTGTGTATGGAACAAAAAGAGGTATTAAACATGAGAGTAACAGCAGATGAACTAAAGATGGCAATAAAGAGCCTGAAAAATGGAAAATCACCAGGAGAGGATGGACTCACATCAAAGTACTACAAGACCTTTGAGACAGAATTGCTTGACCCTATGAGACAAACATACAACTTAATTCAAAAAGAAGGGAAACCAGACTCTTGGGGGAAAACTATAACTTCTTTAATACCAAAGGAAGGCAAGGATGAGCAATTAGTAAATAATTATAGACCAATAGCCCTAATGAATAATGATTATAAAATTTTTGCTTGTGTAATGGCAAATAGACTAAAAAACATATTAAAGGAGAAAATAAAAAGGGATCAAAATGGTTTCTTACCAGGAAGACAAATCAAAAATAATATCAGGACCATTATAAACACATTGGATTATTATAACACACATAATGGAAAAAAAGCGGCATTGATGTTTGTCGACACTGAAAAAGCGTTTGACAGTATCAGCTGGAATTTCCTGTTTAATATCATAGAAGCAATGGATATGGGGGGAAACTTTGTTGCTAATGTAAAGGAAATATATAAAAATCAAACCGCGCGCTTGAAAGTTAACAGAGAATTAACAGAAGAATTTGAAGTGGGAAGAGGGACAAGGCAAGGTTGCCCGTTATCCCCATTGCTGCTTATCCTAGAAGTTTTGTTAAACAAGGTTAGAAGTAATCAAAAGATAAGAGGAATTACAATAAAGGGAAAGGAAATCAAGGTGCAAGCATACGCTGACGATTTGTTAGTAATCTTAGAAAACCCTATAAATAATATTGAACATGTGATGCATGAATTAAAGTGGTATGGAAATCAATCAGGATTTAAAATTAATAAGGGAAAATCTATGATAATAACAAAAAAATTAAATAGAAAAGAAAAAGAAATATTGAAGCAAAAAACAGGATGTGAAGTGACGAACAAAGTAAAGTATTTAGGAATATGGATTTCAAATAACAACATGAACCTTTTTGATAACAATTATAAAGCCACCTGGGAAAATATTAAAAGGGAAATGCATGGTCTAATTTAAACTTATCTATCCTAGGTAAAATATATGCCATAAAAATGAACATAATACCAAAAATCTTATTTCTTTATATTAATTTGCCAATTAGTATTAAATATAAAATTTTGGATCAATGGAACCAGGAATTTAGGAAATTTATCTGGAAAGGAGGCAAGGCGAGAATAAGATGGAACAATATAAAGGAAAAGAAAGAGAATGGTGGATGTGGCATGCCAGATATTAAAATATATAGATGGGCATGCAATATGCTTTGGATACAGGATTGGATTAAACTGGAGGATAAAGGTATATTAAATTTGGAAGGAGCGGATCTTCGATATGGGTGGCATGCGTACCTTTGGTACAACAAAGCCGAAGTGAACAAAGATTTTTATAATAATTCAATAAGAAGAGCATTAATAGAAACATGGAATGCTATAAAAACAAAGTTTTATTATAAATTAACAGGATGGGTATCAATCCAAGAAGCATTTGCAAATAGATGGGATTTAAATGAAAATTGGTTGAAATATAAAGACATAGTAAAAATAAATGAAAAACAAGAGATAATTATGAAATCAAGAGAGGAATTAGCTAAAGAAAAGAAGGAACTCAACTGGTATAGTTATTATCAAATGTGTGGCAGATTTAAGGAGGCTATAAAAGTAAGAGGAATTGATTTAAATACATCAGAACTGGATGAAATAATAATGAAAGAGGAGGATAAGAAAATATCTAAGTTTTATAAGTTATTCAGAGAAAGAGAATTGGAGAAAGAGCCAAAAACAAACAAACAAACAAACAAAAAACACAGCACTTTCATCTTCGCTGAAAATGTATTCTGTCTGTTCACCCTCATTAACTATGCTGAGGTACTTTTACAGGAGTATCTTAAAATGCACTATTACAAAATATCACTTCAGAAGATGCAGACAAGTGCTTTTCATGATGAAAAGATTTAAACTTCCTGAGAAATTGCAGGATTGTGCATGCCAGGCATTATTATTATTATTATTATTATTATTATTATTAATACCCCGCCTTCCTCCCAGTACAGGGACTCAAGGCGGCTTACAAATATAAAACAGTCCGTGTTAAAACCTTATAAATATGCAAACTACAAGTTTAAAAAACATTAAACAATACAAACAAGTAAAAACATTACATTATTAAAATTTAAAGTTTAAAACTCTTTAAAACAAAAAACAAAACAAAACAGCATCTCTGTCATGCGGAAGCTGCTGGAAGAACAGCAGGGATGGAGCCATCTTGGTCTCCCTAGGGAGGGAGTTCCAGACCTTGGGAGCAGCCACTGAAAAGGCCCTTTCTCTTGTTCCCACCAAATGCACCTGAGAGGGTAGGGAGACATAGAGAAAGGCCTTTCTCGATGACCTTGTATACTGTCCTTCAAATAGCCTAGACCCAGGGCATATAGGTACAAACTATTGCAAATTGTTTGCTGGCCAACATAAAGAAAGCTCTGATCAGCACCAATCTTCATGATCCTACTAATTCTATAGCCAATAAGGGTAGAGAATCTCAGACACTAGGCCTGAATCCCATCCTCCTGGGTTCTCCATGTGGCCCTCTTGTAAGTCTGAACATCTGAATTCAGGCAGCATATTCAGATGATGAATCTCCTCTAGTAGGTCACTCCACAATCTGGGGGTGGCTGAAAAAATGTCCTCTGGATAAGAGTTATCCTCTATGCAGAGACTAGATGGCCATCTGTCGCAGATGCTTTAATTTGGTTTTCCTGCATGCGGTCTCTTCCAACTCTATGATTCTATGATTCTATCAGCCTAGTTTGGGTTGATTGAAATAAATGTCCCCCAAAAGACCTGAATGTATGGGTGGATTATATGGAAGAAGGCAATGCCATATCCTGAACACAAATCACATAAGTCTTTCAAGGTAACAACCAACATTTTCTGCCTTGAGTGGCAAAAGCAACATAGTGACAACTCTCTCCCCTCCATCTTAAACGGGAGGATAATTATTAAACTGGAGAATCTAGTTCTATCATACTACCTTCAGTACTATTACTAGAGCATATACTGTTTGCCATTAACAGCTGTGGTATAGTCTAAGGATTAGAAAGTAATACAGGCTGAGTCCTTTTATCCAGAATTCCAGAATCCAAAATATTCCAGAACCTAAAATTATCCAGATGGGTGGCTAAGATAGTGACACTTTTGCTTTCTGATGGTTCAGTGTACACAAATTTTGTTGCATGCATAAAATTATTAAAATATTGTGCATAAAATTAGCTCCAGACCATGTGTATGAAGTGTATATAAAACATAAATTAATTTCACGTTTAGACTTTGGTGCCATTGCCAAGATATCTCATTATATATGTGCAAATATTCCAATGTTCAAAAAAACTCCAGAATTCAAAACAATTCTGCCCCCAAGCATTTTGAATAAGGAAGACACAATCTGGAATAATTTTTTGTGAGCTGCCTTTGTTCCTGTGTTGGGAGAAAAGTGGGACAACAAATAAATAAAATTGATGATCCCCAAATCCAATCAAATAAACACCATTAAAAGTAGCTAAACAAATTAGAATCTCAACTACAGTTGTCCCTCCATATTCGCTAAGGTTAGGGGAACAAGACCCCCATGAATATGGAAAAACCGTAAATAACAAAAACACTGTTTTTACCTGAGAGGACACATCTCTAGGAATCTCTAAGTCCTCCAGTGCAGCTCTGTGGTCAATGTCGAACATACATTGACCATAGAATGGCACTGGAGTAGCTACAAATGTGTAAATTTACAGCGCTTCATAAATAAATGTTAATAATAATAATAATAATAATAATAATAATAATAATAATAATAAATGGTCTTTCAGTACAACTTTTAGTTAAAGTTGACCAAAGCGTTGCACTGGATGACCTAAACAGTCCAAGAGAGAACATATTAATGAAATCCGTGAATAATCAAATCCGCAAATATCAAAGCCGCTAATATGGAGGGATGACTGTATTTTAAGACTCATATTTATTGATAATTTTAAAGTATTAGACTTTTAAACAAACCCAATAGCTTTCAGTTCAAGCCATTGCCTCCATTAGTTTCAACAGGACACTTGTGATGTTTGCATTCAACTGAGTTTATGGTGGAATTACACTTTCCACCTCCAATGAATGTGTCTTTGAATGCAAAACTTAACTACCACATCTCCAAGGCAAAATGTTGAGTGTCATTCCCAGTGGAGGAAAAGCAGGTAGGCAATAGAATTAAACCCTTCCCATGACTATCACTTCCATCCTCACTAATCACTCTGTCACCCAACAGAAGTTCCTGAGGCATATTCCTGTTACAAACACAGGTATGTCAGGTAGCCTTGGAAGAAGTAATGGCAGACATAGGCGGGATACAGACTGCCGCTTTGCAGCGGTCTCCCGCTGGCGCCATTTGCTCCGCGCGGGAGCCACAGCAGCCAAACCACGTGGCTCCCACGCAGAGCAAAAAAGAAGCTCCATTTCGGAGCTTCTTTTTGCGGTGCCTTTATGACGTCACGAGGCGCCGCTGGCGCATTCGTGATGTCATAGGCGCCGCGACACATCTGGATGCTATGCGTCCAGTATGTAAACATGGCGGCCCCCATGTGGAAGGGGCGCCGCCATGTTGTACGTATTCTATACGTACTAGGGTTAGGGGGGTGCGGAAGCACCGCCCCTTCCTAACCCTAGTACGTATAGAAGACGTACTATATGGCGGTTTGTATCCCGCCATAATGATCAATTTATGACAGTAGCACCATTAGTTTACCAGTAACTGAATCATCTGTTCCCAGTTCATTTTGCCCACATTCAAAGTTCTAAATCATGAAGTGGTAATTCATGATTAATTCTGTGTTTGATATTTTCTAAGAATAGCAGCACTTTGTTTCATAGTAATAAAATAATTGTCCCAACCCATAAAATCTTATCCTGGTAATAAATACATTGGACTTCAATACCAGGAAATAATTTGCATGTATTGCTCCAAGTTAACATTTCTAGCATGCTCACTTGACTGTGAAACTCACTGCAGCAATACTGTTTATTTATTTCCTTGAGTTACAACAGGGTTCTGAAAGGTTCTAGGACCAACCAAGAAAAAACTGATCTGGAGCCATTGAACTTACCTGCTATTCCACAGATTCACCCCAAAGTTCATCATTCATTGACACATCATTTCTCAAGTTCTTTTAACCCTTTCAACAACATTTTTGATGTCTGGTCACAGAAATACTGCTCTGCTGTTGCTATCACCTCTGAGGGGTTGTCCTGTGTTTCCCCTGGCCTTGTATCATCCAGATGTGGATCTGGTGGATCTGGCACTATCCTGAGGTGCACAGCCTTTACCCTGGAGTAATTTGGCCCCTGTCTTTTTGACACCCCCCATGCTTCCAGCCTTTTTGTACCATTGCTTGTACCCAGAAGCCTTCTGTTGCCACATCTGACATAGAAATGGGATACCTGGACACATGGGTTCAGCAAGGCACCCAATTCTACATTAGATGTGGTGACTGGGGGTTTCTGAGTACAAGCAACAGTGTAGCAAGGTAAGGAGTACACAATGGTAGCATGTCCCAGGTTGGTGCAGGGATGGGTGTGTCCCTGCAACAACCAGGGGACTGACCTGGGTGAGCAACCGGGCCAAAATAGCATGGACTCAGCCTATGCTATCCTGGTCTGCCTGCTCAGCCTTTGAATCATTCAAAAATGTTTTTCCTTTCAAACTCTTTTTAAGGTTTGGGAACACGAAATAGTAATATTTAGCAAGATCTGGTGAGTAGGGTGGATGGTCTATGCACTCAAACCCCACATTCTTCTAACCTCCAAAAATGTTTCTCCTTGAATCCCTCCTTTAATCTGCACAATAAATTAGAGTAGTATTCCGCATTAACTGTTTGGCCCTTCTGAAGACAGTCAATCATCAAAATACTTTCCTTATCCCAAAAAACTGTGGCCATGACCTTTCCTGCTGACTTTTGAGTCTTGAATTTCTTCCGCTATGGAGAACTCAAGTTCTGCCACTGCAAGGACTGTTGTTTGGTCTCAGGATCCTAGTGATGTTACCATGTTTCATCAACAATCATGAGTCGTTCCAAAAAAATGTCACTAGATGGCTCAAAAGGCTACAAAATCAACTTGAAGTTACCCACTGGATTTCATTTCTGATCAAACATCTTGGTACACACTTGGCTGACAGCTTCTGCACATGAATTATAAAGTCAAAGAGTTCCCAGGCTTTCTTTAGTTTCTCAGCAATTGTTTTAGCTGAGATTTGCCAATCTGTCAAAATCAGGTCATGAACACATGCAAAAGTTTTAGGAATTGACACTGTTGAAGGCCTCCCAGACCTTGTTGCATCTTTGGTATCAAAAGATCCATATTGAAAGTTGTCACACTGCTTCTCCACAGCCGAATATGATGGGCACTTGTCACTCAATGTTTGCGTCATACAGTCATGGATTTCCTTTGGAGTTCTGTTTTGCAGGAACAGCCCACGACAACTTAATGATGGGCCAGAGTGCAACACTTGAAAATTCCATACATTTTGTGGACATGGTTCTCTCAATGATCTGAAAAAAAATAGAAATTAGATATATGATTCTGCAAATTGGCAGTTTACAATACAAACGAACACTCTTTCAAGCTACAAAGACAAAATTACACTCAGATTTTGGGAAGTGTGTTGGACTGAGAACTTCTCGGCATCCTCTTGTATTTAAGATACGCTGCCTTCCAAAATATTTTCTCAGGGTGGCATACAACATTACAAAGTAAACATTATAAAACATTATAAAGTAACATCAATAGCTAAAATATTAACTTGAGAAAAGCATGATCGAACATTTTAAAACAACAGTCATGACTTGAAAAGGAGGGTGACTTGAAAATAGAGTTACCAGAATAAAAACTGGACACAGCTCCTGAATCATTAATGGTTGTGCAGAAACAGGATAATTTGGGGGTACAGTCCATCATAGCTGCACTGATGTGAAAACTGTCTTCCCTCAGAAGAATCTATATTCTTCTTTTATATACAGTCGGCCTTTCTTATACACAGATTTTTTATACATGGATTCAAGTATATATGGTTTGAAAATGTTCAAAAAAAGTATAAATTTCAAATATCAAACCTTGATTTTTCATTTTTTTTATAAGGGACACCATTTTGCTATGTCATTATATTTAATGGGACTTCAGCATACACAGATTTTGTTATACACGGGGGATCTTGGAACCAAACCCCAGCATATAACAAGGGTCCACTGTAGTAAGATAGTCATTATGGGTGACATTTGAACTAGGTATTGTAGTTTTTGTGAGTCCAGTTTATCACGTAATCATGAAATTATTTCCAGATACATACTCTAATCCTGAGTCCTGTACCTACTCTACTGGACATATGGATTACTTGTACTTTAATCATAGAACCATAGAGCTGGAAAAGACCTCAAGGGTGATCCAGCCCCAAACCCTCTACCAAGCAGGAATTCACAATCAAAGCATACTCATCCAGACTCTGTTTAAAAACCAGCAAAGAAGGAGACTCCACCACACTCCAAAGTGAGTATTCCACTATTCCACTATTGAACAACTCCTAGTCAGGAAATTCTTCCTAATGTTAGATGGATTCACTTTTCCTGTCATTTGAATCCATTGCTCCATGTCCAAGGCCCTGTTCAGACATTGATTTTTTTTTTTAGCATGACCATCCAAATAATCTTACTAATACATTCTGGTTTTCTTAACTGACACTATTTTTTAAAAGGAACTGCATCTGTGCACATCTCTGTGCGTTCTGTTGTTTACATGTGTCAGCACTCTAATAAAGATGGAGTCAATGATGCTGATTTATTCAAAGCAGGTTCATGGCATGCAGAGTTTTATCCTGGTTTATTCTGAGTCTATTTGCATCAGTTATTCACACAGCTGACAATGTGAATATTTTAGGAAAACTCGGGGGGAAAATAAAACCGATTATCTTGGGTTAAGTGGGATTTTTTTGGCAGCCTCCCCCCTTCCAAAAACCTTTTCACTATCTGAATAACCCTCTAGTCTCTGGAGCAGATTATAAATGTATAATGGATTTCTGAGCACAGGGAGAAGATGTACCTCCATCGCTAAATTAGATTGGCAAATTCTACTAATAACACAGTATTCTGATGTTTAAAGCACCAGCTGGAGAACACACTTATGTTAAATTGAGGGGAATTGATTTGTGTGTCATCTCAAAGTTTAGGAAGGGACCAGCCATAAATTAACTGATATAATCCATTTGCTGTTCTGACGTAAATTAAAAGTTGAACTCTGTACTCATAATAATGATCTAAAGGACACTAATCTGAGGAGGAAAACATTTCCTTGTTGGATAAGGAGAGAGAGAGAGGAACTGCAGCAATGAAAGGCTGTGTTGTTCTCACCATAATCTGGTTAACCTTTTCTTCTGTGAAAAGTAAGTGGCAAAATCTTCTCTGAATAGTAATTTAATACCAGCTAATTAGGACAAACATCATATTTCTGTGTATGTTTCTTTCTCTTTTAAAGATTTTTTTTCCAGCTATACTTTCCATAATTTTACTAAATGCTGGAAAGTAATTATGGTGATTTCCAGTGAGGTGTATTTTCAGGCTTTTTAATGGTTAGTTTCATAGTCCTGTTTATGTGTACTTCAGGAATAATTTTTGGTGCGGCGGTGTGGCGGCACACATTATTAATTTTATCTAATGGAAGGGGGGGTCTGGACCCCAAGGACCCCCCCCCCCTTGCCTACGTCCCTGGTGTGGAGGTAGCAGGGAGAATCTGGGATAGTTTGAGGGCCAGGATATTCCAGGACCCAAAGTATCCTATCTAGTGTAAATGAGCCCCAGGGAGGTTAAAGTTTTGGAAGGTGATTAGCTTTACCTAACCTTTTCCTCAGGGAAACAATAATATTGTTGTGTCTCCCTGGTAGCTAAAAGCTGGGCTGGAGAGTTTTGGGAGAGCCTCAGCACACCTGTAGCTCAATTAGTGCGGACCCAGCAATTTGCAGAGAACTCTCAGCCTTCCTAGATAAGGCAAGCAGCAAACACTCTACAGCTGCTGGAAACAACATTGATCACCCACTCTATGGGAGATATGCAAGCTGGTTCACTTACTTTTCTTGAATCCAGATTACTCTTCTGCACATGGCCCCACATGTTTTCCAGTCTGATATCCTGGCTCTTAACCTTCAGGACTGCTTCTCAGTTCTCAAAGTGAATTATAACAAATATTTTTTAGTTTGGTTTGGTTTAATTTGGTTTATTGATGAAAGAAAGAACAAAAAAAAAATGTTTTGCAGATATAATTATGCCTCTGCTATATAGAATAGTATCCAAAGAGATCTTGTAGTACCTTTGAGTTAAAGCTGTTGTTGCATGCATCTGAGGAAGTAGACCAAGTATCCGAAAGCTCATGTTATATCTTTTGCTCAGTTAGTCTCAAAGGTGCTACAAGATCACTTTGCATACTGATTGGAATTCTACCCCCTTAGATTAAGTTTAGAATGACAGCAAGCACAGTGTAGAGAGCCAGCATGGTATTCTGATTGGAGTGTTGGACTGGGAAGACCTCAGCCATGGAAATCCACTGGATGACCTTGGACATGTCTTAGGGGGTGTTCCCACTTGGCAGATAAAACAGATTATATTGGCGCGATTCTGATTCGGATTATGTTCTGGGAATAATTCGAATTTTTCCCCATCATTTCCATTACAAAAAGGGGCAAATTACCTTGATTCATGTAGACCCTGTTTTCGTTCCCATTTATTTTAAATCACTTTATTTAAAGCAGATTAACTTGCTCCCCATTCCCATTTGTGTCCGCAAGCTGTCAATCAAGTGCCTAGGCTTCAGATGTCACAAGTCTTGGGGTGTTTTTTTTTGGGGGGGCAGCCAATGAAAATCGGCTGCATCTGAGGCTCTTCTGTTGTGTCTCCCCAGACTAGAAGGAGCCTCTATTCGTCCTCTTCTGTGTCTCCCCATATTAACTGCCATAACTCAGTGCTAGGGAATCCTGGGAATGGTAGTTTATTATGGCGCCAGCACTCTCTGGCAGAGGAGGATAAATGTCTCAGAAACACAACAGTTCCCATAATTCCTTAGTACTGAGTGAGGGAAGGTTAAGGGGTCTCAAACTGTATTATTTCTACATTGGATTTGGAACTACAGATAAGGTTTTTTTCATAAATTAAAAAAGTTGTTACTTTATAATTTACTTTAGAAACACACACACACACATATGTGTATATATATATATGTGCGTTCACACACACACACACACACACAAATACGTATGTGTGTATATACCTATATGTTTTTTGTGTGTGTGTGTGTATATATATATATATATGCGCATGTGTGTGTGTGTGAGTATTCATATATAAACATATGTGTGTATAAAGATGTCTATCTATCTATCTATCTATCTATCTATCTATCTATCTATCTATCTATCTATCTATCTATCTAGTGTGTGTGTTTGCCAAAGGAGGAGAAGGCAGTGGGGTTCAGTGGGTAGAGACTATGCATCCAAAGCTCAGGCTTGGCAAATCAGATCAAGGAGGAGAAGGCAGCGGGCTTCAGTGGGGAGAGACTCTTTGGGGAAGAGAGAAGAGAAGGCTCGATCCTCCCCACAGATCCCTGGGCGTCCAGGCTCTCCTGTGTCTTCCCATAGTTCCTCTGAAAGGAGCCTCCATTCCCTCAAATCCCTTTGCCTTCCCCCATTGCTCCCTGGGCTGTCTAGGGGGCGATCAAACAGGCATGTCCTGCAAAGCCCATCTGCTACTCAGGCAGAGGAGAAAAAAGAAAAAATAATATTTTAAAATGGTGTTCAATGGCTCTCCTCACACATTAGTCTAAGAATGAGAAGCAGAGGGGAGGTTGCAATCCACCGAGGTAAAGGCTATGCGAATAGAAAAAAATGGTGCTGGCAATGCAGAAAAAGAACAAAGAGGGTGACACCCCCAGGCCAGTCCCTTGAGCGCTGCTCCTCCCATCTCCAGGTTCCCGAATCAGACACCCTTGTTGTTCCCATTCGGATACCGCGAATTGGACCCCGGGAGCAAAAATAATTCACTTTAAAACCTGTTTTTTAAAACCGGTTTATAGGCATATAATTCGAATTATTTGAGATAATCCGATTCAGATTCAAATCTCTATGGGAACAATTCAGGGGCAATGCAGGTCGAATTCGGGCTTGAGTGGAAACGATACCCCCTAAATTCGCATCATGATCCGCTTTATAGGCAAATGGGAACACCCCCTTAGACTGAAAGCAAGGCAGCCCCAAATCTCCTCTGAATAGATCTTGCCAGGAAACTGCTTTGAGACAATTGACCTGAAGGCAAATAACAACAGGTTTAAGTATTGTTAAAATGGCTGGAAAGACTTGTGGAAAATATGCTGGTGAGACTTTTGAGGAAGTGGTGGCAGTGTGATGTTTTCTGATGAGAACAGTGTCCCAGAGGTGAAACTGCAACTTGCCAGGTTTTTTAATGCTAATTTTGCCACCATTTTCAAACAGGGCAACCTTGTTAATCTTACTGCTTTTTCCAGCAGAAAGACACCATTTATGTTATTTAAAGCAGTAATTATTTTCATCATCCTCCAAAATATTGGTAGGATAATTATAAAATGGGATATTGTACCAGATGAGTGCACAATCTCACCCTCAGATGGAGCTTGCATTGGGAAATCCATGAATTCCTTGAGAATCCATGGTTTATCATTATGTTTTGCAGTTGAAAGAAAAGATGTGTAACACACAGCTCAGTGAAAGTGTTTAAAAAGAAGAAAAAACCAACCCTGTAAAATGACAGTACAATGGAATGTAAATATAACTTTGCAGATACAGTACTACAAACATGTTAACAGGTTAATTAATTTCAGATTTAGGACTGAATAGTGTTTGCTGATCACATTTCTACATAGAGTAAAATATATTCATGGGGAATATTAAGTTGCTGTTAACCAGGTTAATGTCATGGCCAATTCTATAATTTCTTTTTCCAAACTTCATGCTATTCTCTGCTATGCAATGTTTTGGATGAACTAGAGAGTGTGTAGTTCTGACATATCATGTGCTATCCAAATATATTTTTGAGAACTGTGTAGGTTCCCCTTTTTGTAATAATGTAACAGGCATCAATAGATATACATTCAGAAAAATCAATGGGGTTGCAATTTTTTTTTAAAAATCAGCAAAATCTGGCATCAGAAAATGTAACAACCTGTATTTCAGATTTAGCATGCTTTCTTTTACCAATCAGAGAAGCAAACATAAACAATTTGCCCCACATTATAAAAAATGACATTAAACATGTTTTCTAGAATTCTTGTCAGGATTTTGAACCAATCTAGATGGCAAAACAGAAGAAAAGATGGTAGAAATGAATTCTATATCGCCTTGTTATGGGTACCAAACTCATTCAAAGGAAGATTATTTTAGCATCACTCCACTCAGGCTTACACCCAGGTTCATAATTAAAGGGAGATGTGAGGGATATTGACTGCACCGGGTGATGCCTTAAGGATGGTGACATCAGTGCTCCCTAAACATCTGTCTTTGGGCAGAAACGGGTTGTGGCATTTGCATACCTCCCGTTAAACTCTGGAGAAAGTGTAAGCGGGGTGAGGTTGAGTGGGAGAAGAAAGGAGAGGACTCCGTTTTTAAAAAAAATAATTTTAAAATTTAATTAAAATATTTTAAAATTTTCTTTAAAAATATCACATCTTACTTTAACCACATGAGACTGTGCACATGTACTGTAAATACATTTAGGTTGTGCATATGATATTGTAATTTAAAGGCATAATTTTAATTTTGCTAGTTATTTATGTCACAACCATTACCATTACATACAGTGATATATGGGAATTATGATTTATGAGTAACATTAGTACAAAAAAAACATTACTAAGGATTCTGTATGCTGTGGTATGGGAGGCGATCAATGGTGGATGACACCATGAGTTACTGCATCAGGTGACACCAACCCTAGTGACACCACTGCTCACAACCCTGAAAGTGACATAGTGGGCAGATGAAGCAAAATGTCTTGCTTGATCCACGTAACCAGGCACAGGACCAAGAGTAATGTTTAACTTTCTGTTTTTCAAGTGCTGTGGCATGTTGAAAATGCAGTAACTGAATTATCTGAGTCATTTCTATTGTTATACCTCTAATGCTCTATTCTTCAGGTAAAAGTGTAAGTCCAAGAACCAGTAGCAAATATGACAGAGTCATATTTATGGGTGAACATCTGAGGTTATCCAGCTGTACATAAGTATAGTCATAGTGTTGTGGTTATTGTGTGCCTTCATGTCATTTCTGACTTATGGCAATCCTGGCTGCATCTGCACTGCAGAAATAATGCTGCTTGGTATTGCTGGCTCATTGCTAAGGACTTCTGGGATTTGGAGTTCTGTGAGAAATTTAGCCTTCTCTGTTAGAGAGCCCTGTGGCCACAGCAAACTACAAATCCCAGGATTCCATAGGATGGAACCATGGCAGTTAAAGCTGTGTCATACTGCTTTATTTCTGCAGTGCAGATGCAGCCTTTAAATTAAGGCAAACCTTTAACAATTTTCTTGGCAGAATTTGTCCAGAGGGGGTATGCCATTGCTTCCCATGAGGCTGAGAGAGTGTGACTTGCCCAAGGTCACCATGCTTGCTTCCAAGTTTTACTGAGATAGAACTTAAATTTTCTTCTGAACTGTTGTTGTTGTTGTGTGCCTTCAAGTCATTTCCGACATACGTTGACCCTATATTGGGATTTTCTTGGAAAGATTTCTTTAGATGGAAAATGAAATCAGAAAGCTTTTACTGTTTTATTACTGTCAGTCTCTATACTACCTACTGCTTTATTGCTCATATAATACTACTACGTATTATTATCAGACAGGGTTGAGCCAAAATATAATTGGCTTTGGTTTTACTTTTGCATTTTTAAAATAAAAGCCATCTATTTTCATTGTTGTTCTGAACATTCCCTTGAAAAATGAGCATTGATTTTCCTCTCAAAATCCAGAGATTAGAAAGAATTTGGCAAAAGCCCCCAGGTTCCTAGAAAATTGTCATGACTCTGAGTTAAGTCTGGGCTAAAAGGTGTTGTGACTCATAGAAGGTAATGAACTTAGATAGGCAAACAAGCAAACAACTAAGATAACTTTAAATGAAAAAGTAGGCTGAATAACCAAAATAAGGAAATGTTCAAAGAAAAAAATAGGTTAGATTGAAAGCAGTTGTAATAATTCAAAGATGTATTCCCACTCCCTGTAGACTCCTCCTTTGAGCAGAAGGCATCTTCCACTCCTTTCAGTATTTCTTTCATAATAATAATAATAATAATAATAATAATAATTTTTATTTATACCCCGCCTTTCCATGGGTATGATCAAGGTGGCTTACAGAGGATGAAAACAGTAAAATACAGAGTTAAAAACATTACAGTATAAGGTTAAAAATATCACTACATGGGAATAAACAATACAAATTACATATATCAGGGGCAAGAAATGGAAAAGTCAAATTACAACAGTCCGAGGTCAGAAGGAAAAACAAGGGGCAGAGAAAAAAAAAATTATCTAAGGGGGGAATGCTAACTGAAATAAATGCGTTTTTAAGTTCTTTTTAAAAGAAACTAACGATGTGGAGGAGCGGAGCTCTACGGGGAGCCTGTTCTAGAGGGAGGGGGCGACGATGGCAAAAGCCCTCTGTGAGGTCCTCACAAAATGTGACTGAGGGACCTTTAACAGATTTGTCCCAGATGTTCTGAGTGTGCGGGGCGGATTATATGGGGAGAGGCGGTCCTCCAAGTACCCTGGGACCAGGCCATTTAGGGCTTTATAGGTCAAAACCAACACCTTGTATTGAGCTCGGAAGTGAATAGGCAGCCAGTGAAGGTCTTTTAAAATAGGTGTTATATGGTCCAACCTGGAGCTACCAGCGACCAACCTTGCTGCCATATTCTGCACCAATTGCAGCTTCCGGGTTTGGTACAAGGGTTGCCCCATGTAGAGCGTGTTGCAGAAATCCAATCGAGAGGTTACGAAAGCATGTACAACAGTTTCAAGGTTCCTACGGTCCAGGTAGGGACGCAGCTGGCGTATCAGGCGAAGCTGATAACAAGCACTCCTGAGATGTCAACTGGAGCGACGAGTCAAGGAGTACTCCCAAGCTGCGCACCGAGTCCTTCAAGGGGAGCGTGACCTCATTCAGGACTGGGTGACAGATCTCACCACCCGGAACTGGGGAACCATTACCGACTCCAAGCAGGCATATAGAGGAGAGATGCCATCCTTAGTTACTGCATCAGTCGGAGACACAGAGAAAACTATTTGGGTGTCATCAGCGTACTGATAACACCGCGCCCTGTGTCTCCGGATGATCTCTCCCAGCGGTTTCATGTAAATGTTGAAAAGCATAGGGGACAAGATCACTCCCTAAGGGACACCAGATGTAAGGGCCCTCTTATCAGAGCGACAGTCCCCCAGCTCCACCATCTGGAATCTGCCCGAGAGGTAGGACCGGAACCACTGCAGAGCAGTGCCCCGGATACCCAGCTCCCTCAGGCGCTCCAGAAGGATACCATGGTCGATGGTATTGAAAGCCGCTGAGATGTCCAAAAGCACTAACAGGGACATGCTTCCCCTGTCCATGCCCAGACGGAGATCATCAACTAAGGCAACCATGGCAGTCTCTACTCCATAGCCCGCCCAGAAGCCGGTTTGAAATGGGTCCAGAAAATCGGTGTCATCCAAGATCGATTGAAGCTGGAAAGCGACTGCTCTCTCGATCACTTTCCCCAGAAAAGGCAGCAGCGAGATAGGCCGATAATTGTTGTGGATCAGGGGGTCTAAGGAGGGCTTTTTAAGCAGGCGTTTGACCACTGCTAATTTTAATTTAGATGGAAACCGACCCTCTCTTAGAGATGTATTAATAATGAGATGCAAGAGTGTTAACACCACATCTCCCCCCTGAGCTGCCAGCCATGAGGGACAGGGATCAAGGAAGCAAGTCGTCCTCCTAACACTTCGAAGGATCTTGTCCACTTCCTCGGTACTAACAAACTCAAAATGATCCAGTATAACAGGGGCCACGGATGCTTCGGACGCCTCTCTTATAGGATCTGCGTAAATACTGGCATCGAGATCAGCCCTTATCTGAGAGATTTTATCCGCAAAGAAGTTGTTAAATTCGTCACAGCAGGCTTTTGAGGATTCCAAAATAGGGCTCAGGGAGGGGGGGAGTTGAGTTAACTCCCTCACAACCCTGAACAGCTTTGCTGGATGCGACTCTGCGGACGCAATACGTGCAGCAAAGAACGAATTCTTCACTGCATCCATTGCCACTCCGTAGGCTCTCAAATGAGAGCGCAGGAGTATCCTGTCGGCTAAGCGCTGATGTCTTCGCCAGTTACGCTCTAGTCGTTGCACAGCTCGCTTCCGTTCCCTGAGATCTTCAGTATACCAGGGCTGTTTATTGGAAGCAGGCCGGAAAGGACACTTGGGAGCGATACTGTGTATAGCCCTGGAAAGGTTAGTATCCCAGATGTTAGTCAGGGCATCAACAGAATCGCCGTCAGCACCAGCCGTATACCCCTCTAGGGCTTCTTGGAACCTTTTGGGTTCCATCAGCCTTTGAGGGTGGACCATCCTAATAGGTCCGCCACCCCCAGGGGGGCTTAAGGTAGAAGCCTTGATTCGAGCCTCAACCAAGAAATGATCCGTCCATGACAGGGGAGAGATATTAGAGATCTCTGCCCACGGAGCCTCCATGTCCGTACTGAAGATCACATCGAGGGTATTACCAGCGCAATGCGTCGGCCCTGAGACTAATTGAGACAGGCCCATGGCTGCCAAAGTAGTCATGAACTCCCGAGCTGCACCTGCTGGAATATCACTGGCCTCGAAAGGGATGTTGAGGTCCCCCAGGACAAAAAGCCTTGGGGACTCCAACACCAATTCCGAGACCAGTTGCGTCAGCTCGGCCAGGGAGTCTGTTAGCACACGGGGTGGCCGGTAGACCAACAGAATCCCCAGACTGTCTCTGGCCTTCAGGGTTAGGTAGATACACTCGATATAATCCATTTTCCAGACTGGGTTCCTGGTTAAGGAGAGGATGTTTTTATAGACCAAGGCAACACCACCTCCCTGCCCACCTAACCTGATCCGGTCCTTAACTGATAACCCAACTGGGAGGGCCTGGGCCCACACTGCCTCACTCTCAGGCCCAAGCCAGGTCTCAGTAATGCATGCCAGGTCGCAGTTTTTATCCTGCAAAAGATCATATATTATGTGGGTCTTGTTCTTTACAGACCTGGCGTTGCACAGGAGCAGAAACAGGGTTTGTGGTACGGCTGGGCTGACCCTCAGATCTCTTTGGTTAAGAGAGTGGAGAGGCGAATGACACCTATGATCCAGAGCTCTCTTCTGAACTGTTATTATTGTGTGCCTTCAAGTCATTTCTGACATATAACGACCTTATCACAGGATTTTCTTAGCAAAAATTGCTTAAATGAGATTGTCCTTTGTTTTTCTCTAAGGCTGAGAGAGTGTGACTTGACTAAGGCCACCAAGTGTGTTTCCATGCCTGAGTGCATGGCTCTATCTACTCTGAATACATTCCAATTTGGTCAATTTAGTCAAACCATGCAATATCAAAAACGTACTCTGAAAACCTATTACATTAGTCCAAACTGCAAATCAAAGCTACATTGTATAATAGTAACAGAGTGCATGATGCCTGTTTAATTTTCCAGGTTTGAACACATGCTTATGGTGTTAATTTGAAGACTGTAATTGCTAATTGTTTTATAATAACAATTACAAGCATATAATAAAAATTACACTGTAGATCTCTTCACTTACATTTATTATTATCCCTAGGGACAAGCAGTACTTCTCTGCCTCCAGTCACAGCTTCTGACTCTGCATTTACACCAAGTGAAGACACTTCTGAAGGAACTACATCATATCCAGGAGGAACCCTTCCAAGTCCACAAGGAACTCTTGACTCTTCACCATCACTTCCTAATGGAGGTCCTAGCTCTTCCTCTCTACCTCCTGTAAAAACCTCTGGCTCTCCATCTCCAGAGACAACTACATCAGGTAACTGCTAGACAACTCATAGTAAGGAATAGGCAGTGGGACTTCTGTGCAATTGTGCAAAAAAGAATGTTGGATTAGATAAATCCTCAGTCCAATCTCCAGATTTTTGTCTGTCACACAAAATAAAAACAACTCCCTCCTTTATTACTTACTCCAGGGACAAGCAATACATCTCTGCTTCTAGTCAAAACTTCTTACTCTACACCTACAACTCCTGAAAAAACTTCTGAAGGAGCTATATTCTCCCATCCTAGTTTCCTTTCCCCATATACGAATACGATTTTGATTGTGATTTATGTCCCTGTCCACCAATTTTCCTTAATTTTAAGCTATTGCATTTTATTGTTTTTTAAATTGTGATTTTTAATATTGTAGTTGGAATGAGGGGTTGGGAAGGGATTAATTTTGAATTTTATTGTATTCCTAATTGTATTTTTTACTGTTGTAACCCACCCGGATTCTTTGTGATTGGGCAGGCTATAAATAAACCTATTATTATTGTTGTTGTTGTTATTATTATTATTATTATTATTATTATTATTATTATTATTATTATATCCAGGAGGAACCTCTCTGACTCCAGAAGGAACTCTTGACTCCTCACCTTCACCTCCTGAAGGAGGTCCTACCTCTTCACCTCTACCTCCGGAAGAAACTTCTGGCTCTCCATCTCTAGAAGCAACTACACCAGGTAATGATGTAGACAGTGCATAGTAAGGAAATGGCAGTGGGACATGACAGAGGTGTGTAAAAGTACGGTGTGTGATCTGGATTCTCCAGTCAAGCTCTCACAACTGTCATAGTACTTGAGGGCACAGTTGGGAGGAGGACAACTTTTCCCATCCATTATCATTCAGTCATGAAGACAAACACAGTGTGTTTTTAGAAGTCCTCTCCAGATTTTCAGTTTAACTTATGTAAGTGGAAATCCCTCTCCTTCATAATCATTGCTATATGTGGTGTTAGCCACTACATTAGGGAGTGTCCACACTGCACAAAAAAGCAGTTTGATACTACTTTAGCTGCCATGACTCTGTTCTATAGAATCCCAGGATTTGTAGTATGGTGAGGCACCAGAGCTTCCTGACATTCCTGGCCTGAATACCTCATGAAACTATAAATCCCACAGGATTCCACAGGATCAAGCTATGAGAGTTAAAGTAGTATCAAACTGATTTATTTCTGCAGTGTGGATATATTCTTAGACAATTTTAAAAGGGGTTAGACCAATTCATAGAAAATAATATTATCAATAGCTATAATCACTGGGCAATATATTACTTCCAGTATCAGAGGCCAATAATTGTGCTTATATTACCTACAATATCATTCCAGTATCTATTGGCTAAGTCTAGGGTAGGCAAAAACATGGAGGTCAGCAGCCAATCCTCCTCCAACCCCTCCATAGGCCACATCCTCCCTGATGACACCCCAAAATACCTTTTTTAAAGGCTGCTTCCCAGTCCAAACGGCAACCGAAAATGACATAATGTCACTTCCAGTTGCCATTTGGCCAAGACAATGATGAAGAATGGCCAACTGGAAAATGCTTCTAAGCCACAGCAATTTATTTTTTATTTTCCCAGTATAGTCAAATCTACTTCACTCTAGATTTATTTACTACTGGAAATTTTTTGACTGAACTGAAGTATTATTTTGGATTTATTTAACTTCTGTTTCTACTCTCATTCCACACAAAACAATGTAAGATTTAATATTAGAATACATACAGATGGATAATTACAACTATTTCATAAGTCTGATATATATGAATATGTCTATATGTGCATTGGGTTAAGTTGATTTTCATTATTAAATGCATTATGAAACGGTAAAAATATAGAAAATTTCACAAGACAAGTATAAGGTAACCATTAATAAGAAACAAAATATAGGAAGGGGAAATTTAAATGTAAAGAAATAACCAATACTGAGGTGGAAGGAAGTCAAAAACGATTTACTGATTTGTAGAAGGTTACAACAGAGGAACTGAAAGATGTATGATATAAATGTTGTATTATTAGAGTTGGTTGTCTAATATTTATAAATGTTTATGTATTTTGAGGGGGAAGTTATATTGTTGTATGCTATCTTCTGCCCTCTTCGCTTTTAATAAAAAGATTTACAACAAAGAAATATTACTAAACTCAGAAAATAAACACAATTAATACATCAAGGAAAAGGGGGAAAATATATAATACCCTATTAAGTAATGGGAAGGTGCCTAAAGCATTTCCTAACATCCCTGCTCTTCCACTACATGAGTTTAATGGCAAGAGCTGTGGAGATACAAGATACAGCATATTACACAAAATAATACACACACACACACACACACGAGTAAAATATTTATACCTACCAAACTTGAAGTGTATAGGCTCTCCTGATGAAAAACAAGGAGTGGAAAGTATATAGTGAGGTGGTCATTTCTATTGATTGCAATAAGTATTTGGAGTGCTGGGAACAAAGAAAGATGGTAAAGAGATCCAAAACATATCTGTAAACTGGGAGAACAGACTGGGTAAATGAAAAAGCAGTAAAAACAAAGGTAAAATGATGTATATTGGGGCAGGAAAAAAAATCCTAGCTTCACATATATGAATGGAATCCAAACTGATAGCAACTGACCAAGGTATCAAAGGGTCATGGCTGGTATCTCTTTGAAAGTGTCCACCAGTGTGTGGTTTCTGCAAAAAACAAAAAGCAAACTCCATATTGGGCATAATTAGAAAAGAAATCAGAAACCATATGGCCAATATCACAATGCTCTTATACAAATCTATGATGGAACCACAACTGAAATACTGTGTACAGTTTTGGCCACTGAACTTTAAAAGGAGATTGTAGAGCTAGAAGAACGCATGGAAACGTGTAACTAAAATGATCAAATGACTGAACTAATGGATTGCAACATTTAGGGCTGTTTAGCATAGAAAAATGGAAAGTAAATGGAGATGAAGTAAAGATGAATAAAATTACGGATCTCTCATGTTGCTAGCACATAGGCTCATCCAGTGAATCTGTATGGTAGGAGATTCAGGACAGAAAAAAGTACAGCTTATATATGTGTGTGCATATGGAATTAACAAGATGTAATGATGTTTCCTAATTTGGGTGGCTTTTGAAAGGGGATTGGATAAATTCATGGAGGATGGATGTATCAGTAGCTACAATTCAGAATGGCTATATTTCTCAACTCAAGTATTAGAAGCAACAACAACAAGTTTATTGATTAGTCTATTAGAAGCAATATCCCTCTGTGTATCAGTTGCTGGAGAGTGCATGATGGAGGATGCACTTTCATGCTTTGCCAGTGGGTTTCCATAGACAACTGATAGGCCACTGTGCAAAAAGAATGATGGATTAGATCAATCCTCAATCCAATCTCCAGATTGTTGTCTGTGACACAAAATAAAAACAACTCCCTGCTCTATTACCTAGGGACAAGCAATATATCTCTGCCTCCAGTCAACACTTCTTATTCTGCACCTACAGCTCCTGAAAAAACTTCTGAAAGAGCTACATCCTCATATCCAGGAGGAACCTCTTTGACTCCTACTTCTTCACCTCTACCTCCGGGAGAAACCTCTCGCTCTCCATCTCCAGAAACAACTACATCAGGTAATGATGTAGACAATGCATAGTAAGGGTGTGGGAGTGGGACATGACAGAGGTGTGTAAAAGTATGGTCTGGAGAAAGTACAGTATATTTTCTGGATTTTCCAGTCAGGCCCTCACAGCAGTTATCATGGTGCTTGAGGGCACAGTTGGGAGGAGGGCCAATTCTCCCGTCCATTATCATTCAATCATGAAGACTCTTACAAAGCACAATGCATTTTTAGAAATGTTCTCCATGTGTTCGGTATAGCTTACATCCATGTAAGTGTGCACAGGATGACTGCAAGTGGTCTTGATTATTACAGGAGGGCTCAGCTACAATCACTGTCTGGATCTGTTGATATTCTGATCTGCAGGTGCTGAGAGGGAAAAGGAAAGCGAAGATTTGTATTACCAATACCATTTTCTAAAAACATCTTTATTCTAGATGCCAAAATATGTCTTTATATTCCTTTCTGAAACTTAACTTCCTTTAATCTTCTCCCTACGCCATTATTTTAGGAAGCAGACTTGAAACCACGACAGCTTCTACATCAGATAGAAAGGATTTAGTTATTTAAATAGTTTACCATTCTTCCCCCAATAAATAAGCCATAGTGGTTTAGAAAACAGAAGATGAGTTTTGCATTTATTTAAGTTCCTTGTATACATAAATAAGAAGAACTGTTATCATCTAAAGACTTAGAACAATGGGATAAACATCTAGAGAAATAAATCACAGGACTTTTAATGGGTGAGGGGGTAGTACCTCTTGTACTAGAAAACAGAAGCATTATTATGAATTTTATTTTTAATAAGTTTAGTTTTTTCAACTGTGGCTATTGTCTGATTAATATAAATGTACTCTGCATTCTGTGTACAAAATTTTGATGACCTATGGCTATAAATGTACTCTGCATTCTGTGTTTCTGTGTACTATGGCCCATGGTTATAAAGTTACAGCTCCTTCTTCTTCTTCTAGAACATGTTACTTGCAATAGTCAGTCATGTAAATATGGAGCTATATGTGTCAGCCTGAACCAAAACTTTTTCTGCAAGTGTCCTTATGGGTATTACTATTCTCTACAAGGTTGCCAGTTGGGTGAGTAGCTGTTTTTGCTATTTTTATTTCTATCCCATCTTAATTTTTCTCTCAAATTTGAAAGGGAGTTATGCACTCATCTCTTGCATGGCCTTGCTAAACCTCTGTGTTTAACACATTTGAAATGCTTACTGTTATGCTTCTATTACAGTGAGTTTGATATTGCTACTAAACTTGTGTGAAGGAAGCACTAATACATGCTTGTTTGTTTATAATTAAAACACTGATATCTACCCAATATTCTGTCTCTTTGCCACATTCTGATGTGCTGCCATGCTGACAACAAAAGAAAGAGACAGAGGGCTAGTACACATAATAAATGCAGAAGCAGAGCAGTGACATTACTTGGGCTGGTGTCACCCAATGCAGTAACTCATGGTGTTATCCCCTACATTGACCTCTTCCTATCCCACACCACACAGAATCCTTAGTCACGCTTTTTGTACTAATATTATTCATAACTTGTAATTTCCGTATATCATTGAATGTAATGCTAATAGTTGTGACATAAACAACTAGTGAGATTAAAATTATATTTCAGTACGATGTGATGTTTTTAAAGAAAACTTTAAAAGAATTTAAAAAATTAAATTAAAAAATTAAATTAGTTTTTTTGAAATTCAATTTTTAAAAAATAACAACACATTGGGCCTCTTTTTTCTCCTTCCATTGCGCCTCACTGCACTCCACCATCCCTACAGTGTTTTAAAGGTATGCAGGCAAATGCCACAGCCCATTTCTGCTAAAAGGCAGATCTTTGGGGAGCAGTGGTTTTACCTCTCCCTTAGAATGTCTTTTGGTGCACTCTGTATCCCCCACACTTGCTAGTGACATCCCTGAAGTAGAGTAATATGAAAATCAGAATTGTAATGTTCAACAAATCAACCAAGAGAATGAAAATTCATGGAAACTGAACCAGTCAATCTTGTCAATCTTTTCCAACTAAAAAAGAAATTGAGTTCTTTCAGTTCAACTAAGGAGTTTATCACATGGCTTAATAAATCTATTTACTTCTACCCATCTTAAATCTTATTTTGGGCAGCATTCTGATATCGCAAGGTTTTTTGCTGCCACTCAAATGCATCCTGGGCCCATCCCTACTTCCAGGAGTGTTCCAGCAGCCATTTTCTTAACTCAGAAAACTCCCGGATCCAAAAAGAGCCCCAAGAAATGTTCCTGGAAGTGAGGATGGACCCAGGATGTATTCGGGTGGCAAATTAGGCGGTAAAAACCTTACGGTAATATCAGGATACTGCTTGACTTAAGATTTAAACTGGGTAGAGGTAAATCGATTTATTAAGCCATGTGATAAGTTCCCATGATTGAACTAAAGAATCTGGTATAGTCTCTCATAGAGGAGGAAACTCTGTATGATGTCCCAGGTATGGCTACGTCTCTCTTGATTATATAGTCCATCTTCTCTGAGTAGGCCAATTTCTTTTCTTTTTTAAAACTTCAATAATATATTTAAGTAACACAGTTGAGATAGTTTGCCATGAGTCATCCCTACATGTACACTGTGTTACATTCTTCAGATCCTTAATCAATGTGCAGCTTTTAGTTCTGTTGCAGTAAATACTTTGTCTTGTGAATCACATCTCCAACACAGCTTATAGAAGCTTATAGTGAAGTTGCTGCATTGGGAGGCATAAGTATCTCGTGTAGCTACATCTCTCAATGCTGTCACCCCAAAACCCATCCTGTAAGCAGTGCAGTGTCTACACTCCAGCCCCACCCCAGCACAACCATTTCTGAGTTGTGGGAGAATGGATGGATCTGCTTTGATGTTCTCAGTTTTCCTTTAGTTTGCAAGAGGCACCTGCAGAGACCTCTGAGATGTCCCTGCAGATAATGTCCTTGCAGTGCATCTAGCTTAAGAGAAATAGCTAGACACATTAGTCCTGTTCCCTTCATTCTCCGACAACCCAGAAATGGCAATGTTAGGAGGCTGCATACCTTGCAAAGTAGGTTTGTAGGGATGTGTGCTTTTGATCATTACATTATTGGAAGTAAATTCTGACTTCTGCAAAATTGATTGTGTCTTCCTGCATGGCAGGAACTCTGGGATTCTAAGATAAGGCCCAAAATGTGAGTTGTGATAGTCTAAATGGGACTTATGTCATAGTAAATCATTAACTATTTAATCATACCTATTTTTTAATCTTCCATTTAATATCTATCTCTAGACAATGTATTCTTTTCAAAGGAGTGTTCAATTGCAACCAACAAAAGGGTGACTCTCCAGATCAGTGGTTCCCAACCTTCCCAATGCCGCGACCCTTTATTACAGTTTCTCATGTTGTGGTGACCCAAACCCATGAAATTATTTTTGTTGCTACTTCATAACTTTAATTAAATAGGTGTTTTCCAATGGTCTTAGGCGACCCCCATAAAAGGGTCATTCAACCCCCAAAGGGGTCCTGACCCACAGGTTGGGAACCACTGCTCTAGATGCACTATAAACAATATAAACTCTTTTGTAATTTCAGGAAAAGTATTCCCAGGAGAAATTGGTCTGCAAAAACAGTATGATCCTAGCATGAAAGATGTGCAATCTCCACAGTATGCAGAAGTATACCACAACGTCACTAATTTCGTAAGTTTGTGTTTCTTTCTTAGAAACTAGTGGAGTGTCACCTTTTTTTTGTTTAAAGAAATAGTTGCACCTAGTTATTTCTGAATCTGCCCACACTTTTGTCTGATTGGTACTAGTTTATATATAGAAAAAGCAGCTTCAGAGATATACCTGCAATATTCTGTTCTAGTATAACTAGAAGAAGGATGGCACCTTTAGAACTAATCACGGCTCACTGCTATGGAATTCTGATTTAAAATAGGATATAAATAGGATATTATTTTAAAATATAACAATAGGAATATATTTACAGCACAAATACATCATTAAAAGACACTTCAGGAAAAGGATTCCTCTTAACTCCACCATCTTCAAAAACACATCTGTTGAAAACACAACAGAGGCCCTTCTCAGTGGTGGTCCCCAGGCTATGGAACTCCTATCAGAGAAAGGCTAGGCTGGTCCAATTCAGATCTCCTTCTAATGGCAGACAAACACCTTTTTGTTCCTACAGGCTTTCGACTATTCGTGCGTTGCTGCAGAAGAGTCTTTTCATTTGGGGGGGAGGGCTGTACTTTCCCCCTACCTTCTGCCATGTTTTTAAATGCTTTTACATTGTTTGGATGTATTTTTGAATTTGTTTATTTAATTATTTTTAATAGACCTTTAATATATATATTAATACATATATGTTTTAATTCATGTTGCAAGCCAATTCAAAAAATATTGCACCGGGAGGAAGGCATTATATTAAACAAATAAATATGGCCAGAATTCTGTGTCACAGTTATAAATGTGTAACCTGGAGTTAAGTGCTTGTGAGAATTATATATCCATGATCCTTATGCAGAACCTAGTTTGGAGGCTGTTTAGGGACCATGGAAAAACCCCAATCTGCACTTACTGAGCAGTAGTAATTGTGATTGATGGAAGTCAGCTTCCCCGTCACTTGGGAAGCAGCTGGCTGGTCTTCCCACCATCCCTCATGCGTGTGATCTCCAGCATAAGCCAGACAGGGACCCTGTTTCTGCCTGTCACAGTGAGATGACTTACAAGAGGGGGGGGGGGACCATCAATCAGCTGCTCTCCAATTGACAGGGGAGAAGAGCACCATTACTCAAGAGTGGCTGCTTCCCAGTAAGTGAAAAATGTGGGGTCATGCAGGAATTCAGTGCATAGCAACATAACTACAGTATTGACACATACATAAATGAATAAATTGGCAGGATTCCAACGAATGTTTGTCTGCCACATCATGATGGCTTCAGTATCATAGTGTCCATATTGCATTAGTGTGGTGGTTTCTGTCCAAGGACAGTACCACATGAACCTCATTCTCACAGCAACTGCAGCAGGGTTTTTGTTTTTTTTTGAAAGGAAGCATACCAGTTTCAGAGCAGCCATCTTTGCAATTGAAGTGACTGGAGCTGCTGCCACCTGACTTCCTGACTCTCCCTTAACCCATTCTCCCTGCCCTGTGCCCCACCCAGCATGTCTATTGGTTATTTATTATTATTATTTTAACCATTTCATACAATTCCTGAGCTCTGCTACTGTGATTGAAGTTTAACACACAACCCCCCCCCCCCAAAAAAAAACAGAAAAAAAAACACAAGCAATCAACTTGCTTTGGAAAAGCAAGGGGGAGGGGGATGGGCAAGAGGAGGAGATACGTGATTGCTAATATCACAATTGCCCCAGCAATTATATTTCACACTTGGGGACTTGCATGATTGTGCACTCATTGATGGGTTTTCCTCATCAGTGAAAAGGGATGCCCTGGCCATGCTTCAGGAAGATAGTAGATACAAGTTGGGGGCATCATCACGTAATAAGTATTGACAAAGCTGCTTTTCTCTGGCTGTATAATTGCAGTTTAAAAGCTGTGCATAGTAACAAAACTAACATCTGATATACTGTATTTTCTGGCATATAAGACTACTTTTTAACCCAGGAAAATCTTCTCAAAAGTCAGGGGTTGTCTTATACGCTGGGTGTTGTCTTATAGGGCAGGTGCTGAAACTTCCGAGCTGGACTGGTGAATCTGTGGTCGCCGCATATGGTGGGGGCCCCTCAAAAATGGCCCCAGCCACATCCCCGCCATATGTGGCGATTGTATGAAAGCAGTTACCGCTCTGATAGTCTTGGAGACAGGGAGCACTGAGCAGGCAGGGAGAGCTGACCAATCCAAGCAGGCTTTGTATACAACAAGGTTTCCTGCTAAGTACCTGCATGTCATAGGCATTTGAATTTAAATTACCATATTGAAATCAAATCTGATTTTTTAAAATTTTTTATTTGGTGTGCGTTGGAAGAGGGGTAGTCTTATATGGTGAGTACATCCCAAACTCTATATTTTAACTGGAAAAGTTGGGGGTTGTCTTATATGCCCAGTCGTCTTATACGCCGGAAAATATGGTATATAACATCAAATAAACAAGAAAAAATAATAAATCTAATGACTAAACATCATGATAATATCTGTTTAATCTCAAAATAATGTTCTGCATTATAAATTGTCAGTGTATCACTATTGGCTCTTGTTATGTTTTCAAACAAGGTGCTCTATAATTGTCTCATAATCAGAAGGAACAGGTCATGAAGAAACTCAAGGAATAACCACAAAGCACACAGGCATAGGACTGAAGGGAGTACAGTGGTACCCCGGGATACGAATGCGCCGCCTTACGAAATTTCCGGGTTACGAAAAAAATCCATTAAAAAAAACTGTTCCGGGTTACGAAGGTTATTTCGGGTTACGAAAAAATTTTTGGTGCTTTTCGGCGCTATTTCGCACGAAATCGCGGCTTTTCCCCATTAGCGCCTATGGCTTTTTCGCCTTACGAAGATTTTCGGGTTACGAAAGCGGCGGCGGAACGAATTAATTTCGTAACCCGGGGTACCCCTGTATACTGGGCAATGTGTTATGATACAGCTTTGTATCCATCCTCCTCCTCCACCCTATTTCCCTAGATTCTTCACCTCCTGTCTTACTTGTTTTTATTTCTTTACAGTTCAATGAAAGATTTAAAGATGAGGAAACCTACAAAGAAACACTCCTTCTTGACATAATGTAAGTGTGACAGGTCTGCTATAGAAGTAAGGCAAGAGCCAGCATGCTGTAGTGGTTTGGATGTTGGTCTAGGATTCCATGAGACCAGGGTTGGAATGCCAGTTTGGCCATGGAAACCTACTGGATAACCTTGGGCAGGTCACACTCTTTCAGCCTCATAGGAAGGCAATGGCAAACATCCCCTGAACAAATCTTGCCAAGAAAACACTGTGAGAAGCTCACCTTAGGGTTGCTGTAGGTTTTATTGGTGGAATTCTGTATGGTACTTATAAATGCAATGCAGTGCCTGCTAGTCCAGTCCCTCCAATTCTCTACTTACTGTGCTGCATCAGCTGGGATTGACAAGGGTCTGTTCCTCTATCACTTGGGGAAAAAATGACTACTATTCACACTCCTCCCATGAGTAATCTCCAGCGTGACAAGCAGAAATAGGACACTTATCTCACTTTCCCCTCATGCCAGAAATTGCTCATGTGAGGGAAAGTTGGACTATTGGGCAGCTGCTTCCTGATTAACAGGGGAACAGATCTCCATCAATCCCATTGGCTGCTGCTTACTAAGTGGGGGAATTGCAGAACTTTCATGGTCCCTACATAGCCACTAAACTAGGGACTACAAAGAAATAATGAATACCTAGCTGTCATGAGTGCATAACTCTACATTATACATTCACAAGTGCCATGCAGGATTCTGGCTGTGTATTATAAGGCACACAAGAACAATAATAACAATGGTGACTGCTGGAATCCTATATGACCTGTTATATCATGCAACTTTATGTACATCTAGCTATATAGCAGAAGTGCTAAGAAACTCCTTTGCTGAATTGCAAAGATGTGTAATGGGGCATCAGTAAAAGCTCCAGATGGGCACCAGGACTAATGTGTACCAGTGCACCATGCCCATCAGTGCACTGATGCACACTGGGTACTTGGCCTGCTCTGCCATATATTAACATAATAGCAGTCCTCTGCTAGAGACAGACATTACACAACTGCACAATTCTAAGGCGGGTTACAGGCGGGCAAAAAGGGATGTACTCATGACGTCATGAAGGTAGAGCCTTCAGACGGGCTTTACCTGAATGCTGCCATGAACACGCCCCCCGCACGCCCCAAGCAGGAAGAAGTGGCATTAAAAAGGTGCTGCTTTTTTCCGCTTCTTTTCTGTTTGATACGTACCTGCGCATGTCCGTCTGTAAGCTGCTGCACCGATACGTCAGAATTGCTACGCCGCAAATATAAGTTGCCGGTTTAAAAGCTCCGTGTCAGCTGCGTCGCATAATGGGTCGGGTTCCCGGGACATGCGTGGTATGCAGTCAGGCTTTAATTGCAACGTCCGCTGCCATGCAGTTGTGGAAGCTGAGGCACAGCTGCGGCGCATTTTAAGCCTCGTAACCCTAACCCTAGAGCCACTTGTGCGCATGCGTTGCTAGAACCGCGGGAAGTTGTAAGTTTTGCCGGCTGATGTTTTGGTTGTAGAAAGTGAAAAGGGAAAGTTTGGGATTTAAAGTGACCCCCTACACACATTCCTGCGCCATTCTCACCTGGGAACGGGCACAGTTCGGCAGCTCCTGGCACAGCTGTGTGGCGGCTCCCCTTTGACACCAGGCAGGATGGCACAGCCATCCACCAGCACCCCAAAAAAAGGCAGGGGGACGTCTTGGTCTCATACTGAGACGGCTGACCTGATAGCTATATGGTCCCAGCCAAACATTTTGCAGAAACTGGAGCAGTCCTACCTGAATGCTGACACATATCGAGAAGTGGAAGAAGCCATGAGAGCTGCTGCACCGGTACACCAGAATTGCTACGCCTCTAATTTAAGTTGCCCATTTAAAAGCTCCGTGTCTGCTGCGTCGCATAGTGAGTTGGGGTCTTGGAACATGCGCAGTTTGCAGTCAGGCTTTAATTGCAACGTCCGCTGCCATGCAGCTGTGGAAGCTGAGGCACAGCTGCGGTGCATTTTAAGCCTCGTAACCCTAACCCTAACCCTAACCCTAGAGCAACATGTACGCATGCGCTGCTTGGAAAGTTTGGACTTTAAAGTGAACCCCTACACACATTCCTCTGCCATTTTCACCTAACAATAAAAAACGCTAAAACTGTAAATATTGACATATGTACAAAGGAGGTGAGGGGAGATGGCAGGGGGACAGCGGTGGCAGCGGAGACAGCTGTGGCTGCGCATTGCAGATTCAGCAGGAGCGCGGGGACCAAAGGAGAGGAGGCATCCATGATGCTGGTGACATTGGCAACGTGCAAGTGGACAAGGATGCCAACACCAGATGATCACCAGCTGGCAGGAGACCACCATTGTTTTTGGGCAGAGCGGGGGGGGAGTTTTAAAGGGGCTTGGGCACTTTAAATGCGCACATAGGCTTTCTGCCGCCGCTGCTGTAGCGCTGCGCATCCGCCAGCCGGCAAAGGAAAAAAAAAGTACTACGAAGGGCGCCCCCCCGCCCTTTTACAAGGAGCTGTATGCTTTCATTAAAAGTGATGGAAGCATCAGGCCCAACAGACTAGCCACCAGTGGGGAGCGTGTCAGGGTCCCGGCGGGCCAGCCAGCCAGAGCCGAGCCTGTGCTGGTGGAGGAGGAGGAGGAGGAGGAGGAGGAGACCCCGGAGCATGAATGTGCCCAAGACCTTTTGATGCCCTCTAAACTTGCCCCCAAAGGCAACTAGAGGGGGCCTGGGATCAAGGGGCAGGGAGCACTGACAAGGCACTAGGTCCCATGATGTCCCATAAAGACATCATTTCGCCTCCCAGGGCATGTGTTCCCTCCCAGCCCTATCTACTCTATTCTACCCTTCCTGTTCTCTCCTCCCACCATGCCTGGCTCACTGGTCCCCAAACCAGCAATCTCCAAACTCTGTCCTTCCAGGCGTTTGGACTTCATCTCCCAGAATCCCCAGCCACCTTGCCCTGTGGTCTGGGATTCTGGGACATGAAGTCCAAACGCCTGGGAGGACAGAGTTTGGAGATTGCTACCTCACACCACTCCTGCCTAGCTTTAGAGTGCACAGGGAAAAAGTTTAAAGGGGCTTGGGTGCTTTAAATGCACAGACAGGCTTTCTGTCGCCGCTGCTTAGCCCTGCAGCTGCGCAGCTGTGCACCTCTCATGCAGCAAAAGAAAAAAAAAGCCGCGGTTTGGGCCGCCCGTGCGGAAGCTGCCTCTCTTTTTGCAGCGTCCTCCGAGGCGGCGGTTTGGAAACTCCGGGTCCGAAACGGACCCAGGTGAGGTGTCTTCACTGCCCCCCGTGTGGAAGCTCCAACACCTGAAGCACGCCCCCGGGGCGGGCCGTCTGGAGGCTCCGCATTCAGCTGAATACACCTCCAAGACGTCCTCCCCTGCCCGTCTGTAACCCGCCTAACTTTTGCAGTTGTAAGGCATAACCCCCCTGCAGGATTCTGGCAAAAGTCTGTAACAAAATATTGCAGTCTAAAATGTCACTGCTCAGGCTTCACAAAGAGAAATTTGCCCAGTTTTGGGTTCAGGAATGGAGACTACCATGAATTGAAGATAACAGTTTATTTAATAATATAGTGTCAGTCCAGGTACACACTTTATAGCAGTTTTGAAAAAGGAACCTAGCAACAACATATAACATCACACAGCAAATCATAGAAGGATACTGGAGATATGTTAGCCATGAAACAGCACTCATTAAACCACAACAGAAGATTGCCAAGCTATTATAAATGATTCACATTGAACCTTTTCCTTACACTTCAGATTGTTATTGTTATTAGTAGAAAGTGTCAGTTAGTAGATGGAAGACTCAAAATGTACTGGCAATGTGTACTGTTTTTCTTTTTCTTTTTGAAGATTCCTAAGAGCTTAACTCTGCAACTTCTACATTTCTGTTTGATTCAAAATACTTTTTTGATCTTATGGTCAACTGACCTTTCTCTTTAATTTTAACTTTCCTGCAAATAATTCCCTTTCTCAATAAATTATTTTCCATTTCCCACCTCCATTTTTAAAATAATTTATTTATATTTCCCGCCTCTCCCTGTGGATCGAGGTGGGATTACATCCAATAAAATAAATATAGATACAAATACAAATACAAATTACAGTCAATAAAATACTAACATTATTAATAAAATTATTTAGAGATCGTAGCAGCTTAATGGTCATAATCAAGGAAGTGGAACATTTCATTTGCCATTTTTGCCCTTCTGACAATCAACTAGACTTCCAAAAGATGCAGTTGTCGCAATATGCAGACTTCTAATATGCAGCTGTTACTGTGTTGTCTGGAGGTGTCAATCCTTTCTAAATATTTGCCATTAGTACTTAGCAGCATGTGACTGTCCAGATGGTTTTGGCCTACAACACCCATCGTTCTTAGCAGCAGGCATGATTAGTGATGAAGGATTATGGAAGCTGCTGATCATGGCTTCATGTAGATCTCGGGGGGGGGGGGGAACCCTCAGGATAACATGTCGGGCTGGGAACTTAAATACTACGCTCACCTACTCCTCCTCCAGTCTCCACTGAGCTTCTTCTCATGCTGATGTTTAGAATTTGGAAACACTGGGCTTCGTAGACTGACACCACTTTTTGAATTGCTGTCTTGACCTTTAGCAACAATGTGCTTTAAAACAACAACAACAATGAAACAAACACATAATTCAAAACCCAAGTTGTTCTGCAAATGTGTTTTAATAATATTTTTCTTAATATATATGTATATGGGTTTCAGACCATCACCAGCAACATTAGAAAAGCTTAGTAAGGCTGAAGGAACTATTGCTGTAACAATAATCAATATGTTTGAAGCAAGCACAAATTTAACAAGTGTGGCTGTGGCAGAACTCATAACAAACAAAACTTGTGGTGGTGTCATCATTTGCAACTCCTTCAAAGGTAAGCATTGAATTAGTATTGAACTAGTATTGAATTAAGTATTTAATTAGAATTGAATGAAATACTAAATTAATATGGAACCTAATGTGGAACCTATTTAAAAGGTGAATTGCTGCTCCTGAAGCCTGCCTCTCCTTTGTGTAACCATTTCTATTCAACCATTGCAGCAAGCCTGCAGTCTTGGTTTTATCTTTGATTCTTCTCTGTCGTGTATCCCTCAGATCCAGACCACAGCCAAGGCTTGTAGATTCTTTTTATACAACATTGCCAAAATCCGACCATATCTCTCCGCCTCTACTGCCAAGATCCTGGTCCATGCCCTAGTGGTATCACAACTTGATTACTGTAACATCCTCCTGGTTCGGTTTCCTCTTTCCCACCTTCGTCCTTTAATTTCTGCCCAGCATTCAGTTGCATGCATTATCACATCCGCCCACCGCTCTGACCATATCTCTCCTTTGTTGGCATCCCTTCACTGGCTTCCCCTCCCTTTCCATATTCAGTATAAGCTCCTGCTGTCGACGTTTAAAGCCCTCCATGGGCTGGCCCCTCCTTACTTATCAGACCTTCTTTCTCCTCATCTTCCCACTCGGGCCCTCCGCTCTAGTAGTCAGGGTCAGCTGTCCCAGCCCAGGATTTTCTCTGCCCCATCTAGGATTCACCTCCTTTCACTTTCTGCCCCTCACTCCTGGAACCTTCTTCCCCCGCAAGACACAAGGGCCATCACTTCTTTAACCAGCTTCAAAACGGAGTTGAAGACCATCCTGTTCAGAGAAGCGTTCCCAGGCATTGCGTGATTATCACTTGCTATTTTCTTGCCTGTTTATTGTACCATTTCCTGTATTGCTATGTATTTTACATGTATTATCCTATTATCTCTTAAATTGTACGTCATAGGCAGGTTTACTCTTATATATTTATTGTTTTATGTACAGCCCTGTGCAAATCTACAGTGCTAAATAAATAAATAAATAAATAAATAATAAAAAGGTTGAGGCCTGCAGAAACATTCTGGGACCAACATGCAAGATAGTGTGTTGTAGTGGTTTGAGCATTGGACTAGGACTCTGGAGACTGGGGTTCAAATCCCCACTGAGCCATGGAAACATGCTGGGTGACCTTGAGGAAGGCGCATGGTCTCAGTCTCAGAAGAATGCAATGACAAACCTCTTCTGAATAAATTGTCCCAAAAATACCCCATGATGGTGGCCTTTGGGTCACCATAACTTGGAAATGACTTGAAAGCACAAAGCAACACCTCGCAACTCCAAGGCCATATTTTGGCTACCAAAATCTAAAAAAAGCTGTCTGTGGAAGAATAATCAAGTCAAAATCCTCAGCCTTAATGAGCTTCTCTTACAGTGTATCTCCTTTTTCCATCAGTAAACTGGGCCCTATCATCTCCAGCAGCTATTAACATAATTACATATGATGCCCCCCTGACTGTGTCTAATCAAAGAAAGATCCACCTAGCAACATTCAGCTAGACTCAGTTCTTTCATAAATTATGTTAAATAAATAAAAGGCAATAGTATTGAGAAATGTGATTTTTCTGTAGCACATTCTTTCTGACCTATTCAAAATCAAATTCTTACTGTTGAATGGTATTAATTCATTGTACTGTTTCTGGGTGTTACAATTCCACGGAGTTCTCCCTGAGAGAATTGGCCACTGGAGTCTAATGTATGGAGCTCAGATAGAGCTCATGAGATGTTTGATGCAAAGTGAATATATGGTTACTTTCTTCCAGCTGAGTGGAATTCTTAAGGCTCCACTGTGGAGTCAGATTAACATATTTTAATGCTTTTGTGATTACTTTGAGGCCATGCTTCTTTTTGCTAACCATTCATTTTCATGATATTCAGGTATTTAAGACTGAGGGGCAAAATATACCAGCACAATACACAGACTTGGGGACAGCGTGGGGGCATGCCATTTAGATGATGCATGCCTCGATGCCTCCGCCAAGTCAGTGTCACACTGCCCACCCAACCAGATAATAAGCAGCATCATGGCGCTCTGGCAAAATGGCGTTTATATGCCACACACCACAGGAGTGCGAAAAAATTGGCGCCGTGGTGGAAAAGCCACCCTTTTTCTGCCCAAAAAGGAGCAGCATTTTGCCACTTCTTTTTGGTTCAGAAAAAATGCTGGCTCGGGGCTGCACCATATGGTTATGGTAGCCCCAATCCAGCAATAAAAGGGGCGGCGTTAAGCCACCCCTGTAGGGCCATCTGTACTGGCCCTGAATCTGTGATAATAAAACCAATGCTAAATTGAAGGTGTATATGCCTGTTGTTTTTAGATTGTCCTTGAAAGAATTTGCAGATATGTCATGCTATCCCTCCAGCTAACTTATGTATTGTAAATAATATTCTCTCTTATGCTAATTCATATTGTTATTATTATTTTTTCAGCTGTACCACAGTGTGATGTTTATGGTTGCGATAAAGACACGACTGACTGCAGTGAACCAACTCACAACTCTTTTCCAACCTGTTACTGTAAAACCGGTCTTGATAAGAAGAAACCTGATGATAAAACTTGTTTACGTAAGGGTTTTAGGAAGACCATCTTAAAAATATTACTGTTCCTTTCTCATTTTGTTCCTTTTAGTCACATCTGTCCAATATAAATTTGAGCCATTTTCATATACATATATACTGCTTGAATATTCAATTCTGCCAATCACTTAAGGAGGCATTAATTAACACCTCATTCAAAACCATGACTCTTCAGAGAGTGACCAAAGCAGTAACACTTCTTATAACCTTTTCTACTCTTGTCGCCAGGGCTTTTTTTAAGGCATGAATGCAAAGTGCAATCTGTAGGTTTGGCCAAGCCAGTTTTCTCTGGGAAGGAAATATGGCATTTAGCATGTATATGTGCAATGGGCCTTCTTTGGCAGGGAAGAGGAATGTGGCAGAATATGAATTCTGAAATGGACTATCAGAAAAGCAGCCCAAATTTTAAAATCCTTAGTGTGGGCTATCTCTCAGTCCCACCACTATCACACCTACCACACCTGCTGAGGATATGGGAGAGGGTCTTCTCAATGGCTCTTCCCATTTGGTCTCTCCCTGGGAGGCTGGCCTCCTTTAGCCTGCAGGCAAATTTCTTTTTATTTAGACAGAAATTTGGTGACTAACTGGTGTTGTGGAAAGGTCATTTAATGGGAAAGGGTTGTACTGTACCTCCATTCTCACAGTCATCATTTCTTAAAAACTGTCTCTAATTTGTGATGTTTTTAGTACATTCATTTATTTAATTGCTTTTTTAACTTTTTATTACAATCAGAGGCTAGAATTCTGTACTACCTACTTAGCTACATAACCACCTTAGTTATATAGCTAAGCAGTTATCACCCAGTATTCTACCCTTCCCCACGTACTGGGCAGCAGCAGCTGCAGTCCATCTGGGTATGTTCTGATGTCAGTCAGCAAGATGCTGACTGATATCCCCATCCTCTCCTGTGAGCGATCTCTGGTGCAATACGCAGATTCAGGACCCATTGCAATTCCCCCTCACATTGAAGGTTGTGTGTGTGTGTGAACAGCAGTCAGCTGTTTCCCAAACAACTGGAGAAGAAACTCCTGTCAATCCCAGAGGATACTGTCTGATAAGTGTGAATTGAGGGACTTTCACAGCCTATGTAGCCTAAACTAGGGAATGTGTCAAGATTGTGAACAGGAACCAGTCACCAATGCATAGCTCTAAGTTACACATTAACTGCTTTAGTGAATTCCTGCTATTTTAAAAAAATCTTTTTATGACCCATTTGTGTTGTGAGCTGCTTTGGGTCTCGTGTTGGGAGAAAGGAGAGATAGAAATAAATTAGATAACAAAGCCTGCTGAGTGATGAAAGCAATCTTATCAGAGATTGTTCTTTGTTCTCCACCATGTCTTCTCTTCATTACACCGTCTCCTAAGGTGTTACAGAGAGCAATCTCTGATAAGATTGTGGAGGCAACTTTTCACAGATCTAAAAAAACGGTATTCAGAGAACAAATGGGCCACCATTGCACATATTTGGGTATAATGCAAAGTCCTTGGCCTTCATAAAAATGCCTTAGATTACTAAATCTCTGTCTCCTGTTTTGAATGCAGTTTGTAATGCTACAGTGTGTTCTCCAAAGGAAAACAAATATTGCTCAGTGAATGCTAAACAAGTCCCAGTGTGCCAATGTTTGGTTGGTTATCAAAACCAGGATGGCTATTGTCAGAAGTAAGTATTTAGTTGCTCTACCAATATTAAACAAGTGGGAGGGTATGTGTTGTATTTCTCCTTTTTCTTTCCTATAGGAAAATACTTTGTAGGGTGCTCTAATCTATACTTTGAGGGATTTGGTGCTTTAATATGGAGAAGGAAGAAGAGAATTATGGAGTGGTCAGATGAGGTTATGATGGACAGAAACATGTACAAACAGAAAGTGTAGAGGAGAAAAATTGTTTTTCATATTTTCTTATCCATCTAAGCTATAGGAAGGCAGGAATTTTCTTTTAGTCCCAATTATTTTTTTCTCACTTGATAGTGAATAAAACATCACTACGTAGGGGAAAACCTCTGTGTAACGTGGCCTCAGTTTGTTTCTGTAACTTTTTATTTACTTCAGTCAATTCTTTTGTGTAACTTTTTGTTTGCTTGCTTTTAGGTGTAGTTTTGGCTACTCTGGAGAAGACTGTAAAGACAGTATGTATAAGAATTTTGAATGTTCTATTCAAAGCCCTAAAATTATTTGAAGCAAGGAGAGCAGAGTCTGTAGTCCTAGAATTAGAATCATAAACTCCAAACCTCTTTAGGAAATGTTGTTCTTGTGGCAAACACATATCCACACTGGAAAACACTGTTATTTCAAATGTCACTTTTCCATGTCACTCTGTTTAAAATGCCTCTACATAGGTGATTCTGAAGAACCTCGAAATTTGCTACTAACTAATTGTGACCAGTTGATTTAGTTATCACTAGTGACAAGAATATGAAGTAAGGCTTATGTGGATCAAATGAATACTTTGTGAGCACCCAATGCAAGGCCACAAAGGAACAAAGAATGGACAAGATGGTTCCCATCTCTGCTCTGGTTATCTGAGGCAAAAGACAAATAATGCCCTGATCCATGGGAAGAAGCTGTCTGAACTGGCAGTTTATTCATAATTCCACATTAGCTCTAGTAGAAGGTCTTCCACTACTCTGGGAGCACCAGGGCAGTTTGAGAGGAGGCAAGACAAACTGTGGCACAAACAGTGTTGTCCTCCAGAAGAGAAAAGTCAGGGGGCTCAGGAAAAACTAGGATGTTGCCATTGCCATGACTCAATGAGGCAGTTATTTTATTTTGTAGTGCCAGCCCTGGCCTAATGCTGTATAATATTGCAAAAGCTAAGAGTATGACCTTGATTGTTGACTAGACAAGAGTTTCCTAAACTTCTCTGAGATCTCTAAATGAAACACCACAGATGTTACAAATCATTGATCCTGAACTTAATAAAGCTCTATATCTGGTTGTGTCATTCATCAACATAACATCTTCTGTAGCTAAAACTCAGAGGCTGACAATTCCTTTAACACCCTCCTTCCCAAATTGATTGATTAATTGATTGAAGTATGGAAAATTACAGGCTGGAGCAAAGGGGCTCCCTTTGTGCTTCCAGAAGCCCACTAGCAGGTTCTTAGGTTTATGTTTCTGTCACATGATCAAATAAGGACTGGGGAAAAGTGGGAGTGCAAGCAAGTAGTGGTTGTAGGGAATAAAGATGATTCCCACAAAGGAGGCATTTTGGTAGAAATAATAACTGACCTGCATTACCTCTGTCCCTCAGAATGGTTCAAAGAAATGCAGGGCTCTTCTCCTTGTTTTCTCACTTTCCCTCACTCTCTCATCAGTAGTGGGATATTTCTGGATATATCTAGATAGGCTTTGGGGTGGCAAAGCATGAAGAAACATAACAAGATTGGAACAAGGAAAATTCAGAGTGAACAGCAAGAAGTGAGTTTATATCCATAAAAGCTCATGCAGAAATAAAAACCATTTAGTTTTAGTCTTAAAGCTGCTGCCACAGATCTTTTCCTTTCCCCCATCTCCCTTCCTTCCTCTTTTTTTATGCTGCAAGAGACTAACATGACTACTTCTTTGAAAACTATGACAAAGGGCTAGAACAGACCATCAGGAATGGGCAGCTTCAAGCCAAAGACACCTCAGGATTGTAGCAAAGACACCTCAGGATTGTAGCAAAGACATGTCACGTTCCTGAAGGTGCACCTCCAACTCCAGCCCAAATGGGAGTGAAAAAGATCTGCTCCTATTTGGGCTGGGTTTGGGCTGCCTTAGGTGGCCCTGGCACAAGTTCTGAGTACTCCAGCAGCATGCAGCATCAAAATGCCATGCCTCCGGAGCATCTTGAAGCCCCCCCCCGAGGTTGGCTGAGTGGCTTCTGCGCATTGTGGGGGCATGCAGCATCAAAACAGCACACCCCCAAGCCACCCAGAAGCCAGCTTTTCCAGCTGGTCCATTCCAGCCTAAGTCTCAGTGACTAAGAAGCTAATTAAATTAACAGGATCTTGTAAAAGGTTGTTTGCAGCACCCTTCTTATGGTCTCTTGAGATCTATCTGCTTAGAACTAGCAATATAAAATGCAAATGGTTTCACCAGAGAGTTTTAGTGCAGTTCTGAAAGTTTGGCCAGTATACAGTGGGACCTTGTTATCTGCTGGGATTTGGTTCCAGGATACACTGTGGGTGCTCAAGTCCATGGATGCTCAAGTCCATAACAAAATTTGTGGATGCTCAAGCCCCATTAAATATAATGGCATAGCAAAATGGTGTCCCTTTTATCAAATGGCAAAATCAAAGTTTGCTTTTTGGAATTTATACTTTTTGGGAATATTTTCAAGCCGTGGATGCTTGAATCTGTGGATAAAATATCGGTGGATAAGGAGGGCCAACTGTAGTGGGTATTTGATGAAACTTTCCTTCCCCACTTTATAAACTATTGTATGTTTATAGTGAAAAAGAATCCTGTGTTCTATGATTATTCAATATAGATATCTATCTTCTCAGATTATCTGGCAGTCCTTGTGGGAGTGGCCGTTGCATGTGGGTTTGTTATTGTGGTCTTAATTGGAGTTCTCATTTACAGATGCCTCAGGTATGCATGATTACTCTTTGAGGGTTATTTGAACATTACGATATTTGTCACAATGGGTGGTTTACTTGTTTAATTTCAGAATCCAGCTACCAAAGTCCTGTTCAGATATTAAATATCCATGAATATTAGACCTGCAAAAGGGACTGTGGTTCAATAAAGGAAATTTTCCAAACTCTGGGATGGCGTTATGGTAGCTAAGCAAACTGTGGACATTAATATTAAATTCAGCCCTTGATCTGAGTCCATATCTGAAAGAGCTCCTTCTCCTCTTTTAATGCAGTTGTGGCAGACACTTTTTTGTTTAATTAAGGCATGGTACAGATCATACAAATGCGCATGCTGGCGCCGATTTTAGGGTTAGGGACCACGCAGTAATCGCATGATCCCTAACCCTAGCATGGCATGGCAGCATAACAATGGCGGCGTCTTGTGTACACAGGCGCCACCATTATTAAGTAAGTGCTGCGCAGCATCCGTACGGTGCGACATGGCACTTATGTCATGAGTTTGCCATTGATGCACTCGTGACATCGGCCCTGCGGCGCAAAAAGAACCCGGTTTATCCGGGTTCTTTTTCCTCCGGAGGGAAGCTGCGTGGTTTGGCGGCTGCAGCTTCCCTCCAAAGGCAGTTACGCTACCGGCAGGCCACCCCTTTGGGGCGGTCTGTCCCACACCTAAGACTACAGCATAGATTATTTGGGATCTTGAAATTTCAGTTTATAGAATGCATAATTGCTGGATCTCAGATTCCAATAAATTACCATCATAAATATATGTTATAGAATGAGAATAAGGTATGAACATTTTCTAATCACAATTACATGCTTTATAAAAATTGACTATTTAATTTCCAAAGTTTCCTTTACAGTTTACATCACAGCTGTAGATACTAGATTCTGTTAAAGGCATGAACAATTTTGTAACTTCTATAACAGATTTCAGAAGGAATCCAGACTGCGTTTGTAGGGGTAGGGGAGATTTGGAAATGGGGGGAAAGTCTGGGTTTTAATTTCTTTCTTTCTTTCTTTCTTTCTTCCTCCTCTTCTTGAAACAGAGAAAACAGGGAGCCTAAGCCTGAAAGTAAGAGTTTGTTAAGCCATGATTATTCAACCATCGGTAATACCTCTGAAAGCGGCTCTGCCCCAAACACAGTTATAAATGAGAGAATTTTTCCTCGAGTCCAAATAAGAAGCCCTGAACAGGTTAACAAAACAAACACAGCTGACAGAGGACACCAGGAAAAAATCAGCCACGATGCAGGAGTATTAAACAAATCTTACCTTCCTGAGCGAGACTATGATGATGATAACGTAAGCAATTTTCATTTATTCCAGCTGTTATATTAAATGTATGATCTCATTCAATACATGTGATGTTATTTGCATGTTTTAAATAGCAGCCCCAGAGTAAGTTGAATTGTTAGAAGCAAAGAAGTATAAATGCTTATAAAGTGATTAGTGAGGAAAGGGGAATCTAGGAGTTTATTGCACTGGCTTTGCTCCTGTGATAGATGTGGGATGTAACTATAAGAAGGCGGATCTTATCGCATTTCCCCGTCACCAGGTAGTATGCCTGTTTGCATCCCAGGCTTCTCCGGGCTCTTTCTGCATCTTTTCAAGAACAGGATTTTCCAATTGTTGAAAAGATGAAGCAGAAGCCCAGGTTGCAAGTGGGCTGCATATTCCCTGACGATGGGAAAATGCGATAAGATCTGCCTTCTTAAGGTTGCATCCCCCATGTCTTTCGTGAGAGCAAAGCCAATATGATAAACTCCCTAGATAATGCCTGCCCTTTTGCTTTCCCCGTTTGGTATCTTTCTTTTGTCTGTGTGCTCAAGCCTTCTGCTCACTTCTCTCTTCTCTCAAGAAGTTTGTCAAGATCTTTGTTTTCCTTTGTCTGGAAGGATCATCCATGAGGCTCAACCCCCAACAATGGATGCTAGCTTGGAGCCACACATAAGAGGCAGGCTTTTAGGGACTTTTCATACCAAATATAAATCAACTTGTTTTATCTGTCTCCTTGACTATTCAAAGATTGATTTTTTTCATACAATTAATGTATTCCCTCCCAATTTTTTTAACCTTATAAGAGCATCCAGAATAATTACTCCTGTTTCTACCACCAGCTCATGTTGCACTAGCCCCACTGCAATCTCCTTAATATAGATACCAAATATTCCTACAGGGATCAGGAATGAAACTGCTTTTGAGATAGGGAAGGATTAATCCCTTTCCAGTGCACTCTGGCCTGATGAAAACTGCTCACTAAAAGCTACTATTTGCTATGAAAAGGAAGCAAACTTTGACATATTTGGCCCTGATTACTCCAACTTTTGCTGCTAGTTTTATTTTTAAAATCAAGTATGTTAAATGAATTACATAATGTGTAATTTGACCCTTAGGAAAAACCTTTCTAAGAGTCAGGTTCTCCTTTTACTGTGTGGCTACAATATGAAAAAACTTTAAGAGGAAGTTACCCAGCTTTTTTTTTTTTTGGCCTCTCAAAGGCGAGTTACAGACAGCCTGTTTGGGGCAGCCTGTAACTGGCCCTTTGCCCGCTGTGTCGGGCCTCAGCTGCTACAATGGCAGCCTCTGAGACCCTGATCTGCCGCTTTCCAGGCTGCGGGAAGCGGCAAAAGGCCACTTCCCCGCGGCATGGAAAGGGGCGTCCTTGGGTCTTCATGCCCCAGGACACCCAGCGGCGGTGGGGACGCGGAGAAAGGGGCCGTTTGGCCCCTTTCTCATTTGCATTGCTGGCACAGCTGTGTAGAGGCTGCACCAGCGACACAAATCCTGGAAGGAGCTCTGAAAAGGAGCTCCTTCCGGGGCCGCGGAAAGGCGCCCTCGCGCAGCCCCACTATGTCACTTGCGCGCCACCCCATTTGGAGGTGGCGCAGTCATGACATAGTCATGGCGGCACCCACGTGTATAGGGCGCTGCCATTTTCTACGTGCTTTGCACATATTAGGGTTAGGGGTGTCAGGAAGTGATGCCCCTTCCTAACCCTAATACGTGCTCTATGCGTACTTTGTGCGCGTCTGTAACGCGCCAAAGATGCCCTATTTGTTTCAAGAACATGGTTACATTTGCCATGACCCATGCACATTGTGCTTGCCATTTTTACTTCATTCACTATTTTGCTGAGTTAATGCTAAGCTCCATTTAATATGCAGTTTAATAACTTTTTAAGGGGGAAGGGAAATATATTGTTTTTATGCTGTATGTTATTTTAATGTTGTAAACCGCCTGGATTGGTTCGCCACAGGGCGGTATATAAATAAAATTTATTACTATTATCATAGAAACTGGGATCTAAGCAGTGGCTAAGATCTTCAGTATGGTTTCTCTTTTTGTTTGACTTCCCCTCCCCCCTCAGGTAAGGAAAGCAAAGTGGTAGCAGGGTTATAGTGTCAAGAACAACTACTCCCTAGTTGTGGCTTTCTGGACTCCTTGAACTGATTTGTAATTTGTAATTGGGAGCTGAATCCCAGTGGGATGCTAAAGTTCCTGCTTCTTTAAAGTGTGTGTGTGTGTGTGTGTGTGTGTGTGTGTAGATTGTCCAGGAATCTATAATGAAGGAGAAACTTTAGAATCCTACAGGGATTCAGCTCCCAATTAGAAATGGTGTCTTAGTTCAAGGAGCCAAAAGAGCCACAACAAGGGGTAGTTGTTCTTGACACTATAACCCTGCTAGTCCTTTGTGCTCTCTCTCTCTCTCTCTCTCTCTCTCTCTCTCTGTGGGTGTGTATATGTGTATGTGTGTGTGTGTGTGTGTGTGTGTGTGTGTGTATATATATATATATAGTCTTCTTTGTTTAAATTAGTAATGAAAAAACACAAAGTCATTTCACAATTAATTAACACAAATCGGTGATTTTTGAATACAAAAAGCAGATAATGTTTTAATTTGATTATTGTAATTTGTACCATATCATTGTGTTTATAGTTTGCTAGCATGGAACTGGACATTAGATTTCTTAGATATTGTTTTAAAATGAGAAACGTATGACTACATAGGAACCCTACCAGTAAATCTTGCTACACCATAAAATGTTACTACTTCTATACCTACATTATTTTCTCTTTTTTATTGTTGATAAAGAATCCCTGGCTTGAAATGTCATCAAGAGACAGAATGTAAGTCCAGCTGAAAAGAGACTGTGAATACATGTAAGTTTCAACTCTGCTGAGGAACCAACACACCTTTGCTCTGCAGCTTCTCCAGCCTTTCTGTGACATTGCTATGTGGCAATCAGAGTGCTTAACATATGGATGAATCCCACTACAGTAATTCTCTTTGGAAAATGTGCCAGAGGATTTGATAGAACTTCACATATCTTTGCTGCTGTTAAAATGGAGTGGGGGCAGGGGAGAAATACAGCTCCAGGCTATGTTATCAATGACATTTGGAAATCTTCTGCCATATTGGACATCCAGGATACCATAGAAGAAGAAGAAGCAGAAGAAGCAAAAAGATGCTAGTACTTTGTCTGCAATATTGTCTAATAGTTGGGATTTGGCCTTATTGTAACTTGAGTCAGGATTGTTGCTTAACATTTAGGACCATTGCTTGCCACAGGATTCTAATGGCTGCCATTTGGTTCCATTGAAACATATATTTAAAGTTCCAGACAAAGGCTGTGCTCATATCTTTACAAGCTGTGAAATTTACTACCTGTTTGCCCTAGGTATGAGAATTTTTGGATACTTCATTTGCAAAATGAAGTAACAGGGCAGGCACTTCTCAATGGAAAATTCGATGTGCAGGGTTTTTATTGCTTAAGTAATTTATGTAACAGCCATTCAGACAGGGTCTTAATTGAGCATTTAACATCAGGGGATGCTATTCATGCTGCTTCTATATAAACAATGATCATCATCTTACCTTTTTGCTTTGAGAATTCAGCACCAGCAACAAGATGTTCTTTTGTGATTTAAAATTTTCTTCTTCCCACTAGACTAGAGAAATTGCATGTGCAGAGACATTGAAATTTTATCCACACTTGGCTGGGGAAATCAATCCCATTGTGCTTAGTGGGATTTACTTGAGAGTAGACCTGCCTAGGCTTTTGATTCCAGAGATGTATAGTGCAATCCAAACAACTGGTCTACTCAGAAAAAAGCCTCTGGACTTTCCCTTGTGCTCCTTTAAGGCCATAATTCTAAGTTTGGGATTCTGCAGATTTATAAGTCTTACTTCTGAGTAGATCTATTTAGGATTGTGTTAGATTGGACTGTAATGTGAAGCAAGTCAGCCTCATTTCTTTTTTTTTCTGCATAAAAGGTCTATATATGTATCCTATGCTATTTTAAAGTCTAGGTCCTTAAATGTAGAAACAACCAATAAATGTATTTATATGTATTTGTAACTGGAAAAGAAAAAAGAAAGAAAAATAAACATAATTGAAAATCCCATGAGCTGCCACTTGTCTTCCCATTCTCCTCCTGCATTTCTTTAAGCCCTGCCAGACAATGCAGCAATTTCAGGAAAGCCCTGCCAAGGAATGGAGGGGGGAGGTGAGGTGAGGTGCCTTTAATCTATTAAGTGGCACTTTCAATGTGAATCATGCCCAGTCATGACTTGGCGGGCACAGAAGTATCTAGAAGACACCACACTGGGATCTGCATAAAGCAAAGCACAGAGCAAAACTACTCCAGAGAAAGCTAGAATCGCAAAGGTTGGGAAAGAACTCAAGGGGTCATCTAGACCAAACCACTGCTAAAGAATCCCTGCAGAATAGCCCATAGGTTGAGTGTTGGACTATCAGTCTGGGAGACCAGGGTTCAAATATCTGTTCAGCCCTGGAAACCTACTGGGTAATCTTGGATGAGTCACATTCTCTCAGCCTCAGAGAAAAGCAAAAGTGGCAATACATCTTTGAAGAAATCTGGCCAAGAAAACTCTAGGAGAGAGTTGTCATAAGTTGAAGGCACACAAGAACAACACAGAGCTATAACCAGTGTTGCCAACAAGCTTCGAAGATAATTCCCCAAACGTTTGGCCGAAACTCACCAAATTCCCCCCATATCTCACCAAATACTTATTTCAACTCTCAAAATTACCATTAAAACCAATCACCAAAATCACACCAAAGGCTCTGAAAAGTACCCATTTTGGTGTGAAAGTCATCAGATTAACTGTATGTTACGGAAGGGCTCCAGGAGTGGTTAAAATATGGCTCATAGAATTGTAGCGTTGGAAGAGACCACAAGGGCCATCCAGTCCAACCCCCTGCCATGCAGGAATTCTCAATCAAAGCATCCCCGACAGATGGCCATTCAGCCTCTGCTTAAAGACCTCCAAGAAAGGAGACTCCACCACTCTCCGAGGGAGTGTGTTCCACTGTCGAACAGCCCCTACTGTCAGTAAGTTCCTCCTAATATTGAGGTGGAATCTCTTTTCCTGTAGCTTGTATCCATTGTTCCTGGTCCTGTTCTCTGGAGTAGCAGAAAACAAGCTTGCTCCCTCCTCGATATGACATCCCTTCAAGTATTTAAATAGGGCTATCATATCATCTCTTAACCTTCTCTTCTCCAGCCTAAACATCCCCAGCTCCCTAAGTCGTTCCTCATAGGGCCATATGTAGCACCAAATTCTGTTGTCAAAGCTCCTCAAAGTGGAGAATCCCTCAGGGATTTTCAAGGGGAGAAGTTTCTGGGAGGTTGACAACATCCAGATCACGATGGACGGTAGTATCGGGGCTAGAGAGATCATTGGGTCAGTAAACGGGAGGAGCACAATGCCCAGCACACCATAAACTTGTTGAAAACTCTGGTCCATCCTGTATTTTGGAAGAAGCTTTCAAGTGGTCCTAGATTATTTGACCTAGTGGTTTCATTTCTCATGTGAATAATCTTAGTTTGGGGAGGTTCTGCTGAAACATACCGGCCTGCTTTTCTTTTAGCTGTGCTAGGAACCTATCCCTATTGCTGTACTTTCCATTTTATCTCTACCTCTTGCACCAAAGTTTCTGTTAAAGAAGTAAAGCCTAGGGACCTATCTACATTGTTAAGTGAGGTGTATCTCTACAGGATAAAGTACAAGCTATTCAGCTGCCAAGGAATAAGGCTAAGAATTTTGGTCCCATTGGCAAAATTGGAGGGATTACAAGATATCTCTTGTCAGTTTTATCTCTTCCCCACACTTGCGGTGGGGTGGGGAGGCTATAATACGATAAAACACTCAATTGTCTTTCCCTCCTAAACTCTTGGAATGAATAGTATATGTGAACCATAAAAGTCTGTTTCCTGTTTGAAGTTTATTGCACCTGTCCCCCCCCCACCCCGTTATGGGCACGGGAAGGGGATGCTCATGGGTGCGCACGACTGAGAAAAAATGGATTTTATCCCACACCAAAGGGTCCTCAAAAAGGCCCCATTCCGGGGTCCAGCACCAGGCCATCCCTGTTCAGTGCTGAGGAGCGCCATTTTTGTCTGACAGAAGTTAGTTACCCTTGAGCATCCCCTTCCCTGCCCATAACGGGGTGAAAAACAGGTGCGATAAACTTCTTTGTCTTACAAAAAGAATGGGCTGGCCTGTGTTTAGCAGAATCATAGAATCTTAGAGCTAGAAAAGAGACCACAAAGGCCAACTCCCTGCCATGCAGGAACTCACCATCAAAACGCCCCCGACAAATGGCCATCCAGCCTCTGTTTAAAACCTCCAAAGAAAGAGACTCAACCACTCTCCGCCCAGGGAGTGTGTTCTAGTGTTGAACAGCTCTTTCAGGAAATTCCTCCTAATGTTGAGGTGGAATCTCTTTTCCTGTAGCTTGAATCCATTGCTCCATTTCTGGAACAGCAGAAAACAAGCTTGCTCCATCCTCAATATGACACCCCCTCAAATACTTAAAAAGGGCTATCATATCAACTCTTAAACGTCTCTTCTCCAGGCTAAACATGCCAGGCTCCCCAAGTCTCTCCTCATAAGCCATGGTTTCCAGACCCTTCAATATTTTGGTCATCCTCCTCTGGACAGCTTCTAAATATGATTTTTTTAGTTGTGGTGTCCAGAACTGGACATAACGTGTGTGTGTGTGTGTGTGTGTGTGTGTGTGTGTGTGTGTGTGTGAAGTTCTTCACTGCTGGTTCACCATTTACACACTCCACAGTAGGACAATTTAAAAATCAAGGAGTCTGAGAGAAACTTATGGCTAAATTACTAATATGTTAAATTTATAAATTTATGGGGGGGGCATGTAGTGATTGAGTTAACCTCCTCCTGACTAGAAACAAAGATCTTTTCAGCTTCCCAAGCTCTTCAGTTATCTCACAAATGACAATCATAGAAACAGAAACAGAGGCACTCTGCACATGTCCAATGGCACTCTCATTCTTTATGTCATCATGCCAACTGGCAGAAACAACTCACTCCATCTTTGTCCCAGAAATGATTCTTTTACTGTTTTGCAAAATGATCACTGGTATTTGCAGCAGAATTCTGGAACAATTTTGGAAGTCTGAATAGGCGGAAATATCCTCTTGGGGTCACAGTACATCATTAATGGTGGAGATCATGTAGCCTTCCAGATCTTATTAGACTCCAGTTTCCAACATCTCTCAGACAGCACTGCCAATGGTAAGGATGCCAGGAATTGTAACTCAAACTGCTACACATGCATTTCTAGGGCTGAACCAAAGAAATCATAAATCCTGTTAACTACTGTGCTACCATGGTGCAAAAACGTGAATCTCAGAGACAGATCCTCATGGATCTACATGATTTAGTACATGAGATCCAGGTTTTACTTAATGTTTGTTTGATTGTTTTTAAAATAGCAGCAAAGAAGATTTAGCTTTTTTTTTACTTTATTGTAAGCTGTACCAGAACAAAGGTAGGATAATAATTAATAAATTAATTAAATCACATTGAAGGCTCTCGTCTTCATTAAAGGATCAACTTCACATCTAGCATCCCTGCAGGGCATAACTTATAAAACATATACAAATTCTATGAAATTCTGTGAAAGTTACTGGTGTTACCTAGTGGCTTGACATAACACACTGTGCAAATAGTGTTAGGGACTTAATTTGAGCAAATGTTTTAAATGAGTGTTTCTATCAAGGTTTTTTAAAATCAAGCATATAACATTAGATGTGTATAAGTATTTCCCAATGTCTGGAGAGTGAGTTTCTCACATGGTTGCTTAAGAACCAGGTTTATATTGAATATAATACATGAGACACAAAAAGTGTGATGTTTGTGTCTCTTTGTCTACATGTGTTCACAAGCATGTGCGCGCACACACACACATTTTAAAATAATATAACTTTATTGTTGAGGCTGTACAGCTTGCTAACAATGCTTTTATTACAAGAACATGGACTTGATATTTCATCAGAGTCTGTGGCCTTCCAGATGTTTTGGACTTTAACTCCCATCAGCCCCAAGTGTTAAGGAACTATGAAAGTTGAGGTCAAACTGGAACACCATGGTTTCCCTGCCCATATAGGTCAGCTGATAGTTAGAGGATCTCTCTGTATTTCTGAATTAATTACCTACAATATGGAGAATATGCATTTATACACCTGAGATAAAAAAAAAGATTACACGACAGTGGAGCTGCAGCCTTAGGGAGCTGCCTGATTTCCTCCATAGGAGATATTTTCTCTGAAAGAACAGAAATACACTGATGACTCTATTTATGACCTGTTTGCATATAAAGGAAATATTACAAAGATAGCATGTGTCTTCAGTGTTATCACAACAACAACAACAACAAAACAACAATTGGATATCATAGTACAGCCTTTGGACTCTCACACTGCCAGACAGTGTAGAGAACATGAAGCTGTATAATACTTGTGTGATATAGTTTGGTGTCTGGATGTCCCTGCTTTTCATGCTTTCCATTAGCTGGCACATTAGGAGACCCATGGTTCCTCAGACCCCGTTGCTTGCTTAAGAACACTGCTGATTGTTGACTTCTTCTGCTTCTTTGCTACTCTGCGAGAAAGTGCCCTTTTCCCCACATGTAGCTCTGGAATTAACATTGCAAGACAAGTGTATTTGTGCTTGCCTCAAATAGCATCTAATAGTCTGCATGTGTGGGCCTCACATTATTAGAAGCTTCACTGTAACAGAGTCCATCAATGAAAAATTGTTCTGTTCATGACATAGAAATCAGCATCTATATTGAAAGAAATATTTTTCTCCTTATTTTTTCCCATTAGCTTTTTCATCATAGAATCATTGAATGAAGGTACACCTATTTTGCTTTAACGGTCTAGAAATGCTAAGCACCATCTCTTCTGATTACTAAGGAAATAGAAAGTGAAAAAGTTTATCTGCACACAAATGATCCACTCCCATCTCTGTCTGGCTACATGTTTTATATATTATGATGGTTATCTTGGATTTGGATAGGACATTCAGAATTCCTCTTTCAAGGTAATAATTCCCCTGGAGAAGTAGGTCATGGTTAAAATACATCTTATTTGCTTCTAGGTGACTGCTGAATTGAGGATTTAGATGTGCAACATTAACTTTTTATTAGTTCAATCTGAAATACATACCTCAACCATGGTTTTCAAACCATGAGCTAGATATTTCAATCGTCCAGTTCCTACAACTAATTTTTGTATGCTATTTTTTTAAAGAATATATATTTTTACATTCTCCTTGCACAATATTTATGCAGGTGGAGCAGCAGGTTTTCTTAACTGTTTCTAATGTCCATGTCCTTATATGTAATTTACTTGCTAACTCTTATGTTCTGACATGTAGTTGTAACCAAGTATCAGGTAATCAGGCTTTCACCTTGGAAACCGTTTAAATGGTTTTGTTAATTCTGAATTAAGAGTAGATAATATATAATCACAGCTATTTCATAGCTAATCTGATTTTATTGCAATAAACATCAACATAGCTTTACAATGACTGTAAAATAGATATTCCACAAGATGGTGCTGTGTCACTTTGTAGCTATAACTGGAGCTTAGATTTAGAGTTCAGCTCTTCCCACGCTTTATACATGGTTCATACAGGGCTGGATTAATGGTGCAATTGGAACAATTGGTATTTGATAGCCTTGTGCTGTTGCTAGGGCCAACTGTGTGTGTATATGTGTATGCATGCATATGAGCATGTGTACACACAGAGAGGTACACACATATCATATTTTTCTTCTATTATGAACTAGGAGCTACATAAGCGACATAACTAGGAGCTACATAAATTATTGTAACGCACCTTGAATCCCATTGTGAGAGAAAGGTGGGATAGAAATCCTTGAAATAAATAGAATAATTAAAAATAAGGATCATGAATATGTAACAGCTGCAAGCGAGTAACTCCAGGTTACGTATTTGTAACTGCCAAAGGGATTTCAGGCATTCTAAATGTAGGCCAGAATTCTGCATCAGCTACTTAGTTAAGTATACATAGGAGCTATAACAGACAAGTATGAGTGATTCTGACCTGATTCGACTACTAGCATGACCATCAATTAGGATTATGATAGGTATGTAGTTAACTAAGAGGCTGTGCGGACCACCCCTAAGGGCAGCCTGCAGCTGCCTCCTACTGTGCCAGATCGGGCCTGCAACAACCACACACTGTGGCCCCAATCTGGCCTTTCTAGAGTGTGACAACTACAGCACCGTAGATTTAAGGTGCTCTTTTGGCATTGTGTCATGTGAACGCAGCACCAGATGAGCGCCGTGATGCTGTGCGCTGTGTGGAGCGGAACGCAGTGTCACACTGTCATGAGGCAAAGTTGGGGCATGCGTCATAAATAATAAAATAATAATAATAAATTTTTTATTTTTATACCGCCCTTCCATAGATCAGGCGGTTGACAGCAAAACATCAAACAACATATACATCAGGGTTAAAAACAATTACACACAAACAGAATAAAACCCCCGTTAGCCAGTCCTCTTTGCCACAGAAGAGGAAGGGAGGCCCACTGGACTTTGATCGGGGAATGCAAGCTGAAATAGAAAGGTTTTTAGGTCCTTTCTAAATTGGGCCAGGGAGGTGGCCGAGCGGAGCTCTGTGGGCAGCGTGTTCCAAAGGGCCGGGGCGGCGATGGAAAATGTCTTCCTTGCGGTGGAGGTCAACCTAGCCCCTGGCACCTTAAGTAGTTGCTGCCCAGATATTCTGAGGGTGCGGGACGGAATGTACGGGGAGAGGCGGTCCTTCAGGTATCCTGGGCGCCACGCCCTGACTCCATCCCTAGGCCAGCCTTAATGGCCGGTATACACAGCCCCTAAGAAACTTCTTTTGGACTGGCCTCCTCACATCCATGACAGAAACATCAATCAACCATACTCTGATCACTGTCAGAATGGAGCACATTCTCTCCATGCAACTGATGCCCAGTAAAGTAGATGGGTGGTGGTGGTGAATTATAATTGTGGCAATAGTGTTAAAGTTGTGATGATCATGAAAATGAAACAGTTTCAGAAGAGTAAATCTAGGTAGTAACTGTTCTGTATTTACCACTTCACTACTTAGTCTTCATTACACCACTATTAATCTTTACTACATCACTACAGTCAGCCCTCCTTAACCATGGATTTTTTATCCATGGATTTAAGCATCCACAGCTTAAAAATATTTAATATATATATGAATTTCAATAGGCAAACCTGGATTTTGCCATTTTATATAAATATACAATTTTAATCTGTCATTGTATATAATGGAACTTGAGTATCCATGGATTTTGGTATCCACAGGGGGGTCCATGAACCAAATTCCAGCAGATACCAAAGGCCCACTGTACTTAGTCACGCTTTTGACACTTAAGTTTACTTAACTGAGTACAGTAGCTGACACAAAATTCTGCCCATAATTTATAATATATGATGTAAAACCATTAATCTAAAGAGTTAAAACTGTTCAAAAATCATACAAGGCATGAGTATAAAAAACAAAACAAAAAGAACACATCATTAAACAAAGTTCCCATTACTGAGTCCATCCTCTGCTATTTCCTAGTGCAACACTGAGTTCTTTTTTAAAGTCCACTTGCTGTGATAAAAATGATGACACTTCTAAAGCTTCTCACCTGAGGGCTATTTGCAGTTTGCTAGTATAGACTAGAATAGACATGTTGAGTCAATTCTGAATAGAAAGCCAACACATATAAATCCCATTTATTCAACCAGTCTAGATGGAGCAAGCAGTTGAATTTAGCCCTAAGACCTAAAGCAAGGGGCAAATAAACTAAATTGTATGTGTGTGTTTGAACACATACTTCAGAGTTTGTCTTGCTTGTCACCTTTGCCAGAAACTATTTACAAAACCACATTGATTCCTTATTTTCAGAACCACCACAACATCTGTAAGGCAGGAGAGAGGATACTCTGGTTTTATGTATCTAATGGTGATCAGCTTTAAGTTCCCCACTTCTTCCTCAAAGCTATCATGTACAAGAGTCAAGACAAATGGTTCATTTTAAGTGCTGTCATGTGGACGAATGTGTGAAGCTCTCACATTACTCTTCTGGCAGCTGCCTCTAGCTTCCCACTGAATCCTCCAGAGTAGCAACAATGTGCCTCCTGCCCAGCCTCCATCACTGTTCACAATTAAGAAGGATTTATTTTAAGGACTCCAGGGAATTTCATCTCAGGCCACACAGAATCTTGCCCATAAGATATTACATTACGTCCTGATTCATTAGCCAATGATGGGGATCCCCCCGCCCCAATTCTACCAAATACAATCAGTCAGCTATAGAACTTGTCAATCAGCTATAGAACTTGGCAAAAACAAGGGCTACTGAGCATGCACTATGCATACACCCCCCCCCCCCAATAGTTTTGTTCCCAGGGTCAGGTTTTGCAAGGATATGAACCCCTCATAGCTATGTGCATGTGCTTATAATGAGCATGAATCTCTCTATGCAGGTATGTACACTATATCATTTTCATACCATCTGAACTGCCAAGCTACTTCCTACAGCAGTGGTTCCCAACCTTCCTAATGTCACGACCCTTTAATACAGTTCCTCATATTGTGGTGACCTCCCAACCATACAATTATTTTTCATCGCTGCATGCGATGAAGCATTCTTCATTTGCCCAATCCTACCTCCCATCCTCACCATCTTATTTGCTCATTCATTTATTTATTTTTCTCTACCATTCATTTCCTTTTCTAACACTCCTTTTACCCTAACACACTTCCCCCAACCTTCTTCAATCCTCCCACTTTCTTCATGCAAACTTAATGTTTTCATATAACAAGTGACCTGTTTCTGCCTCTATATTCATAAAGATTTTATTTCCACTCATCCAGTAAACTGCATCAGAATATGATACCACAGTATTATCAGAAGAGAGAAGAAATGTGAGTAAACATCCCTATACTTATGGCAGAGGGCAGCATGCATATTAAAACAAATAATGGTGCTTACAGACCAAAGATGAACATGTAAATTTTTCCTAAATGATTATCCAAACCACAAGACTCTTGTTTAGTATGGACTTAAGTGCAACAAATCCAGGTTGCCAAAAATACATACTTGACCCCTAAGAAGCCCCCATAGTGCTCTCAAAAGTGTATTTTAAAGTGTTACACTTGGCAATCTGTTAAGGAAAAGCAACATGGGATATACAGTGAAAGAAATAAAACTTGTATGTGAGAGTCAGGATGACTCAGCAGAAGCAATTAGAAGCCACACAGGTGTAAATGGTAATATAATTAACAAGTCCTAAATGCCAAGGACAGAAGTGCAAAGTGAATAATTGAACACACCTGAGAATTATTAAGTGGACAAGGCTGAGATGATGAAATCATTAATTGTGAGTTGAACCAAGAGAACCAATGAAATGGTTGTACACGCCCACTGGGTGGAAACTGACAAGAGTGGGTGGTATTTTGCAATGACTATAATAATGGCTATGAATCCCAATGTATTTTGTGGGTAGTAGTAGTGGATAGTTTTGGAGCTGTATATAGTAGAATAAAGTAAATCTTTTATATAAGACTACTGAGTTGTCTGGTGTCTTGGGTGAAGATACAAGAGCCAGCTGGATCCTGAAGAAGTGTGAAGACTTCTGTGGAGCAAGAGTGAGAAGGCTTGGAGAGTTTGTCAGGGTCTTCAGCCTATTCTCTGTAACTCTGCTGCTTTAGAGCAAAGCTTTATCCACTGGCCAAAACTGGTCAGCGCCGGTGCGTAACAAGGTGGTGAGTTCGAGCCAGAGGTGAAGAGCTACAACTCCCATCATCCCTATATATGTCAACTCAGAGGGAAGCTCCAATGAGTTTAACATGATTTACTCCTGGTCAATTGTATTATAGGATCACAGCCTTCATCTCTTCTCTCCCAAGTCATGCCTAATTTAAAACATACCCAAGCCTTCTTTTCCCCACATACTGGTTTCTATGTCTTTTTGGATCTTACTTATACACCATTAAATTGCCACTCTTCCTTTTTACCATGTTATTTCTGCAGCCACATTGTCTGCCTGCCTTAATAGAGAGAGAGAGAAAAATATGTGTGATGAGGCCTTCTAACTGAGTCAGCAAAGCAACCACAGGGAGTATTTGTGTGTGATTTTTTCCCCTTGACAAACAGGATGATTAAACTGCTCCTGAAGATGTTAAAGCAAATGTCTGGCCAGAATTCCATAAAAAATTAAATATATAAACATGGAGCAGGGATTTACATTGCAGATTGATATATCACAGTAGAGACCAGCAACTTGTAAAACTAGTTCATAATAAATAAATATTGACCAAAACTAGAATGACTCTTAATTGTATTTCAGTGAAGAAGGTCTACCAGAATCATTACTGCAGATATTTCAAGTGCCAACTTTCTAGCTTAGTTGGTTGAAGAGAAAAGCTTGAACTGGGCAGAATTATTGCTTGAGCTTCAACTTTCAGGCCAGTCTGAATAGCTACTGCATTTTGAAGGTTGGTGGGTCTGGCTGGGCAGGATTTGTTTAAAACTGAGTGGAGTGGAATTGAGGCTAAGGTCTGAAGATTTATCAAAGCTTCCCAACTTTTCACAATGCATTCTGTCTAAACTGTTGTACTAACAATATACGCTAATCCCAGAGCAATCCCAGAAACGCAAGCTGGGTTTAGGAAAGAAGAGGCCACTAGAAACCACATTGGCAACATACAATGGCTGATGGACCACAGCAAGGAATTTCAAAAGAAAATCAGTGTGTCTTATGTAACATCTTCCCCAATAGGAAGAAAAATCTGGAGACCTCAGAACCTTGCATATATTTTTGTACCCCTTGGGTTGGTTTCATTGGGGGATGGAGAGACTGCCAGATGGGTTTTGGGAAGCTTTCCTCTGTTTCTGAAGACTTCATGCAAGGGCTTGGCAGTCCAAGTGGCCCTGTCAGTGTTCCCCCCCCCCCCCGCTTCTTTCCAGACTTCATGTATAGTTTTGATCTGACAGCCTTACATGATTCCCTCGACCAAAGGGGTCTTGGAACCTGGGATTGATTTCCTAAGCAATTTCTCCTGTCTGGGTGAATGTTAAGGTTAAAAACAATGTGGTTCCCCCCCAGCCTTCAGCGCAATGTTTTCGTTCCTGGCTGGCGTCTGTCAAGGCAATCAAGTTCCAAGCCATAAAAACAACACACTGTATGCATCTAAAACACTTGGCACAGACACGCAGCTGTATTTCCCCTTCTTCTTCTCCTCCTTCCTCTTCTTTTTTCATTCTCCTTCTTCTTCTTCTCTCCTCTTCTCCCTCTTCTTCTTCTTCTTCCTCCTCTTCTTTTTTCTTTCTTCTTTCTCCCCTCCTTTATCCTCTTCTCCTTTTTTCTCTCCTCTGTCTTCCCCCTTTCCTTTTTCTTCTCTTATTTTTCTTCCTCCTCTCCTTTCTTTTTTGTCTCCTCTCTTCCTCTTCTCCTTCTCCCTCCGCTCCTTCTCCTCTTCTTTTTTCTTTCTTCCTCCTCCCCTCCGCCTTCTTCCTCTTCCCTTTCTTTCTCTCCTTCTCTTCTTTTTTCTTTCTTCCTCCTCCTTCAGGAAGGGGACCCTTGGCTTTCCTGGGGCCTTCCTCTCCTCCCGCCGCCCCGGCTTGGCCCTCCCTCCAGGGCCGGGGGGGGGGGAGAGGGTTAACCAGGCGGGGCGGGGCCTGGGCTCGCCGCTCCGAGAGAGGAGGCAGAAAAGTTGCTGACTGAGTCTTGGGAGGGCGCGAGGAGGGACAGAGAGAAAGAAAGAAAGAAAGAGTGAAAAGGCAGGCGGTGTGCGTAAAGTAGGCACCAGAAGAGCCCTGGAGCGATGTCTGGGGAGTGAGGGAAGCAGGGCCTTGGAGGAGGAGGAGGAGGAGGGGGGCCCATAGACTGGAGAGCTGCTCCCCAGCACAACCCTGAGGCGCCCCAGCTGAGTAAAGGAGGAGGCGAGCGAGCCCCACCATCTCTCCTCCACTTCCTCCTCCTGCATCCCCTTCCTCTCTCCCTCTCTCTCTGAGGCGCCCCCAAAACTAAGGCCCAGGGGTGAGTGTGGCGGGGTCCCCATTGCCCTGCCCCCCCTCGGCCGCCATGCCCCGGAGGAGGAGGAGGGGGCTCCTGCTGGTGCTGCTGCCGCCCTCCTCGGCCGCTGCCTACCTCTGCCTCTTCTCCTCCTTTCTGCACAGCGTCCCAGGTGAGTAGTAGTGTTTCCCTTGCCCGCCAATGGAAAGCCAGGCAGAGACCATTGGCATCCACACTACAGGAAGAACCCGGTTTGGCACTGCTTTTAACTTGTTGTCTGGCTCTTTGCTATGGAATTCTGGGAGTTGGAATTGGTTGTGGGCCCAGGAAACAAACTCCAACTCCCAGAATTCCATAGCAAAGAGCCAGACAACAAGTTAAAAGCAGTGCCAAACCGGGTTCTTCCTCCAGTGTGGATGCAGCCAACAACAACACTCACTTGCACAAACTTGGCCTTTTTTCTCTTCTTTTCATTTCCCCCCATTTGTGTGTTTATTCCTGTGATGAAATGCTGCCTTGCTTGAGAGTCTTGTACTGAGGGGAACTTCTTGTTGCTGTTGTGTACCTTCAGGTCGTTTCCAACTTTAGGGCGAACCTGTCCTTTTTTTGGGGGCAAATTTCTTCAGAGAGGTTTGTTGCTAATGCCTTCCTCTAAGGCTGAGAGAGCGTCACCCAGTGGGCTCCCATGGCAGAGCTGGGATTCAATCCCAGGTCTCCGGAGTCATAGTCCAACACTCAAACCTCTACACCACCCTCGTTACATTTTTGTTTTGAAATATCTGTGTTTATTTCTCTGCTGTCCTTCCTTTAAAACCTCCCCCTTCCCTGAGACTCTTCTAGTGAGGGACACTTGTTGTTATTGTTGTTGTTGTTGTGTGCTTTTGAGTCGTTCGCAATTTATGATGACACTAAGGCAAACTTGTCATGGGGTTTTCTTGGCAAATTTCTTCAAAGGGAGTTTGCATTATTATTATTATTTCTCATATCTCACCTTTCTCATACGGACTTGAAGCAGCTATTTTCTGAGGCCGAGAGAGTGTGACTTGCCCAAGGTCACCCAATAGGCAAGGAATCAAACCCTGGTCTCCAAAGTCCTAGTCCAACAAAACAAACCACACAAAGCTACATCCAAACCTTCTGTCCAGGAAGAACATCAAAATGTCCTCCATTTTGAACATGGCTGAGAAGCAGGAATTTATATTAATGTTTTCAGCTTTGAGTTAGTCATGTCCTCCATTTTTCTTGAAGGTCCTACAACTTGTCTTTAATTTGTCCTTTTGTATTTCATGGCTCAGTGGGATTCAAACCCTGGTCTGCAGAGTCATGGTTCAATGCTCAAATCGCTATGGCACACTAGCTCTCTTTGGAGGGACACTGTAGAAGTGCACAAAAAGTGAGGCATCTCAGCGGCTGGCAGGTGGGTAGATCAGTATAGAGCAGTGGTTCCCAACTTTTTCTGTGCCTCTCACCCCTAGGAAATGTTCAATTAATGTTCTCAAATTTGAAGATGACAAAATCTAAATTCTAATTTTTGAACCACAAATTGAACCACATACAAGAAAAAAGCTTTTAGCTCAGTGTATAAAATGGACATCTGCATTGAGCCATTAGATTCTAATATATTCAGGAGAAAAATGTAAACAGTAAGATCAATCCCAATTGTGAACAGAAAACTCTATTACTGTGTATACTCATGTATAAGTCTGGAAATTTAGGTTAAAAAATTGACCCAAAAAACCTGGTTTGACTTATCCAAGTCATACTTATCCATGTAAGTACTGTATTTTAACTCTCTCTCTCTCTCGCACACGCACACACACACACATATAGATGGGGAAAGGCAAGAGTTTAATCTGCCCTGGAAGCACTGACCCCTAGTCTCTCATCCATCCAGCCTTTAGTATGAGTGCAAATAGTTACACCTGCTGGAATTTTGTAAGTTCTTTGGCATTGTTTTCCTTTGCTTCATGCCTCTAGGTTTTCCCCTCGACCTATCCACGGGTCATATCAAAATCCATAGTTCTGGCCCCTGAACCTACCCTCAACTTATATATGAGGTCGACTTATAGTTGAGTATATACAGTACTTTTTAGATTTTGCTTCTCATTCATGATTTTGTTAAAACATAAAACTTTTTTGCTGACTGTGGATTCAGGCAATTCATAGATTTTTGTCTTGACCGATTCTAGATTTGCATAAATATCTTTGTTGCACTCCCTGAAATTCCGTCTTGCATCCCCTGGGCATGTGTGTTCCCCAGGTTGGGAAACCCTAATATATATAGGATATGATATTGGGTAGTAGAGCCCGTGTGGCACAGTGGTTTGAGCATTGGCCTAAGATTCTGGAGACCAGGGTTAAATTCCCAGCTTAGCCATGAAACCCACTCACACACTCTCAACCACAGAGGACGGCTGTGGCCAACCTCTGAACAAAATCTTGCCACAAAACCCCCCTCAGGGTGTTCCTAAGTTGGGGATGACTTGAACAACAACAACAAATTGTCCTTGAAAGTAGCTTCCAAGTTAGCTTGAGTACAGTCCCTACTGAGCCATTTTTGAGCCCAAGAACTCTTAAGAGTTAAGAAAAATTTGAAATATAAAAGGTACCATTAGTCACTGCATTGAATTAGTGTACATGTTCAGCTCATTCTGTTACTTGCTTATTTTGAAATATTCAAGATTAAGGGAAACTGTAGTGTATCCCCCCCCTTCCTTTTAAATTGCTGCCAGTGGGACATGGGTGACTGGCCAAATGGATTAAGTTTAGGCAGCTGTCTTGGACAACTACTTGTTAAAGTGAAGACTTCAGAAATGGAAGCCAAAGGTTGTTGGTCCTATAGCTTTGAGAATATAGGTGCCAAGTCTTTTTTACAGGGAAGCCGGCTGTGTCTCAGAGTGTGGTCTTCAGAGTGTGATTTTCCTAGGTTGTCTCCCTTACAACAATTTTTTGGGGGGGGCGGGTGGAGTTATAAATATTAGCCTGGCTTAATTCATATGCATGAAATTGGCTTACACTTGGTTTCTGTGAAATCTCTGCTTGGAAAGACCACTGACAAAGAATGTTTCAGTAAAACAGCCACTAAGGATGGGTTGTGTTTATCCTGCAGTATAAGAGAGGCCTCTGTGGTGGGTTTTCTCTCCATCTGAGCCAAGGGGAAAAAAATGCTGTGAGGTGTTTATAGTGCTAGAGCTGGCCGTCTTGTAAGAAGACCTTTTGTAAAAGAGAAGAGTGAGGCTCATCTACCAGATTACTGGACTGAAGCTGTGTTTTTCAAAATGTGTATAGGGGAAGTGGCTTGCAAATTGCCAAAGAAGCTCAGAATTATATGTGAGTAGTCCAAGGGTGAGTCAGGCAGCACTCCGAAGCTGGCCTACAAAATGTATGTACCATCTGTGTTGCAAACCCATGTATGTTGTTCTGTAAAACATGTACACTGATTGAACCATGAAGAGAAGCAGGTAAGAAAATAACATTATCATCAACAACAGCAATAACAACAACTGACCAGAGATGCAGCTGTCCTCATTTCTGAGCTCTTCTTCCCCTGCCTTCTGTTAACACTTGAGAAAATTAGAAAAAGTGAATTTTAGTGTTGCTGTACTTACTGAGATTTTAGTTTCTTGCTGCCCAAATAAATACACATACAGAGAGCCAGCATGATGTAGTGGTTTGAGCTTTGGACTATGACTCAGGAGGCCAGGGTTCAAATCCTGGCTTGGTCTTGGAAGCCCACTGCATGACCTTGGGCAAGACACACCCTCTCAGTCTTAGAGAATGACAATGGCAAATCTCCTGTGAAGAAACCTGCCAAGAAAACCCCATGATTGGGTCGCCATATGTTGGAAATGACTTGAAGGTATATATCAACAAACAACAATGGCAGATGCACATACCTCTGATTTTTCAAGTATCAATACTAAATGGCTGGGTGGATATTGAGCAGCAGGCACCAGGTTCAATGGTCCCATTCAGCCAGTTTTGCCATCTGAGCTAAGCCTTAGCAAGCTGAGATCCTACTTTTCTTGTCTTGAAAAATACTTTTGTGTTGTATAATTTGGTACTTTAACTGAGAGTGCAACCTCACTACAGAAATAATCCAGTTTGACACAATTTTAGCTGCCATGGCTCAAGACTATGGAATTCTGGGAACTGTAGTTTTCTAGACTTCTCTGTCAGAGAGCTCTGGTGCCTCACGAAGCTATGATTCCCAGAATTTTAGTTTTGGGCCATGGCAGTTAAAGTGGTTTCAAACTGGATTATTTCTACAGTAATGAGGATGTACCTGAGTATTTCACATGTGTTTTTTTTTTAAACAAAACTGAATGTGCACCACTGTCCCAATTGCACCTAGAACAACTGTTATGTCTCTTTCTGCTACTTTACATTTCTGGGAGGGAAACACATTGCTTACCTTCTTGACACTTTTCTATGTAGGTTTTCAAAATACAGTTAGTATAAAATGAAGCAAGCAGTGGCAATATGTTAAAATAAGTTACCTGGCAGGTAAGCATGGTAAACAAAAGTCACAGTAAGGCTACAAAGCTCTGCATGCTTAGTCTGGAAACCAGTCACATTTAACTGATGCTCATTTGACTGATATTACTTGTGTCCCATCTAATGAGCTTTTAAAAATATATATCCTAGTTTCCTCGCTTATCAAAATATCAAAGCAACATTTGTTTTATTATGTTTGGGAGGGAATTGTGTTTTGGAGAGGAATGGATGTTTATGGCAATTGATCCAACGTACACCTTGTGAGGCAGACTTCTTGTTGCAGTAGAAGTTAAATTGATTGCAGGGCAGTGTTTTAACTGGATTGTTTTCCAGTTTTCTGAAACCAGAAGCATCCCATTTTCCAGGAGAAATGTGTCTGTGTGTATGTGTGTGTGTGTGGGGGGGCAGTTCCAAGGCGAGGAAAGTCTTGTACAGTATGTGGAAAAGGTTCTTGCATTCCTCTCCTGACTGATTTTAAATTGCCCCACCTTCAGTGTCTTAGAGATAGACACAAAAGACATTTGGACGTATGGGTCATGCCATTGTAACTGATATTCTGCCTTGTCATTTTGTTGATTTCATTTGAAAAGTAGTTATATTTAGAACTGCAGGTAATCCACTGGCTTGAAGTGTGATAGCATCTGTTGACAGGGTTTTTAAAAAAAATAGGGAATAAACCCACACTGCAGAAATAATCCAGTTTGACACCACTTTAACTGCCCTGACCCAGGGCTCAGGAATCCTGGGAATTGTAGTTTATTATGGCACTGGAGCTCTCTGAGAAAAAAAGCTAAATGGCTCACAAAACTACACTCATCCCTCCACATTTGCAGTTTTGACTTTCACAGATTTGATTATTCATGGATTTTATTAATATGTTCTCTCTAGGAATATCTGGATCCTCCAGTGCAGCTCTGTGGTCAACTTTAAGGACCTAGAGATTCCTAGAGAGAACACTCCATTAGGAATTTGTAGCTCCTCCAGGGCAATTCTATGGTCAATGTCTGGGAGATGTTGACCACAGAGTTGCACTGGAGGACCTAGAGATTCGTAGAGAAGTATTCTCTCAGGTAAAAACATAGTGTTTTTGTTATTTGCAGTTTTTCCACATTCACGGGGGTCCTGTGTCCCTAACCCCAGTGAATGTACTAGGGATGAGTGTACAGTTCCCAGAATTCCCTAGCATTGAGCCAGGGCATTAAAGTGATGTCAAACTGGATTAATTCTGCAGTTTGGATTGAACCTTAGTCAGTGGAATAGGAGCTACTTGATAAAGGAAAGCTCAAAGTATATCCCATTCTCAGAAACTGTAGATGTTTGATTATTGCATGTTTGATACTTCTGGCATTAAAGGGTCCCCCTGCTTTGCTTGTATACCTCCTTGAGTAATCTGGTTGGCTTGTTTTTATAGATGGAATGAGATGAAGTGAGACATGAACTGTGGCTAAAAGTAGCCTATTGTATAAAAACTGGGTTTCCACCTCTGGAGTCAGTTAGGTACTATCACCCCTTTCTTTCTCAAAAGAGATTGAACAGCATTCTAACTGTGGAACTCTCTCCCAAGGGGGTGGGATTCAGCTGATTTCATTCCTTCTGTGGGATGGCAGCAAAGACTGAAAATAGCAAATAGCTGGCAGCAAGGATGGAGCTATTTCACTTTGCCTTTTATTATTAAAGTTGTGGGTGGCTGGTCTAGTTATTTCTGTTTTTAATTGTTTGAGGTTCTAGAACTACTTTTAAAGAAGGTTTTTAGTTTGTTTTGTTATTGTTTTCAGTCATGTATTTGATTTTTCAAATATATTTATTTTATTTATTTTATTTCAAGGATCTATATCCCACCTTTCCCCCATAATGGGATTCAAATGAATAAAAGTGTTTTTATTCATTGTACATAACCTTGGGAGCCCTGGTGGGTTGAGATGTGGGAAACAAATACCATAAATAAATAAATAAATAAATAAATGACCACTTTGGTGAACACTGGATTTTAATCATATTTAATGGTATCTTCCACTTAACATGGAAAGCAATGTATCTGAGGTTTAAGAAGAGACAACACCCAGCTTCTATATTCAAAAAGTCTGCTATTGTGACATTCAAAATAGCAGCAAAAGCCTTAACCTTCCTCAGATAAGGTCACTTTAAAATATAATTACTGTACTCTGATTTCTTTTACCACCACCTCATATCTCACACTTATCCTTGGAACTTCTGTGTGCCAAAAATGTTTTAAACATCCCATCACATATTTATGTTCTTTTAAAACCATGGTTTTCAAACAAAAAGTCTCCAGATGTTTTTGGACTTAAATTCCCAGAATCTCTCACCACTGGTCATGCTGGTTCTGGGAAGGAAAACTTTGGGAACTTCCTTCCTCCTAGTAGAGAACCACTGCAAAAGGGACCAGATCTTTGCTTGTGTCAAAATTGTTAGTCAAACAATTTCCTCTTGGAACTGCTTACTTTTTACTCTATTAACCTGCTGTTAACCTAGACTGGGGCCAGTAGTTCTAACTTTATCAATGCTTTACACACCCTCTTTTGTTCTCACAGCTTACTCTTCATTATGTACTCCATCTAATTTCAATTTCCAAAGCTTTTGAAATGGTTGTAAAGAAGCACTGATGCTATCCTTTTCATAGACAGAATTATTTTGCCATGGATAGAATTGTTGCAGCAATAACCCATGTTTACAAGGTCTCAGCGTACCTATTCACCAAATGCCAGTTGGCTGCCCTTTTGATTGCCGCCCGCAATTGAATTCCATGGATGATTTTCTACAATGCACAGCTCATGGTTTGGGTTTCTACCATTTGGGTCCTTATATGAAAGCAGGGAATCTCCAAGAGAAAGCACAATCATTCAGTATTTGCTGTGGTGCCCTTTAAATGTTCTCTCATTCTCTCAGTTATTTCTGGGAATGGTCCATGTATATCTGGGGGATGTGCCTAAATAACCTCATTGATTGGCCTGATCACCTATATCTTTCGAAGTGAATTGTGCCAGACTCCATGAGTCTGCTGGCCTACATTTTAGAAGAGCTGCTCTTGTGCTTCGTGAATTGTATGTAGACAAAGGGGGGGGGGGGGGTCACTATTGTTACAATTATATTTAATCATATGAAGAGAATTGTGACCATGACAACAAAGATAGAGTGGTATCAGAGTTGGTAATTCTTATTGCACTCATTTTGTTGTTGTTGAGTGCCTTCAGATTGTTTCCGACTTATGCTGAGTTTAAGATTAACCTATCATGGCATTTTCTTGGCCAGATATATTGAGAGGAAGTTTGCCATTGCCTTCCCTTGAGCCTGAGAGTGTGTGACTTGCCCAAGGTCACCCAGTGGATTTCCATGGCCAAGAGGAGAGTTAAATCCTGGTCTCCAGAGTTGTAGTCCAATGCTCAAACCACTACGTCACATCAGCTCTTGTAAGATATCCTACAAGGCTTCTGTTTCAAAATGGTCAAGGGGATGTATATTGAAACATACAAAATGGAAATAATTTTACAGTATTTGGAAGGAAATTGTGTAGCTAAATACTTTAAGTTTTAATGATACATAAACATGATAGCTATTGATGCCACTGTTCAGCGCTACCTGTACTCTTAAGCTTCAGAGGGCAAGTCAGTTGTAAACTGACTTAGTTTGTGTAAAGCACACAGAGTAGATTACTAAAGTGTTCCTGTAGTTTGCTTAGCTTATGTGTGGAAGCTCATTTGAAAGAATCTCTTTGGCTAGTGTTGAATGGCACATCATATGTCCAGAGGCATATACTGGAGCCTGTTAATTCCAGTTTTCACTTTCAAAAAAGAACAAACTATTCCTCAGGATTGTAGGCAAGTGTGGGCAATGTTCACTCAAGACAAGCCTAGCGATAGGCTTTAATGTAATGCTTGCAGCCTTGATCCTTTGTGTTTACTCTGAAAGAATCTCCCCAAAGTTCAGTGGAACTTGGCTTCTAAATAAACCTAAATTGAGTTGTAACCTTAGCAGTTTTCATTGCTTTTTTCCAGGAGAATTATTGTGTACTCTAAAATCTCATTGTTTTATGATAGCCATGACATTCCTAATTATAGAGCACAAGCCATTTGGGTGTTAATAGGTAGAAGACATATCTGACTTCCTTCTGGTGCTGAGGCTGAGTTATTGTGAGAGAAAAAGCATATCTACTGCAGAGAACAGCCATTGAAGCTATAGGGATGTTCTTGACTGAATTTCTACATGAAATTGATTTTAAAATAGCAGCACTTTAGAAAATGCATCTGTACAACCCTCTGTACCCTCTCCTTATTTTTTGCATTTTTATTTCAAGCTTTTTAAAAGCAAGAGTACAGTTGAGTGCTTTTAGTTCTGTATTCATTGATTTCCTTTTGTGTGCTTACAACTTAAATGGGCATGTTAACAAACTATTTAATGAGCAGCCAGTGGCAAAGGATTGCAAGACATGGTTGTAAAGAAGCACTGATGCTATCCTTTTCATAGACAGAATTATTTTGCCATGGATAGAATTGTTGCAGCAATAACCCATGTTTACAAGGTCTCAGCGTACCTATTCACCAAAGGACACCAAAGGCTGTCCTTAATGCTTGCTTCCTTTATATGGCCTGACAAAGAGGGTCCAAATCTTGCTGTAGTAGTGTGTGTTAATCTAGAACAGTATGTTTTTGCTTATTCAGTAATAAATGAAAATATATATATACAGGATAGACAATTCGCTTATCACTCCTTGTTCCAACTATTGTTTAAACCGGATCATGATTCCAAATGAATTGGTTTAAACCACCATGGTTCCCACTTAATTTGAATCTCTAGACCACTCTTCATGTTGCTCATTTTAAATCTGAGGTCATGATAAACAACTACTGGCAACTGGAATTCTAGCTGTTTAAATTATAGTTACAATGTGGGCAGAGCTGAAGCAGAATTTTCTACCTGGCTATAAAATTAGTTTCATAGCATTAATTTTCTATCTTGAATGTGGGAGTAGAGCAGAAAACACACACAGAGACGTGTACACACACACACACACACTGCTTCATAGCCCTATTTTTAAATCTGAATTATGATTTTATACCATTAAAGAGCTGAGCATGTTTAAAAAGTGGAGAACAAAACCCCAAAGTGACCAATTCTGCCCACAGTTTTGAATATTATATAGAAAGGGAATAAGGGAGTGGGTGAAGTTAACAGAAGGAATTGCAGGGGTGAGAAGGAGTGGAAAGCAATGAATGCTTCTTATTCTTAACTTGGATCATAGCTTGGCAGGCAAGTTTAAAATGGCATTTTCTTACACTAAATTTCAAAGTAAGAAGGGGAGGTCCGCTGCTGCGGAACTGCGCAATTGCGCAGCTTTTATTGGGCGAAGAGGCTTTGGATTAGCCTGGGAGCAGGGGATGCCTGTGGTGGCTAACCCCTGCTCCTTTAATAGCCATAGGAGGGTGGGGGGAGGATAGGGAAGCGGGCGATGCCTGGGCCGGGGATAACATCTCTGCGAGCGGAGCTCCAATTGAGGTTGTGTGGGGCAGGGGGAGGTATGGTGGTGGGAGAAGGGACTGGCGTTCCAGAGGAAGGCATGATCGATGCATCATATCTATCTCGCCTTCCTGTCCCCCTCCCAACCAGAAGGACCTGAGGGTCACTCCAACCGTGCCACAAACCCTGTCGCTGCTCCTGTGCAATGCCAGGTCTGTTAATAACAAGACCCACATCCTCCAGGATCTGCTGGAGGACTCTAAGTGTGACCTGGCTTGCATTACCGAGACTTGGCTGGGGCCTGAAGGGGATGCGGTGTGGGCTCAGGCCCTGCCCGCCGGGTTCTCGGTGAAGGACCAGCGCAGGTTAGGTGGGCGGGGGGGTGTGTGTGTGTGGCCTTGATACATAGGAACACCGTGTCCCTCACCAGGAACCACATCCGACAGACCTCCTACATCGAGTGTATTTACCTGACCCTAAAGGCTAGGGACAGTCTGGGGATTCTGTTAGTGTATCGGCCACCCCGTGCATTAGCGGACTCCCTTAACGAGCTGACACAGCTGGTCGCTGAGCTGATGTTGGAGACGCCCAGGCTTCTTGTCCTGGGCGACTTCAACATCTCCCTCACGGCCAGCTATGTTCCATCCGGTGCGGCTCGGGAATTCATGGATACCATGGTGGCCATGGGCCTGTCCCAGCTGATACAGGGTCCTACGCATTGTGCGGGTAATACTCTCGATTTGGTCTTCTGTTCGGAGGCGGAAAATCCGTGGGTGGAAATAGCTAATGTTTCCCCCCTGTCACGGACGGATCATTTCCTGGTAGAGGTGAAAATCAAGGCCTCTACCCAGATCCCCCCCGGGGGTGGTGGACCTGTTAGGATGGTCCACCCTCGAAGGCTGATGGAACCTGAGAGGTTCCAAGAAGCCCTAGAGGGGCTCACGGTTGGAAATGACGGCGACTCTGTTGATGCCCTTACCGGTATTTGGAATACCGGTCTTTCGAGGGCTATACACAGTATCGCTCCCAAGCGCCCTCTCAGGCCTGCTTCCAAACATAAGCCCTGGTATACGGAAGATCTCCGGGCGAGGAAGCGGGCTTTGCGACGGCTAGAGTACCGTTGGCGGAAACACCGTCGCTTAGACGACAAGACTCTCCTAGACCAACTGTTAAAGGACTACGGAGAGGCAATACGAGCAACAAAGAATTCGTTCTATGGTGCTCGTATTGCGTCCGCTGAGTCGCGTCCGGCAGAGTTGTTCAGGGTGGTCAGGGAGCTAACTCAGCTCCCTCCCGCCCTGAACCAGATCCTTGAACCTTCTAAGGCCTGCTGTGACCGGTTTAACGACTTTTTTGCGGATAAAACCTCTCGTATAAGCAATGGTCTGAACGCCGACATTATAGCAGAACCTAGGGTAGAAGTGTCCGGAGCCTCCGTGGACTATGTTAAACTGGATCAGTTTGAGTTGGTGAGTACCGAGGATGTGGACAAGATCCTCGGAAGTGTTCGGAAAACAACCTGCTCTCTTGATCCCTGTCCCTCTTGGTTAGCGGCCCAGGGGGGACCGGCGGTAACATCACTGTTACGCCGGATAATTAACACATCTCTGAGGGATGGGCTATTTCCATCTCAACTTAAATTGGCCATTGTAAGACCTATTTTAAAAAAGCCCTCCCTCGACCCCCTGGTACACAATAATTATCGGCCTGTCTCGCTGCTACCATTTTTGGGAAAGGTGATCGAGAGAGGGGTTGCGATCCAGCTTCAGGCGGTCTTGGATGAAACGGATTATCTGGACCCATTTCAAACTGGCTTCCGGGCGGGTTACGGGGTTGAGATGGCCATGGTCGCCCTGGTCGATGATCTCCGTCTGAGCATCGACAGGGGAAGCGTGTCCCTGTTGGTGCTCTTGGACATCTCAGTGGCTTTCGATACCATAGACCATGGTATCCTTTTGGGACGCCTGGCAGAGGTGGGGATCGGGGGCACTGCGCTCCAGTGGTTCTGCTCCTACCTGTCCGGGAGGTCCCAGATGGTGCAGCTGGGAGACGTGTGCTCTGATGAGAGGCCCCTTAAAACTGGGGTCCCTCAAGGAGCCATTCTGTCTCCCATGCTATTTAACATTTACATGAAACCGCTGGGAGAGATCATCCGGAGACATGGGGCGCGGGGTTATCAGTACGCTGATGACACCCAAATAATTTTCTCTATGTCTCCGACTGATGCAGTGACTGGGGATGGCGTCTCTCCTCTCGTGGCTGGAGTCAGTAATGGGCTGGATGAGGGAAAACCGACTCAAATTGAATCCAGAGAAAACGGAGGTACTTGTGATAGGTTCCCCTGGTCCAGGAATGGCGGTGGTTCCACCTGTCCTGGACGGGGTCACGCTCCCTGTGAAGGACTCTGTGCGCAGTCTGGGGGTGCTTCTTGATTCGTCGCTTCATCTGACTCCTCAGGTGAACGCGACGGTCAGGAGCACCTGTTATCAGCTTCGGCTGATTCGCCAGCTGCGCCCATACCTGGCCCAGAGGGACCTAGAAACTGTTGTACATGCTCTGGTAACATCGAGACTGGATTTCTGCAATGTACTCTACATGGGGCAACCCTTATACCAAACTCGGAAGCTGCAAATGGTGCAGAACATGGCAGCCCGGCTGGTCACTGGTGCTCCCAGGACCAGCCATATAACCCCGGTGCTGAAAGACCTCCATTGGCTGCCCATCCGCTTCCGAGCTCAATATAAGGTGTTGGTAATTACCTATAAAGCCCTAAATGGCTTGGGCCCAGGATACCTAAAGGACCGCCTCTCCCCGTACATTCCGCCTCGCACCCTCAGAACGTCTGGGCAGAAGCTACTGAAGGTGCCTGGGGCTAGGTTAGCCTCCACTACACGGAAGACATTCTCCACAGCTGCCCCAGCCCTTTGGAACACGCTGCCCACTGAGCTCTGCTCGTCTACCACCCTGGCCCAATTCAGGAAGGACCTGAAAACCTTCCTGTTCCAACAGGCATTCCCCGAATAAAATCCTGTGGGCCTCCCTCCTCTTCCGTGGCCAAGAGGTTGGGCTATGGGGCTTTTTGTTTGTCTGTTATGGCTTTTTATTGCTTGTGTATTTTTAAATTGTTGTACTGTATTTGGATTATGTTTTTAACTTGATGTAAGCCGCCCTGATCGTGGGAAGGGCGGGATATAAATAAAAAATTTTATTATTATTTATTATTATTATTATTTAATAAATTGTGACAGTAAATTGAGGGAAGACAAGTTGTGGCCCTGGGGCAACATATGGCCAGCAAGGATGTTGTTGTGACCCCTGATTTATTTACCCAGACTCCCTGTGGTACACATGCATAGCGTACACGTACACACATAAAGTGAATTGTTTCTATTGCAAGGCTTTAGGAATGACAGTTCACCTTTTAAATAGGCTATAAGTTCCCTTGCACTGCTGAATATTTAACAACAACAGCTACTACTACTTTACACAGCTGCGCCAGCATCACAAAAGAGAAAGGGGCCGAGCGGACCCTTTCTCTTTGTCCCCGCCGCTGTCGGGTGTCCTTGGATGTAGCAGTTTTCAAAGAATGTTTAAAAAAAAGCGCGGTGGGGGGGGGGAGAATCTTGTTGCAACTTTAAGAAAAAGATATTTATTTTTATATAAACATTCATGAATTCAAATGAAAGATGGTCTCACATAGTATGAGACTTCATGTGGATATGAAAAGTTTTCTACTTGTGAAGCTGGGTCAGGGTAGGCTTGCCATATCCCGCCTGTGGGTGGGAGTTTCCTGGTTTTGGGTGGGGCCACATGGTCCCGCCCCGGTTTGGCCCCCCCCCCGGGATTTCGCCCGCCCCCAGGCTGAGGGGAGGATTCACTTCCCGCTTGTGCCCCGCCCCCATCGCCACAGCAGCGAGGGTGGGGCGAAGACCAGGAGGGAAAGCCTCCCTGAGAGGAGAATTCCCTCCCCGCCTTAGCCCCGCCCCCGTCGCCACAGCAGCGAGGCTCCTATTCAAATGTAAGGCACAAAAAGTGTCCTACATTTGAAAATTTTGTCCTACATTTGTCCCGGTTTGGAGGTCCTGACCTATGGCAACCCTAGGTCAGGGTGAAAATAGTAGCATATGTACTAAGTGGATTACAACCCCACGAGGAAGCTGCTGTGAAGGAAAGCTTGAAATACTCTGCTGCAAAATTGGGAGTCTGAGGCCTGTTACAGACTGCCAAAATAAAGCTGCTTCGGGTCTCTTTGGAGGTATGCTATTTAAATGATGCATGGGTCCTAAGAGTCCAGAGGTCGCGCCAAAGCCACACTCCATTCCTAAGCACTGGAGTGCAGCTTTGGTGCAGCTTCCGGATTCTTAGGATGCATGCATCATTTAAACAGCATACCTCCAAAGAGACCCGAAGCAGCTTTATTTTGGCAGTCTGTCTACCAAACACACACCTCAGTCTTTTCTCTTTACAGCTGTGGTTGTTCACAGTGAGAAACTATGGAGGAAACTGGCCATCACTTTTGTTGACCTTTAAGGGTTCATAAGAGAGATTGTATCTGTGTAGACTGTCATTGAATTGACACTTCAGCATGGAAAAATACCACAGTGGGTTTAGAATCCAGCCTTAGGTCATTTTCTCTTTAGACCTCACAGCATTAATTGTAACGTTATCAGCTGGGCTCATTTAATGAGATATTGATTGCATTAATAGCTGTGCAGTGAAGAATAGAAATGTCAATACTATTGATTGCTCGTCTATAAATGTAGTTGTTTTATAACTGTGTGCAGTACACGTAGTTCAAAGCAATAATATTTTCTCTTCCCTCTTTTCAGATGTGCAGTTTTAGATTGTAAGCAAGATTGAGTATTTCACCTTGCTTTGTATCTTGCTTAGATGCTCTATGAACAGTATTTAAGAATTTGAGCACTGTATGACAGTTATTTAAATATTTGATCTTTAAAAAGTTGCTTTTTTGGCCTAAAGCTCCCAGATTCCCCCATCTCCTCATACCTTTCAGAGTTGTAGTCTAAACAAATCATGCTTTCAACAGCTGCTGGACAAGATAGACTTGCAGCTCAATTCACTACACACTAATCAAAATAATATGACGGCAACATGGTCTGTAGTCAAAATTAAAGTGGTTTTCAGTCACTTTAGGCTAATTTGTAGAGATATATAATCTTGAATGTTAACTATATTTGCAGAAGCTGCATCTACACTGCAGTATTAATACGGTTTGACACTGCTTTAACTGTCATGGCTTAAATGCTACAGAATTCTGGGATTTATAGTTTTATGAGATATCTAGAGTTCTCTGTTAGAGACCTCTGGTGTTTCAACAAACTACAGATCCCTGGATTCAATAGGATGGAGCCATGACAGTTAAAGCAATGCCGAATTGCATTAATTTTGCAATGTGGTAGCAGCATTAGTTAGCTGTATGCTAATTTTTCCATTTAGAAATGAGATGAATCAAATAAGATATGTAATAAACATGTACAGGGTGGTGAACAACATGAAGAAAATAATCAAAATTTCAAATAATCAAAATTTCAGAAGCACAGGTCTGTTAGAATAAACTGCAAGTTTAAAAATAAGTGGCTCTTCAAATCGTTCTGAGTTTATTTGAGCATGCTGTCATGGGATGAAAACCTATTCCCTCTGTCTCTGCAGGACAGGGTACAGTGAGGACATCAGCATAATCCTACATTTCCCCACGATTTCAAGTCTGAAATGGGAATACCACAATTGGGACAAGTGTATTGCAGCAAATCAGGCTATTCATGGCTTGCCAAGGGCTGTCACAGAGGGTTTGGTAGAGCAGTGGTATACTCAGCATAGAAACAGGATGGTATTGTCTTAGAGGAGCTGCACACAGAGGAAATGGTATCATAAAATAGTAGCATTCCCGTCTTTAAAAGTTGTTATTGTTATTGTTATCATGGAGCATCTGAAGATGCTTGCATCAGTATTACCTTAGTTTCTGTAAAAGAAATAATTTCCAACATCTCAACTGTCTATGGTGTTGATTGATTAACAAGAGTTAAGAGAATAACTTTGTATCTTATATGAAAGTAACAAAAACACACTGACCTTGTATAGCACAATTAAAATCTGCTTTGGGCATTGCCTGAGATAAACAAACTGTTCTGCTTAATATGGATATCCTGTGGAAATTATTTTTGTAATGCTTTAAAAGAATAAATAGAACAGAAGATGAAAGGAGACAAATAAGCATCAAATCATTTAGAAGATGGCATGAACAACGAGTGTTTTCTGTAGTCAACAAATCAGTTTCTGATTAGTTTGTTGTTTGTTGTTGTGTGCCTTCAAGTTGTTTCCAATTTATGATGACCCTAAGGCAAACTTATTACAGATAGGGTTTCCTTGGCAAGATTTGTTCAGAGGGAGGTTGCCTTTGCTTTCCTCTGAGACGGAGTGTGACTTGTCCAAGGTCAGCCAGTGGGTTTCCATGGTTGAGTGGAGATGTGAACCCAGGTCTCCAGAGTTGTAATCCAACACTCAAACCACTGCATCATGGTGGCTGTACACTCAGTTCAGTTTACTGCTTTTTAATTCATAGAATCATAGAATTGGAAAAGACCACAAGTGCCATCCAGTCCAACACCTTGCCATGCAGGAATACACAATCATAGTACCTCGAAAGATTGTCATCTAGCCTCTATTTAAAAACCTCAAAAGAAGGAAACTCCATCACACTCAAGCAGCAAATTCTGCTGTCGAACAGTTCTTACTATCAGAAAATTTTCCCTAATGTTTAAGTGGAATTTCTAATCTTGTTTGCTCTGCGTCCTAGTCTCTGGAGCAGCAGAAAACAAGCTTGCTTCCTCCTCAGTATGGCATCCCTTCAAATATTTAAACATTGCTTTAACGTCACCGTTTAACCTTTCTTCTCCAGGCTGAATGTACCTAGCTCCCTAAACCACTCCTCATAGGGCATGGTTTCCAGTTCAATAAAGATGTATTCAGATTCTAAACAATTAATTTTAGAATAGGTTATGTTTATTTGTTCCTTCAGTGCAATAAAATAAAGTAAATAAAAATAAGTGAATGTTATATTGATTGGCAAAATGAATGGTCTGTTTTTAGATTCTAGTATTCTAGAGTCTGTGTGGTGTAATAGTTTAAGCACTGGACTACAACTCTGGAGATCAGGGTTCGATTCCCCACTCAGCCATAGAAATCAATTGGTTGCTTTTGAGTGAAAGTCACGTACTCTCGGCCAAGGAAAACCCCATGATAGGTCTGTTTTAGGGTTGGCAGAAGTTGGAAATGACTTGAAGGTACACAGCAAGAATGAATTCTAGAAGGTAGTGTGCATATGTTTTACAACAATAGTTGAATGATTTCCAAAGTTCTTCCAGAAAAAGGCAAACTTGGACAGAAGTAGATTATTTAAATTATATTGGCTGTGCTTACACACTTTAAAGATGCTAACTTATTAATTGTTCTATCATGCCACAAGGAGAATAGGTAAAATTCCAGACATCTGGTTGCCATGTGCCTAGACATTCTGTGCTAATGTATAGGAATTTGAAATATTTAGTTCCATGTATCCTGTTTTGAGGCAGGGCATGAGATTATGCCTGATAGCTTAAAATTTACTCTTGGTTCATAATATTTTTTCTTCCTCAAATTTTGCCATTTCTTCAGTGTAAGACACTTCTGGATCAATTTCAGTCAGGCTGTTGAGAGGAATATAGCACTGAAACTGCTTGGTCACCTTGGTCACACTGGAGGCTGGAAGTGTGCACTCTGACCCTGTTCTTTTAGATGTTTTGGTAAATTTCAAGACCACCTGTCTGGGTTTGGCATTCTTTTGCAATAGTTCCAATATTTCCTTGTCATATCAGGTCCTGGGGGATTACTTTTTGACAATGGTTTAGTCATATACAATGTGCCACTCAGTTCTGCCATATCCTCATGTTTGGTATCCATAGGGAGCTACTGAAAAGGTCATGTGAAACATTGGAGTGATGTATCCTCAGTGTCCTGCTTATACCAAATTGCTCCTTGTCACTTAACAAGGGAACCAGCAGATAGCAATAGCAGTAGCAAGTATATTTCTGTACCACTTATCAGTGAACTAAGAAGTCCCTAAGTAAGCTAATTGCCACCAACAAGCTGGTTACTCATTTTACTGACCTACAAAAGGATGGAAGGCTGAATCAACCTTGGAGTCCAGGGGTTGAACTCACAATCTTGTGGCTGCAGTACTGGCATTTAACCATTGTGCCACTGGGGCCCCTTGGACACTGTATTTTTTTGCTAACAAGTTAGCTAAATGTGGACAAGCTGAAATTAAACTTGACCGGACAAAAATTCTGGATGATTAGAATTTGTCGTGACCTGGAAGGGTTTGTGCTCTGCCTGAACTATTTGTAGTCTGGGAGTGTTCCACTGCCCACAAACTCTCAGGAAACAGCAGAGTGCACCAGTCTATTTGGTTTGGCAATAATCACCCATGCTTTTGGTTATATCACATCTTGACTACTGCAGTGCACTCTACATGGCATCAACCCTGAAGAATGTAACATTTGGCACTGGCTGGTGCACATAATCTGCTGCCTGGTGCATGGTACTGAGATTATATTTCTTCAGTACTGGTTGCTTGTTTTCTGGGCTCAACTCAAGTTGTGGGATTTAACTTTTAGAGACTCAAATGACTGGGGAGCTGGCTGTCTCAGCAGTTGCCTGTTTCATTATGAACTTGTCTGGATGTTAATATCTTTAGAAGAGGTCTGCAAGAGAATACCACTGTCCTGTAGATGCTCTCTTCACAGGCAAATGGGAGAGGGTTTTCTCTTGTGCTGCTCCCAACTTGTGGAGTGCATTCCCCTCAGGGGTGTGTGTGTGATAATTTCCTATGGTTTCTTAGAGTTGCCAGAGTGAAAATTAGGTAGGGCCCCTGTATTTTTAACGGTTGTTTAGAAAAGGGAGTTTCAGAAGATACTGCTTGTCACTGGGTTGCATGACAAGCAACACTTGTTGAAATTCTTTTAGCACAACCATTTTGCTGACCAACTTGAAATAATGAGACCAGACACATAACATGGGTTGTAAAATGGGACACTTTATTTAAATTAAGCTATTTAACTGTTTTCTTGAAATCTGCAGAAATGAAGGGAGCAACCTGGTGTGGGAGCAGCTGTGGCAGGTGGTCTAGTCTAGTCCTCAGACTGCCTCCTTAGCTTCCCCTAGGTGAAACACCTGGGCCCTGTGTAAACACCTCTAATTGGGTTGCTCCAGAGCCAGCTCACATCTGGCACATCAACCTGAGATTTGCTCACTCAACTCACAGGACCTGAGTGAGGGTTATATACCAGGTCAACCCCAAGGAAGGTCTCTTTTCCTATCTCTTTAGTCACACAATCTAAAAAGAAAGTTTCAGAGGCCTAACCTTTACCCCAAGAGGGTGCCATAGGTGTTCACCTGACAGATAATCCCCCCCCCAACAACAAGTGACTCTATTTACAGTATGTCCACACCCAAGCTAATTGTCTATGTCCCCAAACAACAGTGTGGGATAGGCGAAAAACCCTTTGAAAGGGCCCTAGAAGCAACCAACATAGGCATACTTCAGTAGAGGTGGGTGAGTGGGACAACAAAATGGCAAGAGGAGAAGTGAAGGTGGTACCAGCTTAAAGAGCCTTGGCTCTGCCCCCAACCTTTTTCTGATGTGGCACAAGAGGTCAGCAGAAGCACATCCCCAGCCAGGACACAGCCCAGGGGATGTGAAAAAGGTACAGGAACCCATTTCATTTTTCATTCTGGCAATCCTGTTCTCATTTTTTAGGAATGATATGAAGATACATCTATTGAAAGGATTTCAGTTAATGTTTTGATGTCTACTGACTCTTGTGATTGTTTTAGTGGTTTTATTGTCTATAATTTGTATTCTGTTTGTTTTTAATGGTGTTTTTAAACCATCTTGAGTGCTTTTTTTTAAAAGTGGGAAGCTGTATAACAACATAAACAATGAAATAACTGGCCTATTTCTCCTGCCAGGCTTTCTGAATTCCCTAACATCAGCATAACTGGCAGTAATCCAACAGGTGACCTGTTTTCTCAGTTATGAGAAACCTGCTTTTTTATCACTTCTGTATAGGTAGAAGTATAACTGTTCAAGTTTTCACCTGTCATATTTGAAGGTACCTTGACAGAGAAATGGTAAAAGGTTAGAAGAGTTTTTACAGAAGGAAAACAGAGTCATGAATCCATGAAACATTTTTCATGGCCAAGGACAAGGAAAGTGGGTAGGACTGTGGTGGCCTGATAGGCATATTATTCTGACATCTTTGTGCTTTAGAGATATTTAGTAGCCTAACTCAGATGATTTCAACATGGTAGAATATTCCTGGAGTATGACTGCTTTAAGATGTTCACTGTGTGAGAAAATTTTTCAACTTGATTGCTTTTAGAGTAGAGTAAACATAGCTAGCTGAAATCCTTTCAATAGATGTATCTTCATATTCCTAAAAAATGAGAACAGGATTGCCAGAGTGAAAAATAAAATGGGTTCATGTACCTTTTTCACGTCCCCTGGGCTGTGTCCTGGCTGGGGATGTGGCCTGTGTTACCTGAGCGCCTTTGCAAACCCCAATTCCTAGAGCTAAAAAGCACCTCCAAAAAGAATTTCTATTTTGTTGTTGTGTGCCTTCAAGTAACCCCCATCTTCTCTTTGTTGCTTTTTATAGGTCTCAATATTTGTACAAGTGGCAGTGCTACCTCCTGTGAAGAATGCTTGTTGGTTCATCCCAAGTGTGCTTGGTGCTTTAAAGAGGTAAGTGTTTGCTTTCTTTTTATCTATATTTTATAATATACTGTACATTTATAGTCCTGGGTCTGTCTACTGTCAGTTTTTGTTCTTTGTTTTTTTGTTCAAGATGCACTTCTCACCAAATTATTTGGTGAGATAGTCTGTTTCTGCATTAGTCAGAAAGAAACTGTTGGTGAGTGTAGCCCCGTACCTCTTCCAGAAATTTCTCTGTTCCCTTTGAACATTTTGTTTTGACTCTAATGTGGAAAAAAGCTTTGTCTTAAGTCAGAAGCTCATTCTGCTTTGCAAATTATTTTTTAAAATATCAGTAGCAGTTACAGTAATGGGTTATTTCAAGTAATCATGCTGAAATGTTGATTTTGCATGTTTATGGATTTATTTATTTAGTTAGTTTATATCCCATGTTTGCTACGTGATCCAGTTTTAGATTTGCAAGAAAAGTTTCAAGGGAAAATAATGACATCAAAAGTATATATAGTACAGGAAAAGAGCAATGACATCAGAAATACATATTCTTTCTCTGGTTATGTGAGAAACAGTGCATCAGGTGCCTATGGCTTTATTTATATTTCCTACACATTGTAAGTAGTGGTTTATTGCTAGCATTTTTATAATTTGGAATGTTTACTATTAAAAAGAATTAAAGGGTAGAACCTTTCTGTGTGTGATATGAATGTAGTACAAAGGTTGAATTTGTATTCATGGTAATAAAGATTAGGCTGGCCAAGGGTGAACTCTACTGTGATAATCCATTAAAAAGTCCTCTGTTGTACAGCAGTGTGTTTGTATCTCTAGAACTTTTCAACTCAGTTGGACTGAAATGTACACACTTGGGTGTGGGCCCCAACCCTGTGTAATCTGTGTTGGAATTCTCTTTACTGTTTCTTAAAGTCATCTTTCCGTTATCGAATCGTCTGTTTCTATACAAATACATGGGCTTTTGGTTATAAAACACTGTACAAGTAATCTGACTTGGATATTGTCATACTGTTTTTGTTAACATTGTCTAATATGTTAATTTTCAAAGATGGTTTGGCAACACCATCCTTGACATTTTGGGATATTAGCACAGTACTCCACTCTCTCTATTCTTTTCTGGATGGCATTTGAAAATCTGTCACTATAGTCACATAGTCTGCATTGGCAAATGGAGAGGGACAAAATAAGGTGCGCACCCACAGGTTCCCCGGATGCACACTGCCATTCAATGGTGCTTGAATAGTGGTGATTTTTTGTGTTCGCGTGGGGGATCCAGAAGGGATCCTCTGTGAAAACAGAGGGGTGACTGTATTTTTTTCATCTATGGTATTATACAATGCAATCCTATATATGTGTGTGCGTGTGTACACACACACACACACACACACACACACACACACACTGTAGTTAAAATAAACTCCTTTGGTTCACTTTTGTTGCATATACGATTACAGTCTGTGCTAGGTTTCAGTACTTCAGAAAGCAGAGTAGTTACAGTTTACTCAGTTTCCTCCCATACTTGGTGCTTCTCCTTATTTTGCTGCACCTCCTAAAATTCTCAGTTTCAATGGTACTCCAACTGCAGTATGATGGAAATTCTAGTTTCTGTAAGTACAGGAAAGCCATCCTTTGAAATTCACTGCTTAGCTCTTGGTATATCTCCAAAGGCATGATTCCATGAGTGTGGGACAGCCACTAAAGGCATAATTCTTTGTGCTCTTCTTGTCCAAACGCCGCACACAGATGACTGTTAAGAAGGGAGTTCTGGCAGAACTGGGCATTGTCATGTGGCATAATGGTGGGCCAACTCAATACTCTAGAGGTACCAGATCCCATCTTATCATGGAATTTAAGCAGGGTCAGTCCATGTTAGTACTTGAATGGGAGACCACCAATGAATACCAAGTGCTGTAGGCTATACAGTGTGCTTTTCCCATCCGTGTGGATTCAGTTCCAGGGCCCCCCATGGATGAGGGAAAAAATTAATAATAATACTGAAATTTATTTCTATCCCGCCTCATCAACAAGATTGAGGTGGCTTACATCAGTAAAAACCATACAATACAGTAAAATAAATCTCACTATACACTCCCTCCTTACAGCAAATTAACATAATAATTACAACATAACAATGGCTGTAATAAAATACAGTTAAATCATTTATGCTCAAGTCCCATTCTAGTCAATGGCAGTAATGTGGATCCATCTATGTTGGTGCAGCTGTGTGCATATGCCACTATTGACAATAATGGGGTGGAGTGATCGACCGCAGATGGCTAGCCTGTTGATATGGCGAGCCCACTGTATTCCAAAGGAAAGAACTGGCAAAACCACCTCTGACTATTCCTTGCCTAAGACATCCGCTTTGAAATTCATGGTGTTGTCATAAGATGACAGGCAACTTGAAGGCATGTACATGCAAACACATAGTGGTGAATCATGTGGATTGGAGTAGGGGGCTATCAGAAGAGAGCGATGAGGCATCTTCCTGCTTGGGCCATTGGCTGTCTGTGGGACTACTTAAAAAGTTTTCTTTTGGAAACATTAGGTCAGGTTTCTGCGTAACCGCCCTGACTGACCTCAAAGGGGTGGGATATAAAATATATATATATATATATATATATATATATATATATAAATATATCTATAAGAAAATACTATAATTATAATATTATAATTTATATATTATTATTACCACATTAACAGTACTTAGTTGGTTATTTCAGATAATAGTGTTGGAGTGCTAATGTCCATAGAGACAAAAAGCAATTACTGTGTTATACTGATCCACGCAGCAAGGAACAAAATGATTTTATTATTTCACGTGTGGACAGCCCTTTATACAAAGAGAGTCCATATGCACAGAGGAAGGTTCCCCCCACCCCCCACCCCCATAAACCCCTTTGCCTCTGAGACATCTTGTGTGCAGCTGGAAGAGGTGTGTTTCTGCCAAGTGTATCAGTGGTGGTGACATCAGAAAAAAGAAAGACTGCTTGTGAATCTGTGGGTATCCATTAGGGTTGGGTTGGGTTGGTTATATTCTCTTGGCAGAGATGAACTTTTTTTTAATAGTTCTTCCAACAGAAATGTTTATTTGAAGTTTATTGTGACCACTGTTCACAGGTTAGGCTTCAGCAGTAGCTGTTAGTACTGTGTTATCAAATCCATTCTTTGGTTTTGAAATTTGTCAGAATTGACTGGAGGCTAAAGAGGTGAAAAAAGATGTTTGTAGGACATAATTTTTGAACCCTGTAGTAGCTCTTAATTGAAATACCATCTTTGAATGATATCATTTCCAGTAAAAACGTGTCTTTGAAGTTGTGGTGAGAACGTTTGCATCTGTATTCTAACCAGATGTAATTGCAGCATAACATTTAAACATCCTTGGTTGTTCACCACTGTTGAACAAAAGTTTTGGCCCTGTGGGGAGAAAAATGACAGATATAGCAAGTAGGGAGAAGAAATGCTTAAAATTCATTTTTAAAAAGTATGTAGCTTTGGGAAGAGTGTGGGTTTCTGTAGAAACAAAACAAAGTTTTGATGTTAACTTGAGAACAGACGCATTTTGGGTCCATATTCATAAGACACTGTTTTGTCCTTTGGATTAATAAATAAGGACATTAACTTGTAACCCACAGGCAAAGTTCCATGTTTAGCTTCATTTCCCCTGTCCTGAATAACTGGAAAATCTGTTTGCCTAATGGAATTCCAGTGAATTTGCTTTGTGGTATTATTCCTTCTGTATTCTAAATGGCATGTTTTGAAGTGATGGAACATCAAGACACAAATTTGTTTCCCTCCATCCTTTCCTCCCCTCCTTCCTCCCCGCTGCTCAGTTCTTATGGCAGATCCAACTACTGTATACCTCTATGAGCAGAACTGGCTAAGTTTTTGTTTCTTCTGGAAGAAAAAAACCAAATAGACTTGCCCTCTGAAAGTGGATGAAAGAGTACCATAATCTGTGCGGGCACACAGATCGTAAACACCTAGCCGTTAGAAATTCTTAGCAAATAAGCTGCGTATCTGTGATCTGTCAGTTGATCTGATTTTTAGGAGTAAAATGTTTTTGTTTTTGTGGAAGAAACTTTGGTAATTTCTGTTCAAGAATACTTAGCAGGCGAACCTTTTCTTTGATCCTAGAATGCAGCATGTCTTTGATATTATTGGATCAGTGAACCTCAAATCTCCTTGCTTATTTCCCACAGTACCACAGTTGGTGGATGCTCCAATTTCATTTTTCCCTCAAATCAAACATATATACTGGTAGGTATAATAATAGGCAGAAGCTACTCTTAACAGAAAAACGAAAATGGGCTTTTTAAAATCAGTTCAAAGGTCAAGTAATGGCCTCCAGAAGCACACAACAGGTTATACAAGTCTGGTGATTTCATGCAGTTGAAGAATTAGATGGTAGTTGATGGAAATGTGTTTCATTTAAGATCCTTAGGATATATCTGGAGACATTTTTCTTTTGAGATGAAAGCTTGCAGCTTTTCCCTCTTTTGTCTCTCTCCTGCCGGTAGTTGTGGTATATGGAGATAATATTTGCTAGCTTGCTAATATGCCTTTGGTATGTATATGCCTTAAGGCTGAAATGTTTAAGAGGCAAGAGAAATGCAGGAGAGGTGTGGGAGTGAGAGTGCATCATTTTTATAAGATGGTGGGTAAAATCGAAAGAAAGAATGAAGAGAGGTTGAGACTGGTATAGTGATTAGAAAATGCCAGATCATGGATTACAGAAATGTTGGTTATCTTGATATCTCAGATAGAAAGGGATACGCATGCTATGCGTTATCCTGCAGTCTGTTTTAAATAAAAGAATAAAATTCTATCTGTTAGATATTTGTTGGACACTGCATCAGTACTACAGAAATAACCCAGTTTGACACCACTTGAACTGCCATGGCTCAGTGCTGTGGAATTCTGGGAGCTGTAGTTTTGTGAGACATTTAGCCTCCTTTGTCAGAGAGATCTGGTGCTACTACCAACACAAGAATTCCATAGTATTGAGCCATGACAGTTAAAGTGGTGTCAAACTGGATTGTTTTTGCAGTGTGGATGTAGCCATAGCGTACTTTAACCCATACGTTCCCTTGGTTTTCGGTGGCAACTGAATTATTTTTCTTTTTGTTGTTATTGGTTAACGTTAGCTTTACTTTATGGTGACCTATTAATGAGAGATACCTGAGAGTCATCAATAGCCTCGCTGAGGTCTGCAAACCCAGGACATGGTTTCTATAGTCAATCCACCTGTAATGTGGCCTTCTTCTCTTCCTACTGCCCCATATACAAATGATGTCCCCTCCAGTGATTCAGATGGCAGCAGTAACATGATATGTATGTTTTGCACTGTGCCAATCAGACATATTGGTTCACTCTGCCATGGAGTCTGCTGGATCTGCCAATCAACGGTGAAAGTGCTTCAGCTTACTCCCTTGACAGGCCAGAATTAACTGTGGGTCATTTATTGAATATCAGAAAATTAGATTATTGCTGGCTAACCTTTTGCACAAATATGTTTTAGCATCCATGGCTTTTGGTATCAGGGTTGTGTTTGGAACTAAAACATCAGCAGATACCAAGGGCCCACTCTATATCATTGCTGCATTGCATATGTGTGTCCCACTAGAATCTCTGGCTATACTTTACAATATATGTCTGTGCAGTAGTGTTGCATATGTGTCAGTGTTGTTTTTTGTTGTGCTTCAAAAATCTATATATCTGTTTGACCAGAAACAGCAGTAGGACAAAACAGTGAGGGTAAATGTGAGCCTGCCATGCCACCTTCAGTGCTGTTAAAAATACTCTGAAATAAAGTAGTCACTCTGCCCCTTGGCTGTGTCAGTTTAGATCTTAGATGAGAACATTCATAGGACTGATGGGTCTCCTGTAGAGATGTATTGCAGATCATGTGGCAGAAAGAACGTTTCTAGCCTAGCTATTAACACCCAGTCTTCTCTCTGACATGGCAGTGGTTCTCTCTGTAAATGTATTCCCCCATTCCATGGGGACCATTCAAGAACTATTTGAACCAGCACCTGCAGCCAAGACCTTAATGAAGACTAGGTTCGTCATTTCTTTCTCCCCCGCCTCCCATTTCTATTTCTAGTGATGACTAGTTTCTAATCATGACTTGTTGCTTGACATTGTCTTGGCCTTCCCCCATTTTCTTCTTTTAAAAATGTCTGCCAAGAACTAAGCAATTGCATGTGTTTGAGCTGTGATTGTGCTTGTTTGCAAATATATTTGCTGTTTTTGTGATGGAGGCTTATGTAATGATTTAAGCACAGAAAATACAACAACTGAAGAAATGGCTTAAAATACAAGATACTTTTTTTTAATTGAAGGAAGTAGATGGTGGGGGTGAGGAGATAACTAAGAGACAGCTGGGACAGGCATCTGCCTGTTTTGCACTATTCTAATTCATATGTTTTATGTTTAACTTGTTTACTCTTTCCTCCTCCTAAAAATGGTGTGTCTTTCAACAGTTTGTGTGCCTTCCTATCTGTACACAAAAATGTTGTTCACATTCTTTAGTTTTTTTAAAATATAGCACTAGAGTATACTATTTGGATTGGACAAAATTTATATTTCACATCCCGTATATTACTTCTAGCCAGAGTTCTCTTATTTCATTCTGACAGGAACTTGGACTCCTATGAAAGCTCCTAAATAGCTTTCTATTTAACTAAAATGTGATATATTTAAAGATGTACTGTTCGGAATATCAGAATAATTTTCAGAGCAATCCTTTTCTGGTATTAAAAAAGATCAAATCGCATATGGCTGATGTAGTGAGATTATTAAATACAAAACATACAAGCTGGAATCCCAGATGACTGGTTGGCCGTAGGTAAATCTCCAGGTCAGGGGTGGGCAGAGTGTGGCCTATGGGCTGCACGTGGTACTTGGGCCCCTAAGTATGGCCCACAGGACGCCAGAAGTTCATCCTCAAAGCCCACAGATCCCCTCAATTTTTTTTAAATTGGGGATGATTTTGAGGTGATAATTTGCCCCTGTTACCCAAATGCCAGGGCCCTGGGAGGGCATCCACAATTAATATTTAGTGGGGAAAATTTAGTAGCTCAGTTAAAAGCTGTCCTTAGCTTTGTGCTCTTGTGCTTTCCCATGCTGAGCCTCTCAGATCCCCAAATATAGACCTGGATCTCCTTATATGATATGACTGTTTTCCCACACAGAGGGTGCCCTCGCGACCATGTATCTTAGACAATCCCTTTAAATCAACTTAATATCAGAAAAAAGGGCATGACAGGAAAATGGATCCTGGGTAACACCCCCAATATATCCCAAATCTACAACCTCCCTAAAAAGGCAACCATTTGTTCCCCTAACGCCCCAGAGTAAATTGGCCAGAATGGTTCCCAGAGATGATACCACATCACTTTGAGTTAACTGAAATATGCTGCTGTGGCCTGTCAGGTTGCAACATGATAAAAAAACAGCCTCTGCCCTCTTAGCACTTGCCCACCCCTGCTCTAGATCTAAACCTCCTAGGTTATACAGAGATAATAATGCCAGGCTACCTTACAAGATTGGTGCATGAATTACCAAGATACCATGTACGTACAATGAGTTGTGAGTACTCAAAAAAAGCAGTATACAAATACTTAATTATCATTATCATTATTTTATCTGTTATTAAACAGGGAAAAGTAAGGGAGCTGGTAGAAATTTCATGGCCAGATGGTTAATGAATTCACTTGCATTTGTAACAAAGATATGAAGTTGCGGTATATAGTAATGTATCAGACCACTGTTTCATCAGTTGGAACATTACTTGTTTTGCCTGGCAGTAGGCCTCTAAAGGACTTTCTCAGTCTAACTCTCTGAGATCTGATGAAATGAGATTTCTTTTCTTCACTCTCTCTGATTTGTTGCCTCTTATAATTACAGCGCTCTAGAAATAAAGTTTAATAATAATAATAATTATTATTTCTTGGAGAAGACAATAAATAAATAAATAAAAATACAATTAAATTAAATTTAAAAATCCATGTAATGGGCTAGATATGAAGCTGCAGTGTAATCATTAGCTTGCTGTTTACTGACTCTTTTGCTGTGATTGAAGTACTGTCCTCAAAACTGAAGGGTTCTGAGATGTATGCAACATCCCAGCCATCTGATAGTCTGTATAAACAGGAATAGTTTACTTATTTTCCCTTCCACCTCAGCTTTCATTGTTTCCAAAGCTTTATTTCATCTTACTGCTATCTTTTCACGCTCTTCCCATCCTCGCATCTAGTCACTGTGTCTCAACCAGACCTACTTCAGATGTTTGCTGTTATGAGGTACATTGTAGAATAAGCAAGGTGAAATATAATTTAAAAATGTCTTCTTGGCTAACTCAAGTTTGAATCATGACAGTCAAAATGGTTTTCTACATTCTTTGACACTTTTTTCCTCACAGGAGTTTGGGAACAAAAAATCCATCACTTCAAGATGTGACTTCATTGAGAATCTAATTGTCAATGGTTGTGCGGGGCATATTGAGAGTACAAAAAGCAGCATTAATACAGTAAAGAACCTTCCTTTGAGCAGTAAGGGCTCCAGTGGAGCTAATTCAGATGTTACCCAGATAATGCCTCAAAAGATCTTTTTGAATCTGCGGCCTGGTGAGTTAACAATAAATGTCTGGTTTTTTGGCATGGATAAGTTACAAGTAGCATGCACTAACCACTCTGTAGATGATTTATGTGTAGTTCAAACCATGGCTTGGCACTGTAGGAGCAAGCTATATGCTTGTGCATTTTTCCTCTCCTGTTCCAATTACACAGTCTCCATAGTTTCTTCCTGGTTTGTATCAAGCCATAGGTTGCTGCTACTTCAAGGTATAACTTTACTGAAAATCTTAACATAAACTTGCAAAATTCAGGGTCATTAAATGTGTTTTTAAAAATGTATGCTGGTTTTGTATGAATTTGGCAGTATGTTGATTTTCCAACCAAGAGGGAGCAAACTGGTAGTATTTATATGAGTTCACATAAGAGGTGAAATGAAACTGTTACCCACCAAGCCAACTGTCTTATAAATCATAGGATAATATTTATGAGGGACTTTCCTGTCTGTGGTTTATTTGTTTTTTCCCATCCTGGATTTCTGGAAGGCCTAAGACACATCATTCACAATGCACCCAAGAGGTAACATTGCATTTATTGAAAAAAGACTAGTCAGGGTGGCCTGAGTAGGTGGGAGCTCACCCCCCAAATAGCCTGTTCCTTAGGTCATGAAATGTTGGTGAGGACTAATATAAAGTTTAATGCACAAGTGGTTCTGTTTCCCCTTGAGCATTTGAGAATCAAAATCACTGACAGTTTACCTTCCACTCATTTCTAGAAATGTTGGAGTTTTCCCAGTTGTGTTCTGTTTTGTGGACAACAGGCTCACCATCTCTAGTCTAAACAAAAAATTCCCTCAATTGTAAAGGGGGAGGGAAGTTGGAACTTGTGATTCAGAAGCCCCATAGTACAAATTTTTCAGTGAGATTAATAATAACACTAAAAAAGACAGAGAGTTTATTGTGGAAATACTTAGCAGAAAAAAAGTGTTATTATAGAGGTGCTATTATTTGATCACTTGTTCAAACATATTTGGCCTTTAATATTTAGTTATTTTAAAAAGATCCTTTATAAATGACCTGAAATGTCCACTATAATAGATTGATTCATATAAAATTCTCTGCCCCCAGGAAGTTGTCCACCCCAGTTGAAATGTTTGTGCAGGGCCCTGGGATGTTTGCATTGTGTTCCAATCAAGGCAAACCAGTGACAATGTTTTTCCTTCTTTCCTCTCTCTCTTTCTTTGGGTCTTACAAAGGAAAAGTTCAGATTTATTTATTATACAGACATACTGCAGTTAACAAAGTCTCTGTCAAAAAAAGGTCTTTTTTACAAAGTACTTTTGTGACTGCCTGATCACCTTTCTTCCTCATATTGTCTCTAACTGGATGTTTTTTAGCAGCATCAGCATGGGGAAGGTGATGAAAGAGGTCTTTGGAGGGCTGTGGAGAAACACAGACTTCCATTGCCAGATTGCAGCAATATATATGCAGTAAACAATGCAATAAAACTTGAACTGGGAAAGAATGGCATTCTGCTCTTCTAGATAATCCTACTGGATCTGTGTGCCTGCCTAGAACAGGCATGGTAAACAGCAGCTGCTTCCAGAGTCCCTTACGAAGCATGCATGAATAGCACAACAGAGAAAAAGGAGAAAGCAGATAAGTGTGCCTGAGCAGTGTGTTAAAAACACAGATCAATATGTTTGTCCATCAAAATTGAAATTACAAGAAAAAGTGGAGACTGATGAAAGGAACAGTCATCCCTTTATGCATTTTAGAAGAAGTTTTCAAGTGGTATCTAGAAGCTTCACCATGTTTTTGTTTACTTACGTAAGGTTTACCTATACCTATTTTTTCCATTTTATTTTTGTCTCTGGTATCAAATTTCCTGTTAAAGAAATAATGTCCAGGAACACATCTGCTATATTAACTGAAGTAAATATCTAGTGAGATTCTTGAATTTCTATAGCAAGAGCTTTAAGTCCTTAAGGCATTAAATACAGATTTTTCCAAATTTCAAGTATTTCCCCAGTCTTACATGCATCCCTGCACAAACACACAAGATTTTCTATTGCTTTCTTCAGAAATAAAAATTATTGGGAGTTTCACATAAGAACAGTTATCTGTTGAGATTTGGCTCCTAAACATTCCATGTTGCAGTAGCCACCCTGAAATGGGTGTTATCACTCTCTTTGCAGTCATTTATACTCCTTGTATAATGGTGATGCTCTAATTTCCTCAGCTCATTTTGAATTTAAATAGAAAACAAGCAACTTTGGCTATAGTTATTATCTCAAAAATTCACACAGATAGGCAAAAAAATCAGCATTTATCCTAAACTGCAATATTGTATATTGGGTGTGTGTGGCCCACCAGATGTTGTTGGATTGCAGCCCCCATCATCTTACCATGTTGGCTATGCTGGTAAGGGCTGCTGGGATCTGCAGTGCACAACTCCTGAAAGGCCATATCTCCCACACCTCTGGGCTAAATTGACAAACATTGTCTATTTTGATTGCTAGTATCCCTCTAAGAGATCTCTGTAGCACCTGATCTGAAAAACTTAAAAACTGGAGATCACTTTCTCAGGTCTTGCAGATGCCAAGGCTTTCTTGTACCACTGAGTGTTGTGCATATGCATTTTAAGGGTATTGGTTTCCTACCAGCTGTTTTTTTCAGTGGAAATGATCGGTCTAATTTCACTACTTAAATGAGACATGACAACAGAGCAAGACGTGTAAAAATGATATGAACATCTTGCTTCTGCTTTGGACATCAAGTATCCCAGTTTGAATTGGTTTATATAAACGTAGGTGCCCTCAGTGGTCTGAAATATTCAAGATTAATACTGTGATGTAAATCTTGATTTTAAAACTGTATGTCAAGAAAAGGTCACATTGGACACAAGGCTAATCCACCCAGTCAAAATCATCCTCCACCTGATTCATCCCAATTGTCCTGGAGAGTCCATTTGCAAAGTGAAAAGTAATTGCTGAATAGGAACAAACCTCCCTTGTTTTCTAGCAGTTGCCTAGTGAAAAAACCTTTTTCTTCAGCTGAGCCATCTGTCACATCAATCACATCTACACAGTGAATCCTTAGGCTGTAGGTGAAATTCTTAGCAGAGGAAATCTCATTCAGTCCATATCACATGGTGGAATCACAATGGCTTTAAAGGCAGAATAACAAAATGTGAAAGCCCAACAAATGATGCAAATTACTGAAACACTTTTATCCTACATCTCTACAGACTTTAACTTTGATGACTTGTAATGGCCTTTTACTGCATAGGAAACCAAGGCCATGCATGTGGACACATTACCCTAGGGCTAATCCAATCCCATCTCTCTTTATCCTCCTTCTCCTCTTCTTCTTTTAGACATTTTGCTTACTTACAGACCTTGGAATTATCTCTTTGTTCCACTGCAAATACAATTGCACCTACATTTCCAAGGTTTTCTTAGGTCTCCTTTTCAGTCTCCCTTTGATTTTCCTCTCCCCCTTCCCAATCTGTGCCCTTTCCTCAGCTCTTTGCCTTTCCATACTTCCTTTCCTCCCCCCCCCCCTTTTTTTTTTTTGTCTCCTTTCCTACACCTTTGATTTGGACCCTGTCTGGCTGTATGGATAAGAGTCTGCTGTCAGAACTGAATAAGAAGGTCCAAAACACAATGTAGAAATCGGTCCAAAATGCATACAGAAATAATCCAGTTTGAGACCACTTTAACTGCCCTGGTTCAGTGCTAGAGAATCCTGGTAATTGTCATTTATTGTGGCACCAGAGCTCTCTGGCAGAGAAGGCTACATGTCTCTCAAAACTACAATTCCCAGAATTCCCTAGCATTGAGCTTGGGCAGTTAACGCGGTCTTAAACTGGATTATTTCTGTATGCGTTTTGGACCGAACAAACAGAATGGTTCCCAGCTAGCAAAGGGGGTCAGGCAAGGCTGCATACTATCACCCTATTTATTCAACCTGTATACAGAAAACATTATATGCAGAACAGGCTTAGACTCAGAGGCAGGAGAAGTGAAGACTGGATGATGGAACATTAACAACCTAAGATATGTAGATGACACCTTACTACCAGCAGAAATCAACAAAGATCTGGAGCAATTACTGAAGAAGTTTAAGGAGGAAAGTGCCAAGGTAGGCTTAATGTTGAGCATTAAGAAAACAAACATAATGGCCATGAAAGAACAAGAATTTATTCTAGATAATGAGAAAGATGAAATAGTCAAAGAGTATCAAGGTATCATTGATCAGAATGAAGACTGTAGTCAAGAAATTAGAAGGCTAGAATTGGGAAAGGCAACTATGAAAGATCCTAGAGTGTAAAGGTGTGAACTTGAACGCTAAAGGGCCCACACAGACAGGTCAAAATAAAGCTGTTTCGGATCACTTCGGAGGTATGCTGTTTAAATGATGCATGCCTCCTAAGCGCCTGGAAGCCATGCCAAAGCCACGCTCCAGTCCTAAAGACTGGCGCACATCTTTGGCACAGCTTCTGGCCTCTTAAAATGTGTGTGGTGACACACGCAGGCTTACCTTGGATGGGTATAACACCCAGCCAAGCATCAGAGGGCTTGGCTGCAAACTATGGATTTTGTAGTGTGTTCAGGATGGAAACTGGAGGCATATAAGTACATGTAGCTGTCAGTGGTTTTCTGATATAGTGCAGGGCTTAGATGTCTGTTGTGTAGCTGTATGGTGTTGTCTAGGTGACAGTGAACTTTCTCTTTTGGTAGTTCCATTTTGAGATTGATGGTAGGATAAAATTTATTGAAATTATAGTGCGATCTCTTGAATTGAGTCCTCTCTATGACTCCAAGTTATGAAGATATCATCAGTGTACCTCAGGTAGAGATGAGGTTTCTGAGTGTAAGAACTTAAGAAAGTGTTGTTCCAGATCAGCTATGAAGACACTGGCATATTGTGGTGCCAAGCATCTGCCCATTTAACCTTTAACTTGAAGGTATATGTTATTACCAAAAGTGAAGTAACTGTGTGAGAGAACAATGTGGCAGATTTTGGTGGGTAGGTCAACTATGGTCCTATCTGGAATGATGTTCCTGATAGCTTAGTCTGTCCTGGGATATATAGGGATTCCATATCCATAGTAGCTAAGATGATGTTCTCTGTGAGGTTTCTGCAGGAAGTCAGTAGTGTCCTTCCCATAGGTAGGAGTATTGGTGGCATATAGTCTAATAATATTGTCCATATTTTCAGAGACACCTACTGTTAGTGTTCCAGTGCTTTAGATGATGGATCATCCAGGGTTACCCTGTTTATGTATTTTGGGTAATAGATTGAATGTTCCTGGTCGAAGCTTCTGTGGTGTGTCAAAGCAAATATGATATAATAGGCATCACTGAAACCTGGTGGGATGAGTCTCATGATTGGAATGTAGAAATAGAGGGATATAACCTTTTCAAGAGAAGGAATACCACTATATGTCAGGGACATTTACACCAGTGAAGAGATCCAGGACATCAATACTGGCAGCCAGGTGGAGAGCATCTGGATAAAAATTAAAAGGGAGGGAAACAACAACAATGTTATGGTTGGGGTCTACTACAGACCCCCAAATCAGATGTAGGAATTGAATGACGCCTTTTTAGAACAGATGACTACACACTCAGAAAGGAGAGATGTAGTAGTGATGGGCGACTTCAACCATACTGATATTTGCTGGAATTCAAACTCAGCCAAATCCTCAAGGTTCCTAACTTGCCTCGAAGACAATTTCATTGTCCAAAAGGTGGAAGAGGCAACAAGGGGGTCATCTATTTTAGATCTAATCCTAACCAACAAGGATGACTTGGTTAATGGGGTGCAAGTGGTGGGACCATTAGGTGGAAGTGACCATGTTCTCCTGGAGTTTGTTATACAGTGGAAAGGAGAAGCCAGGCATAGTCAGACAAGCATTCTAGACTTTAGGAGAGCGGATTTCAGTAAACTTAGAGAAATATTGAGGGTGATCCCGTGGTCAGAAATACTAAAAGAGAAGGGAGTTCAGGACGGATGGGAGTTTCTCAAAAGGGAGATACTGAAGGCACAATTTCAAACAGTTCCAGTGAGAAAAAAAAATGGGAGGTGTCTGAAGAAACCAGGATGGATGAATAAGGAACTTTCAACTGAGCTAAGTTTTAAACGGAACATGTATAAGAAATGGAAAAAGGGGGAAATCACAAAAAAGGAATTCAAAGAAATAGCAGGCATGTGTAGGGGTAAAGTCAGAAAAGCTAAAGCGCGAATGAACTCAGGCTTGCTAGAGAGGTTAAGAACAATAAAAAGGGCTTTTTTGGATATGTCCGCAGCAAAAGGAAGAAGAAGGAAACGGTAGGGCCACTGTGTGGAGAAGATGGCAAAATGCTAACAGAAGACAGAGAAAAGGCAGAATTACTCAACACCTTCTTTGCCTCAGTCTTCTCAGAAAAGGCAGTAGGTGCTCAACCTGAGGAAAATGGAGGAGAGCACAGATTAGGGGAATTTCAGCACAGAATAAGAAAAGAGATAGTACAGGAATATCTAGTTAAACTAAATGAATTTAAGTCACCAGGACCAGATGAACTACATCCAAGGGTATTAAAAGAACTGGCAAATGTAATATCGGAGCCATTGGCAATAATCTTTGAAAACTCCTGGAGAACAGGAGAGATCCCAGCAGACTGGCGGAGGGCAAACGTTGTCCCCATCTTCAAAAAGGGGAAAAAAGAGGATCCCAACAATTATCGTCCAGTTAGTCTGACCTCAATACCAGGAAAGATTCTAGAGCAGATCATTAAACAGAGAGTCTGTGAACATCTAGAAAGCAATTCCATAATCACAAAAAGTCAACATGGGTTTCAGAGAAACCAGTCATGCTAGACAAATCTGATCTCTTTCTTTGATAAAATGACCAGCTTGGTAGATGAAGGGAATGCTGTGGATATTGTATATCTTGATCTCAGTATGGCCTTTGACAGGGTTCCCCATGACATTCTTGCAAACAAGCTTGTAGAATGTGGGCTAAACAAGGTAACTTACATGGATTTGTAATTGGTTGACCAGCCGAACCCAAAGGGTGCTCAACAATGGCTACTTTTCATTCTGGAGAGAAGTGACCAGTGGGGTCCCACAGGGCTCTGCCCTGGGGCCTGTGCTATTCAACATCTTCATCAATGACTTGGATGACAGAATTGGGGGCATATTCATCAAATTTGCAGATGACACCAAATTAGGAGGAATAGCTAATACTCCAGAGGACAGGATCAAAATTCAAAATGACTTGAATAAACTAGAAAGCTGGGCCAAAGCTAACAAAATGAAATTCAACACGGAGAAATGTAAGGTATTGCACTTAGGGCGGAAAAATAAAATGTACAGATAAAGGACGGGGGACACCTGGCTGAACAAGACTACGTGTGAAAGGGATCTAGGAGTCCAAGTAGACCACAAGTTGAACATGAGTCAATAGTGTGATGAGGCAGCTAAGAAGGCCAATGCAATTTTAGGCTGCATCAATAAAAGTATAGTGTCTAGATCAAGAGAAGTAATAGTGCCACTATATTCTGCTCTGGTCAGGCCCCACCTGGAATACTGTGTCTATTTCTGGGCACCACAGTTCAAAAAGGACATTGAAAAACTGGAGCGTGTCCAAAGGAGGGCAACTAAAATGGTGAAGGGTCTGAAAACCATGTCCTATGAGGAATGACTTAGGGAGCTGGGGATGTTTAGACTGGAAAAAAGAAGGTTATGATAGCCCTGTTTAAATATTTGAAGGGATGTGATATTGAGGAGGGAGCAAGCTTGTTTTCTGCTGCTTCAGAGACTAGGACACGGCACAATGGATGCAATCTACAGGAAGAGAGATTCCACCTCAACATTAGGAGGAACTTCCTGACAGTAAGGGCTGTTCGACAGTGGAACACACTCCCTCTGAGTGTGGTGGAGTCTCCTTCTTTGGAAGTCTTTAAGCAGAGGCTGGATGGCCATCTGTCGGATATGCTTTGACTGAGATTTCCTGCATGGCAGGGGGTTGGACTGGATGGCCCTTGTGGTCTCTTCCAACTCTATGATTCTATGAATTCAGATTTGATTTTGTATCTCTATTGGAAATTTCTTCATTAGTTTGTGTAATTCTTTCTGATATTCATGTGGGATCATTAGAAAGGATGCTGTAAAATGTACAGTTGTACAGTTGTCTCTCAACCTCCTATATGTAGTCCATGACTACAGCTCCTTCTTTGTCTGACTCTTTGATAACAACATTAAGATTGTTCCTGAAACTGTATATAGCATTTTGTTACTTGTAGCTGAGATTGTGTGGTAAATTGCATTCTCTCTGTGTTGTGTTATATATTGATGTAGTGTCTATTGTTGTGTTGTGTTGTGGAGATGTTGGTGATCTTTATGAGTAGCCCCTTGACTAGCCCTCCTTTATCCCTTTGCCATCAAATAGCTGGTGCATGAAACAAAGTTTGTGTACTTTGAACCATCAGAAAGCAAAGGTATCTCAGACATCCATGTTGTCAATTTTGGATTTTCGAGTATTTCAGATTTTTGAATTCCAGATGAGAGAGACTCAAGCTGTACATACATTTGTTTATTTCTCTACCATCTCTGTCCCTCCTCCCCCCCCCTTTTGTGTTATATCTATTGAATTGTAAGGCATTATTGTCAGGGTGAATTTCCCTTGGATATGCTGAGAGTAAGGCTGGCAAATAAATGTAGCGAGTTAAGTGAAACAGTGCCCAGTTGGGAGCTGCAAGCACACATCTTTCTGTTTCACTAATAGGTGGGTGACATTCCAGCTAAGCGTTTGTAGAGTTTTTGTAATCTGTCACAGCAACATTAGCTTCTGCTGAGGGGCACCATGCCTTATCCTGGCTCCTGGGGAGTGTCAGGCCTTGGCTTCTGGTGTGGGCAGGAAATAAAGAGCAGCCACATCAGTGTAACACCACAGGATTGTAGATGTTGCCAACTGATGTTCTGGAAGAACTGCTTCAGTTGCTCTTCTCGCCAGCATTTTCATTTGCCCTGATTGCCAAACTGCAGCAATGGTATCCTTAACTGAAGGAATAATTTCCAAAAAAGGAAAGTATGCTGTCTGCTGGATTTTGGCATATTATATCAGTTACATGTTGCAACAGGAAACTTTGTGTAGAGCATTCATACTTTGCCCATGAATCTGTGGCTATTTCTGGCAATGGCTGGGAAGCTGGTTTTGTAGCACAAGCTGAGTAGGCTGGGAGTGCTTTTTAACCACCCATAATCTTCTGTTTCCACAGGTGATCCAGCCTCTTTCCACGTCCAGGTTCGACAGGTGGAAGATTACCCTGTAGATTTATATTATTTGATGGACCTTTCCCTCTCCATGAAGGATGATTTGGATACCATTCGGAACCTGGGAACCACCCTGGCGGAAGAGATGGGAAAGCTCACCAGCAATTTCCGCCTTGGCTTTGGCTCTTTCGTGGACAAGAACATTTCTCCCTTTTCTTACACAGCACCCAGATACCAGAACAACCCCTGCACAGGGTAAGCAAAGGAGCTGTTGTTGTTGGTAGCAGTTGTCAGAGCATAAGAAGACTTTGGCGGTTTACAGACCCGCCCCTTTCCCCGACGTATCGCCAGCGACACAAAACCAGGAAGGAGCTCCAAAATGGAGCTCCTTCCACAGCGCCAGGATGTCACGTCTGCGCCGCTCCGTTTGGACGTGGCACGGCCATGATGTCGTACTGGCAGTGCCCATGTATAATGGGCACCACCATTTTGTATATACTCTGTACATACTAGGGTTGGGGGCGTCTGAAAGAGACGCCCCCGGGCAACCCTAGTACGTACAGAGTATGTACTAGGGTGCCCGTTTATAAAGGGCCTTAGTTTCATTTGAGCAGAAGAAGGTGGGAAGCTTGAGCAACACCCACAGCTCAAGGGGTGTACAGGCAAGACTCTTTGTAGTAGGAATAAAGAAAGAAAATAGGCCCCAGGTGCCCCTAATTCCTAAGAATCTCTAAAAAGGTATGGTGAGAATCCTCGGGCACAAATTCTTAGCATTGTGCTTTGCTATAGCTGCTTGTCTCAACACCCTTCCTTCCTCTTTGCTTCACCCATCCATCTCCTTTTGTCATGTTTGTCCTTTCTCTGCCCATCTACCTGCTTTTGTGGAATACTGTCCTTCCAGCCACCGTGGAAGGAAGAGGACAAGGTAGTGGGAGCAGTGGTACCTTGTTCCACCACTTGCTGTGGGAAGAGAAAGGGATGTGTGGCTGTCAGCTCTTTTTAAAATGCCTTGCTTGCTTCTAGGCATCCTGTGGACAAAAACACATGATAGCTGTAACCATGAAAGTCTCCTGAATTTTAGCAATGTTGTGGGAAATTAAAGTAAAAGTAATAGGGAGAACAACAATTATAGCACTTTCACTCTACTTAAACTGCCATGTTTCCATCCTTGGAATCCTGGGATTGGCAATTCAGGAGAAGAATGTTGAAGAAGAATGGGAGCCAATGTGATTAAGAAAAGGAAGACAGCCTTGAAAATGTTGCTCTTCAGTGGGGGTGGGGTTCAATAAAGATGCTTATGTAGACTTTCAGTCTAACTTCTAAAACGTTGAGGGCTGGAAACTTGTTTTAAAAAGCGAGAGCCTTCTAAATCATCTATGCTAAGCATGCCAACAGTACAGCACTTTCCTAGATCTATACCTTATCAATACATAACACTGCTCAGTCCTTCACTGTAAAGAAACTCTCACTCAGCAGTAGTTACTGCCAAGCCAGGTGCTCATAGGATTGTAGCATCAGTAGCAGCCCACTAATCAAGTTTCATGTAATGGTATTTAAAGGACTGCCTCGTCTGGGACTCGTATTATCTCTTAACAAAGAAATGCATATCCTGTGTCAAGAAGCCTTTAGTTGTTAGGGCAGCTGACTAACTGCTGAAATCAGACTGGCAGTTAATGAAAACCTGGCTCTACCCATGAGTCTTTTCACTCTGAAATCTGCCTCACGTTACTTAGTCAAAGCCTATTATGTGCAACACCATGCTCACCTGCATGAGACTACAGGGATACTGGATACTACTGTTTCTTCTTTGGCTTTGGTGTCCCTGGAGTGTATATGCTTGCTCCAGCGATGCTGTCATTGTTTATTCTTTCTAGTCCATCCCAGTTTTATATTATACATTGATTTGATTGCTTTTGTTTTAACTGTTGTGTTATTAATTGTAAGCCACCCTGAAGTTTGTTTGTTTTAGAAAAATGTATCCAAGAAATGTTAACAGTAACAACAACACTTAGCACTATCCAGGATTTACATTTTGAGTATAATTTGATACCAGAACTTGAAGTGGCTGTGTTCTGAGATTATGGTTTGAAATTATTTGTGTTTTGGCAGATGTAAAAGTAAATTGTGATTAGGGCTGACAAGAGAAAGGGAAGATGTGGTTGTTCCCAAAGCTGCTTTCTGATTTGCAAGCTACAGTTTTTAGAGAATTGGAATTAGTATTGGGCATTTTGGCTGTGGACTCTGTGAAAGTTCAAAGAGAGAAAAAAATCCTTTCTAAAGTGCTGCTTTGTCACTTGGGATGTGAAATGGGTAAGCCTGACATGTTTTATGTGCAAATGAAGAACTGGGTTTTCAATGTAACAACAGAGGTAGAAGAGAGAAAAATACAGTTTTTCCTGTGTGTTGAAGGAGTCATTTAACCAAACATGATTATCTTTTTGAGGGAGCAAAGATTTTTAAAACATAAAATCTTTGAACATAACGATATGCCTTACACTTGATAGCTTGTTACTCACCTGGGTGAATCAGCATCTTCATATGTCTTTGAAGGAACATATGAAGGAATGGTCTTCCTAGATAAAAATATTCAAGTTATGTTGCTAATTGTCCGCCAGTCTAAATTGACATAAGAGCTCTGCTAAGCTTCAAGTCACAGAGTATTAGCTAACTGAACTTGAAGCTGCTAAGCTTCTTGGGACTCCTATGCACTCATAAGAGAAAGTAGGATTAAAATGAAATTATTCCCCTGACACTATAGCATTAGAGAAGTAGGGTAACAGATTTTTGAATCATGGTCATTCTCATTTCTAAAAAGGAGACATTCACTTTGCTCATGCATGAAAGAATGAGCTGGCCAGATCATCACTTTTGGGTTATGTAAATATAATAAAGAGTAGTGGAAGTGTGTGGAAGGCAGAGAGTTCCTCTCAGTTCCATGGCTTTCTGTTAACTAGCTTTTAGCAGATATTGTTCCTTTTGGCTTGCTCAGAGCTCTTTTCCTTCATGGGCTTCTCACAGTGCTGAGGTAACTGTGACACTTTGTCAAGAAGGGTAATATTGTAAATAAATCTACATGAGCATTACATTGTATAATCTATATTTTCTGTGCATGCATAAGCTAGAATCAAAGCAGTCAGACCCTCTCCTCTTCATTTAACTATTTGCATTGAAGTGGTGCATGAACCTTCCTCACTCAATTTACTATGGCAAAATTCCAGTTCTAAATAGGCTTGCTTAATAGTTTGTCTTGCTGACTTCACTAAGATATATTTGTGAAGAAATATATTTGGCTTCACATTCTGTTAAGCTTTGAAAAGGAGTTACTTCTTAGGCTGAAAAAGTGTATGGTAGATTATTGGAAATCTGAATAAATTAAACTGAGGTACTCTTTGGTGGTAGTTTTGAATATGAAACATGAAGAAAACTCAGGTGATCCTTACCTTAATGCACAGATGACTAATACATGTTTTTTAAATTTTCTTTCTAGTTACAAGCTATTTCCAAGCTGTGTTCCATCCTTTGGATTTCGACATCTTTTGTCCCTCACAGATAAAGTAGACAGGTTCAATGAGGAAGTTCAGAAACAGAAGGTTTCTCGCAACAGGGACGCCCCAGAAGGTGGCCTTGATGCCATTTTGCAGGCTGCTGTATGTGAGGTGAGGAATTTGGACTGATGTAAACTAATAAATATATTTTCAATTCTGCATCACCTGCCAATGCTGAGAATGTAGGAGATGGGAAGTCAGGTGAGAGCCAGTGTGATGTGCTGGTCTGAGTGTTGGAGTACGACTCTGGAGACCAGGATTTGAATCCTTGTTTGGTCATGGAAACCCAGTGGGTGACCTTGAGCAAGTAAACTTCTCTCTGCCTCAGACAAAGGCAAAGCCCTTCTGAACAAATCTTGACAAGAAGACCCTATGATAGGTTTGCCTTAAGTTGGAAATGGCTTGAAGTGACATAACAACAAGTGACAAAATACAGTATGCCCGTGTCATATGTGGGTTTGCCGTATGCAGATTTGAGTTAACACATATGGCAAGCTGTGGAGGACAAAATGGTGTGGGCACCGCAGGGAATGTGACTCCACAGCATATAAAGGGATTTCACTTTACATGGCTTTCCCCATAAGCAGGGGTGGGTGGATAGGTGGGTTCCAGAATGGATCCCCCGCATATAGGAAAGGGTCACTGTAACTTTTTGTTTTTCAAAATGAACCAGTACCTTAATTCTTAGAATGAGTTTGTTATGGGAAATTAGTTTTTTGGTGCTAGTCTCGAAGGGGAAAGTTACATATGTACCTTATGGTAGGATGTGTGAGCAGTTCCTGCACATGGAACTTACACATCTCACACAGAGTAGGGTTTGTCCTTTCCCTATTGACTCCTTTTTGAATGATACTATCCCAAGTATATCTCTGAGCTGAAATGACTGTACCATTGTTACTTGTACATTGAACTGCTCTGTTGAGGGTCTTTGTTACCAGTTGTTACTAAATATGACTCTCATGTGAACAACATTTGCATTTTACACTTGAATTTTGGCAGTATGCATGATGAAATACTTTTCTTTGCCACTTTTTTCCTCGGTTTTTTCTGAATGATATGTTGCATCATTGGCTATTATTCTAATGATGATTTTTGGATAAGTAGCATTTATTTGTAGAGATTCAGTTTTGGTTACTGGCTTTCAGATGTGTGTATTTGTCTTTGTTAAAATAAAAGTTCCTGTGCTGATTAAAACTCAACCTGCTTCTTAGTAGCACAGGCACAGTTGTGTCGATTAGCTGCCTTGGCAGAGGATCAGCTGCTGGCAAAGTGACAATTTGGATTCAAATTGCTGTCAGCAAAATCAAAGGACAATATGTTTATCACTTCCCAGGAGGGGGAGTTATTTCCTGCTTTTTAGAAGGTGAAATTAAAGGCAGCATTAGTTGCACCTGCTGCTAATATGTCTCATGTGGCTTTTTTGTAACCCTTGTTGCACCTTTATTTTGCCATTTCCTAAAAGTGGAAATGTTTTCCTAAGTTGTTGGAGAAGATGTAAAGTGCTTGCCACTTTTTGAGGTGGGATCTGTAATAGTATAACTTCTACTGTGGTTGTATTACAGAGCCATTGGACATCTATAATGTGGGGGCTGCTGTTATATTTCTTGAGGGTCCAGCCAGTATTAACTTCAGATAAACATATTAGTCCTCAATCAGCACATTCCTTTTGGCTAGTAATTGCAGAGTGCACCCTGGTTAGTAGTTGCAGAGGACATCTTTGTTTTGGCTTATCCCAGCAGCATTTCCTTTCACTGATATTTCCCTTCAAATAAGCAGCCTTATCAGCAAAGTTACTGTGCTTTACACTTCTCTATGGGCCAAGAGCAACCTGTTGCTAGATTTAGCTGGGAGAAAGTTGTTGAAAAGGGCTTCTGCCAAGTGATAGAAAGAGAAGTAGAATATAGTTTCACTCAATATAGATGTAGATTACAATAGTCAGCAAAGCATGGCCCATGGGCAGTGTATGGCCCTAAGGACATTTTTGTGGCCCTGGACCCTTTCTAGACCCACACTCCTCAGATTATTTTGTGCAAAGAGATTACATTTGCTGCTCCTGGCAGCCTCCAAAGAGCAGCAGTTTTGCACTGAACCATATATAATTGGAGAAGGGTTTCAGAAATGAAAGTAAATTGTATTGATGCCAATTTCCATGGCTTTGTTTGTATATGTGCCATCAAGTCATGTGTCAACGTATGGCAACTTTGTGAATTTCATAGGATTTTCTTAGGCATCTCAGAAGTGATTTTGCAAGTCCTTCATCTGAAATATAGCCTACAGCACCTGGTATTTATTGGCAGTCTCCAATTGAAATATTAACCAGGGCTGACTCTGGTTAGCCAAGATCAGACAGGATCTAGTTCTTTTAGGGCAGTGATTCCCAAACTCTGGTCTTCCAGGTATGTTGAAATTGAGGTCTCAGAAAGCACGGCCATTTTGGCCAATAGTTTGGGATTCTGGGAGCTGAAGTTCAAAATACCTGGTAGACCAGAGTTTTAGAATTACTGCTTTAGGATATTCAGATCTGTCTTCAGTTGTAGTATAACGGGTAGCTTTCATTTATGCTTCCTATTCTTTCCATGCACAGCTGATGTTAAGCTTTTATAGTTGACCACAGTAAGTGAATTGGATTTATTCATTTTGTAACAACTGTAGTGTTATTATTATTATTAACCTTTATTTATAAAGCGCTGTAAATTTACACAGCACTGTACATACAATCTTTTAATTAGGCGGTTCCCTGCCCTCAGGCTTACAATCTAAAAAGACACAACACAAAAGGAGAAGGGAGTGGTGGAGGGGAAGGGGATGAGGGCCAGCAGTTCTTCTCTACCTCCAAGGCCTGGATCAGGGGAGATGGACTGGAGGGAGGGCTTGGCTTCTTAATGGATGGGTAAACTTAGTGTTTCCTTAATTACACTGTAGGCTTTAGAATAGCTGGTTTCTAGGCTTTGGGTATTTATTTTTCTTTATTTTTATTTTACACTAATGTTTTTGTTTGTTGTCCATATACAGCCCCTTTGAATGATGTGTTGTTGTTGTTGTTGTTGTTGCTTTTAAATACTGATTGCTTAAGAGGATGGGAGGAGTGCAAATCTGGTATTCTAGGCTTCCTTTGATAGCCATGTCTCCTACTTCATGACATGATTCCCTCTAAAGAGTTGATTTTGCTTGCATTTAAAAAAGCTGAAATGCTACTCTTATGGGAATGCATAATTACCAGCACCAAAGTTTTAAACTGTCATCAGATATTCTGGCATTTTTGATCCTGCATTTTTGGAGTTGGCTCATCTCCCCACTGAAAATTTGCCCCTGGAAACTTTCTGGAATTGAATCTTACCCTGAAAGGCCCTTGACTTAAGTTAACGTGACAATACTTCCCCCCCCCTTTTTTTTTTTACCTGTTGAACTGTCCAAAATAATAAACATGTCCTGAGGAATGGTTTGATGAGGGGAGAGTAAACAAAGACTGAGAGACTGATGGATTTCTTTCTTGGATTGTTTGTTGTTCTGTGTAGAAGGAGATTGGATGGCGGAAGGAGGCCTCTCACTTGTTGGTCTTCACAACAGATGATGTCCCACACTTTGCACTGGATGGGAGGCTGGGTGGATTGGTGCAGCCCCATGATGGGCAGTGTCACCTAAATGAAGCCAATGAATACACTGCATCTAATCAGCTGGTAAGTATATTGAACAGCGTATTTTCCATGGAGCGTAATGCTTGTTGTCTCATTCTTGTTTTAAAAATAATTTTTATTAAAGATTGGTGTTAAAATACAAACATTAGACATTAGATGTTATACACACCAAAAACAACAACAACAACAAAGGTTTTTTACACATATACATAGAAAGAAGCAACATAAATAAACAATAATTGAAACAGCAAAATTGATTATACAAATAAATGTTCACTAAATAAAATAGCGAGTTCCAAACCCAAAGCAGTGGATGTATTATTTCTAACTAAACATTCTCTTCTCTAAGTTTCTGTATATGTTATCCTGTTTTTGTCTAAAATGACAATATGAAATAAATCTAGTGCTTGATTGAAAAAAAACACAAAAGATTCTTTTTTTAAATTCCAGTATATCTTTCATCCAATTATCCAGTTCTCTAGACATTTATTACACCTACATTTTATTTGTTTATTTGTTTGATTACTTAATTAAATATATATCTTAATGACAGCAGTAATAAATCATTCTGATTTACTACTGTAAAACTAATACTCTTAAATAACGATATCTTTTTTTGGATAATGTGCACAAATGAATATCTTGAACCTAAAACATGAAATGAATCTACATGTTCTTAGCGTTATGTTGTCCTTTTTTATAAATGCAAAGTAAACTGTATTGGAGTTGTTCCAGCTTTAACGGTCCACAGAAAGACTTCTGGGGTTATCACAAAAAGTAGATTTGAATATGCCTTCAGATCTTTGGATGATATGCAGTAGGTGTGGCAGGATTTAGCAGCAGCACCAACAAAATGATTCTCTTGTCCTAAATTGTGTTGCTGAAATTGAAGAAAGCTTGGGATGACCTAGAATGCATATAAGATACATTGCCTTTATTGTTAGCATTTATGAATGTTTACCAATGTTTATCTTAGCTCAGGGTGACCAGATACCATAACTCCAAAGGAGGACAAGACATTGCAAAACGTAGAACTTCCAAGAAAAATGTAGGACATTGCAAAATAAAAACTAAAAGCACAAATATAAATATAAATATAAATGATCAGAATGGGGACTGCATTCAGGAAATAAGAAGTCTAGGAATGGGGAGGGCAGCTATGGAAGAATGAGAAAAGATCCTAAAATGTAAAGATACACAACTGAGCATGAAATTTAGAATTGTATAAGCCATTGTTTTCCGTATTACCATGTACAGTTGTGAGAGCTGGACAGTGAGGAAAATGAATAGGAGAAAAATCAATTCATTTGAAATGTGGTGCTGGAGAAGAGTGCTGAGGATACCATGGACAACCAAAAAGACAAACACATTTTGATTTCCTCGCTATCTAGGTTAAATTTATGTAGATCCTCCGTGGTCATTATTTTTGTTTTCTTTATGTTCAGCAGCAAGCCTACCTTTGTGCTTTCTTCTTTAACTTTCCTTAGTGTTCCAAATCTTTGTTATTTTCTCCTAGTAGTATGGTGTCATCCAGATAGATTGTTGATGCTTCTTCCTCTGAACTTCACTCTTCTTTCTTCCAAGTCTAATATTTACTACAGTGTAAATATCATGAAGCTTTCTGCATCAGTTTTGGCTTTTTGCCTTAATTTGCAGCTCTTTGTCTCACTGTTCAAGCTCTATGTGTGCTCCTATGTATGGAGAAATATAAATATTTGTATTCAGAGGGAAAACCTTTGAGATTTGCTACTTGGCACAACAGAAAAGTCTGCACATCATTTTTCAACTTTCTGCATAAAGAGTTGCTTTGTGCTCATTTAACTATTGTGTTGTTTCTGTAGGCCCGGCAAATTGCAAACCCTAATTTATTATTGTGCCCTTTAATGAGCATGCAGTGTTCTCCTCCTACCATGCTGGAAAGCTTTTCTAACTGGCTGTTTTATGACAGTGCGCTGGAGTCCTCACACAGAACTATCCTTTGTTCTCCAAATAAACAAAGCAAATGTACATATTCATTGGCTATTCCTGTAATTGGTGTATTAAGTTGGAAGTTTGATGAAAAGATGCTCTGCAAGCATGGTGCTGGATGTCAGATTAGTTCACAGTGGGAGGTCTGGATACAAATCATTCAACCAGAGACATGGCTGAGCCATGGTCACTTTCTCCATCTGTAAACTGGGGCTACAGGTTGAGTCTTTCTTATCCAGAATTCCAAAATCCGAAATACTCCAAAAATCAAAACTTTTTATCATGGGTGGCTGAGACACTGACACATTTACTTTCTGATGGTTCAATGTACACAAGACTTTGTTTCATGCACAAAAATTATTTAAAAATATTGTGTAAAACTACCTTCAAGGGTATGTGTATAAGGTGCATATGAAACATAAATGAACTTTATGTTTAGACTTGGCTCCTATCTCCAAGATGTACATATATGCAAATACAGGTATTCCAAAATCCAAAAAGATCTGAAATCCAAAAGACTTCTGGTCCCAAGAATTTTGGATAAGGGAGACTCAACCTGCATTACTGGCCTTTACAGGCAATCCAGGAACCTGAGTTAATACAAACACAGAAGGAAAAATAGTGACTTGCATTGGGGATCAGAGTCGTGCTTTGCTAGTATTGTACCATGTTCACTTGACTTGTGTTTGCTTCTGTGCCCAGTTGAAAGTTCAGGTATCAGACTATGATGTACTTCACAGTGTATCCTCCCATGCATTTGTATTTGAACCCTGAGTGGTCAGTTAAGACTCTGCTCCAAGTGTTCTCACTATGAGGGAAAACAGGCATTTTCAGTGATGGTCCCTTAGTTATAGAAGGCCTTCCCCAGAAAGGTCTGCCTGGAGCCTTCCTTTTGTCATCCTGGCATACAGCAAAGATTTTTTTTTTTTATTCTCACAAACTTTTCAACTCTTTGCATTTTTTGCTGCTGTCTTACACTGAAACAGATTTTTAACTCTATGTGCTGAATGGCTATTTTATTTGAATCTGTTATAATTCATTGTTTTATTGTGCTAGTTTGGATTTGTTTTCCTTATGGATTTTAGGATTTTGTTGTATATCATCTTGAGAGCTTTTAAAATACATTTTAGGCTTTTAATATGATAGCTTAATTTTTTTTAAAAAAAAATCAATATTATGATTGATTTTAGATAAAAATCTGTTTAAATCTGTGTTATAAGTAGCCTTAGGTTCTGCATTGAGAAAAAAGTGGGTTATATTGAGAGTAAGAGAGGAAAGGAGATAGAAATAATATAGTCGTGTAAATTTATGTGGAGTAAAGATTTTCATGTAAGGATTATGGAGTGGATCTAGAACCTTGTAGGTGCTTTATTCCATGTAAATTTAAAAGAAAAATATTTTAAAAACATATTATTGGCATTTAACTTATATAATTAAAATTAGTGACACCACTCCATGTAAGAGTTTGCCAGAGCTAAAGACACTGTGTAGTGGTGCCAGTAAACTCAGCCATATATAATACATTTAGCAAAATACCACGTAAACCCTAACTCACAAAAGTTAAAAATATGCTGTGTGGCTACAGTTCTGTTTAGATCTTAAGCCACTCCTAACTCTTCAGTAATGTTTTTTTTTCTTTTCTTTTTTCTTGTTTCCTTATGGACTATGGTTCTTAGACCACTCTCTTCATGATAATGTCCAACACACCTGCTAATGTCATTGGCAGTTAGAAACACTGGAGCTCAAAAAGACTTTTTAAAAATACAACTCCCAAAATCCCATAGCTCTCATTGCCATTGTTGGCTGAGGGATTCTGGGAACTGTAGTCTAAAATGTAACATTTCAATTTTTCTTTCATACTAACATGCCCATATACCTCTTTGCCACACTGTGCGTACAATAAGCCTTTAGTCAGAGTGTCCCCTTTGGCCCTAGACCATTGTCAACCAGACTCCTATCATCTGTGAAGCTTTAAACTTAGGCCTTCATAAAACTGATTTAAAGTCTATGATCGATGTTGGATATATGGTAACCCAGTGGCATATTTTATGCAGTGTGTGTGTGTGTGTGTATGATAAAATTTGTGCAGTAAATCATCATATAAATAACAGAAGTGGATATACTTTGGGTAACACACTCCTTCAAACTAAAGGAAAATAGATTCCACTTAAAAGTTTGGAAGAACTTCCAGACAGTAAGAGCGTGTGGCAGAGTCTTCTTCTTTGCAGGCCTGTAAACGATGTTTACTAGCTTTGACTCTTAGGTGATTGTGGATGTGCTGCTCTGCCTCAGATTGCAAAATATCTTGGGCTAGTCCTGCATCTCAATGATTTAATAAGATGTATTAATTACTCCCAATGAGCATTTTCATTTTGTTGACTTGGACTGATTAAACTGATTGGAAGTGAGGTCTACTGCTGTACAGTGGTGGTTTGAACATTGGACTACGACTCTTCCCTGCTTAACCACTGGGTGACCTTGAGCAAGTCACACTTTCTCAGCCTCAGAGAAAGGCAAAAGCAAATGCCTTCTGAACAGGTCTTGCCAAGAAACACCTTGATAGGTTCTCCTTAGAGTTGCCATGAGTCAGAAATGGCACACAGCAACAGCTACTGCTTTTCAACTTTCAGTGGAAATCACTTCAGTGGAAAACACAGAGCAAATGGCACTACTATAATTTGAATGGTTTCTGTAGGCAGTGGCAAGAACACAAGGAAGACCATCTCCCTCCATTGGTAAGGCCCAGGGGAGGGGAATAGAATGGGCCAGGAATGGCTTTAGTTCCCAAACAGGGAACTAAAAGGCAAGAAGAAGTCAGGAAAACTTAGAATTTTGGAAAGAAGTTCATAGACTGCAATGTATCTTATGAATCTCTGATGCTTAAAGCAATACAAACAACATAGACATAGACCTGGCTAATAGATATGTCTCATGGCAAATGAATTATATTAGACTGCAGTTTGTATCCCATAAATTGCATAACATCTGGAATAAATATTAAGTTTTTTTTAAAAAAATGTATTATTGTTAGCATAAAAGTGCAAAAAGAAGATGCCACTGGGTGGCAAACTGTATACATTTCTTCCTCTGCAAAAGAACTGTGATTACAACAGCCCCATGTGAAATGACCCAATTTCACAAAATCACAAAACAATTTATTTACTCATGGGAAAGAAGACTGTGTTCACTTGGACCTGAGTTCAGCTTCTTGGCACATGGATGCCATAATGAAATGGGGCTTCGAGATTTGGCTATTTTTCTTATTTGCAGATTTTTTTCCTGACTGTAAGTGTGCATATGTGGAATTTCATAAAGCCAATCTAATGTTGATTCACAAGTAAATCCTGATGAATGTAGTAGAATTTACTCCTCCCAGGTAAAATGGATTGTAGCCTTAAATTTACAAAATAGTTGCACTTTACTTTCCTCGCTTGAGTGTGCGCTGCTTTCCCTTCCTAGGATTATCCTTCCCTTGCACTTCTTGGAGAGAAACTAGCAGAGAACAATATCCACCTAATTTTTGCAGTGACAAAAAATCACTATCTTCTTTACAAGGTAAGTCCTAGTAGCAAAGAAGAGAAAGATTCCTGGTTTGTAGCCTGCTGGATAATGAAGATCCTTTCCTTGTCTCCCCCCCCCATGCTCCCCTGTAATTGTTTTTTAAGCAAAAAATGAGAATTCTGGTATTTGGAAGAAAAGAGGTGAAGCTTTAAATTAGAAAGTATTTGAGAAAGTACTTCAGATATGGCTTTGAAACCTCTGCCTGTGTGCAGCTTAGCTGGCTCTGGAGCTCTTCTCCTCCTCCCCATCCCATTCTTCAGTTAATTTCAGAATGGAGCTTCAGTGAAAAGCAGCTACGGTAAGCTCCTTAAAGTAAACAGATAAATGCCAGAGATCACGAAGGCCCCCGAAATAGCTATGAATTTAGTCTTTATTTCAGGAATAGTGCCAGAACTGTATTCAGTTCTGAATACAGAATGGTATTCAGTCCAAACTGCTATTATTCAGTGTTATTACTTAAAAGTGAACCATATCTCTGCAAAGCCTCAGAGTACCTTTCCATTATTTCAACACATTCTCCCTTGTCCATTCTTCTCCATTTCCACAGTGTTAATGGAAAGAAGGTGCAAAGGTCAAGGTTTTTCGCCCTTCCAGGTCTAGCCACCTAGACTGATGAATCATAGAGTACAGTTGTATTCGTAGTCCATATGTCAATAACTTTCCCCCCTTTTCTGTTGCTTTGTTTAAAAAAGAATCTTACAGCTCTTATCCCTGGAACAACAATAGAGATTTTGTATCCAGACTCCAGAAATATTATCCAGCTCATAGTCAAAGCCTACAATGTAAGTTTCTTCATTCTTCATTCCTATTTTGATGTTGTCTTCTCTCTCTCTTTCTCTCTCTCTCTGTATATACACACAATTTAGTCTAATTTTCATTGTTAGTCTCAACTAGAGTAGGCCAATCATGTTTTGACTTTGTTTTCTTAGGACCTTTTCAGACAGGGAAAATTGAAAGGTCTTCATCTGTCTAAAACCCAAATTCGCTTTCTACCCACTTTCTTGCATAAGTAATGTGCTTTTAACCTGTTGTTGTGCTCTGTGTGAGATAATCATTAGTGAATTTGCTTGCTTTTCTGGGATGCCAACACTTGAACCATTTTCGAGATGGAAGCACATAGGTCCCTGTGGATAAGGTCCTTACAGTGTGGATGGATGGATAGAGAGATCAGGATCCTATTGTTAGTTGGAGTAGTTCAATTGAATCAGTGGGATTTACTCAGGCTTACAATCTAAGAAGACAAGGGAGTGGTGGTTGGGAATGGGATCAGGTCCAGCAGTTCTCCACCTCCGAGGCCTGGACCAAGGCAGATGGACTGGAGGAAGGGCTTGGCTTCTTAATTAATGGTTAAAAGGAGGCTTCCTGTGTCAGAGAGGGGCTAGCCTCTGGGAATGCTTCTCTAAACAATATAGTCTTTAACTCAGTTTTGAAACTGGGTAGAGAAGTGATGAGGTGTGCATGTGGGGGAAGAAGGTTCCAGGAGTAAGGGGCAGCAAGCGAGAAGGGACGAATTCTGGAGGGGGCAGTGGTAGTCCTACGGGCTTCTTACCTTTGTGGCACAAGGAGGTACTCTACAATGGCTCTGATGCCACAGAAAGAATATTAGAAACTTCAGACCCCATGATGTTATCCTATTGTTCAGCTCCTGGCCTCTTATCACCCTCTGTTCTTGATAACTCATATAGGTAGGAGCTAGTGTGTGAACTGTTCCTCGATGCAACAGCTAACAAGGCCAATGTGATTTTAGGCTGCATCAATAAAAGTATAGTGCCTAGATCAGGGGTAGGCAACCTTTTTGAGCCGGGGGGCCGGGTTGCTGTCCCTCAGACAACTGGGGGGCCGAAGCCAAAAAATAAATAATTAAATAATTAAAAAAATTAAATAAATAAATATACTGGGATAAATGTAGGACAACATTTTCAAATGGTGGACACTTTTTTTAAAAAAGTGGAGGACACGCAAAAAAATTGCTGATTTTTTAAAAAAATGTTAAGATAAATGCATGTTTCTGAGGTGTCTATAGACAATTGCCCCCCTTGCCCCTGCGCGCGAGAGGCCAAAGGCCCCGGCGGCAATTGGTGGCAGGACCGGTCCCAAGGCCTTGCCGGGCCGCATCCGGCCTGTGGGCCGCAGGTTGCCTACCCCTGGTCTAGATCAAGAGAAGTAATAGTGCCACTCTATTCTGCTCTGGTCAGGCCCCACCTGGAATACTGTGCCCAGTTCTGGGCCCCACAATTTTTAAGAAGGACATTGAGAAACTGGAGTGTGTACAAAGGAGAGCTACTAAAATAGTGAAGGGTCTGGAAACCATACCCTATGAGGAATGCCTTAGGGAGCTGGGGATGTTTAGCCTGGAGAAGAGTAGCTTAAGAGGTGATATGATAGCCCTGTTTAAATACTTGAAGGGATGTCATATTGAGGAGGGAGCAAGCTTGTTTTCTGCTGCTCCAGAGACTAGGACCCAGAACAGTGGATGCAAGCTACAGGGAAAGAGATTCCACCTCAACATTAGGAGGGCTGTTCGACAGTGGAACAAACTCCCTTGGAGTGTAGTGGAGTCTCCTTCCTTAGTGGTCTTTAAACAGAGAATGGATGGCCATCTGTCAGGAATGCTTTGATTTAGATTTCTTGCATGGCAGGGGGTTGGACTGGATGGCCCTTGCGGTCTCTTCCAACTCTATGATTCACCGTGGCCCTGTAGCTTTTGACATGAGTTTCACTTTGTGTCAAGGAGACATTGCGTAGAGGTTCCTATGTGAAAAATTATTACATGATTTATGCAAATCTTATAAATTTCTAATGGCAGCACCCATTGAAATACAGTCCTGGCTAATGGAAAAAACTGCTTAATGAGATTTCTCATTGGAGTGACCATCTTCTCCAGGAATTTAAAGGCGATGAAAAGCGAGAAGAAACCGTTACAATCTGTGATTCCAACTGCCCATGTGATCAAAACCTTCATACATGATGGATGTAGTATGGAACCAGGCAATTGGTTGGTGCTTTGGAAACTACAGGCTATATCCCCAAAGTAATAATTGAACCACCACCTGTTTAGTGAAGAGTAAAGGAAGTGAGAGAACTGAGAGTGTAGTTTGCATGGACAGCTACAGGAACTCTCTCCAAAGGAGTTTAGGGTTGTTCTGTTCAGTTATATTGGCAGGCTGTTAGAACTGTACAGCTTCTCACTGATTTTAAATGTAGTAGATTTGCCTTCTCTTTCTAAGTTTTTATTCTTTTTAATCCTTCTGCGTGTGAAGTTTTGAGGTTCTAGAATTATTTTAAAGTTTTAAAATTGAAATTCACCTTGAAGCCAAAAGGTGATATAATAAATAATTTTAAATAAACAAATGGCAAGTCTTGGTGTATAATTACCCAACATTATTAGAGAGTTTCTGTCTGACTGTGGTAAAATCCATTTGTGCCCCAGTATGCAAAATAGCAACAGGAAGGTTTCTTTCTGGATTGTCTTATATTGGGGTAGGGTGAGGTTAGGTGTAGTGGTGTGAGCATTGGACTATGATTCTGGAGAGCAGGGTTTGAATCCCCATTGGCCATGAAAGCTCACTGGGTGACCTTGGGGAAGTTACACTCTCTCAGTCTTGTAGCATGGCAGTGCCATCCCCCCCCAAAGAAACTTGTAAAAAACCTCCATTATAGGTTTGCCTTAGGGTTGCCATAAATTGGAAACAACGTGAAGGCACATGATAAAAGGGGCAAGGTGACTGATTTCCTTTGCTATAGGTAGAATACATAATTCAGCATGATAGCTGTAGTACTCCTGAGTTTGGCTATCAATCACAACCTCCAGGTCTCAGACATGTAGCGATCAATGTTGGTTGCTCAATGAATAAGTGCTTATTACAACAATAGGATCTCAGGATGTAGCAGCTAAAGCACTCACAAGATTATGATGAAAGGAGCCTAGAATATGTGTGCAGAACAAACCACCCAGATGGTGAGAAAACTGGGAGCGTATTGCATCCTGCACAAATCATTATTTACCTTACTACAGCTGATTTATTCTACTGTTAATCCTTACTGCAGCTGGTTCTCTTTGCCCAGCCGTTACTTCCCTTCAACAGTGCAGTTGCTTCTTCATGCTTCACACATTCCCCATCAACTTGCAGCTGCTTATGGCTGCCCCCCCTCCGAATTCCTGTAGTGAAAAGAACAGAATGTGCCACTCTGCACACCAGACAAAGGAGTGTTTTTGATTTAAATTTTTAACTGCAAGAACTGCAGGCTGACACAAATATTCCATTTCAAACTGTTTCCCTAATTTTGTAGAACCTTTTAGATTCAGCTCTTCACTGATTTTGTGTGTTCCTGCTGAATTAGAACATAAATACTTTTAGTTAATCTAACAATTTAATCTTTTGACATTACTTCCTGTTAACTGCTTTTTCATTGTTCATCCTGCTTTCTCAGTTTTTTTCTCTATACAGTATTGTCTCAAGGTAGATAAGTACTGTCCCAGAGTTTTTATTAGTTCCTTTTTATTACTTCCCTTCTTCTCCTTAAGGCCAAAACAGCACTTTTAGTTTCTTCCTATTGCAGATGATAGTTTATAAGTTCATCCCTTATAACACCTCTGCTGCACCATAGGCAGATGATGATTGCCTGGTCCTTGTTACTACAGGTTGAATATCCTTTATTCAGAATTCTTGGAACTAGAAGTTTTTTTTTTTTTTTTTTGGCTTTTGGAATATTTGCATGTATATAATGAGATCTTGGAAATTGGACCCTAGTCTAAATACAAAATTAATTTAATAATAATAATAATAATAATAATAATAATAATAATAAAGTTTATTTATATTTCCCACTTCTCCCAAGGATCTCCCTATGTATGTTCCATAGATACTTTATATACATAGCTTAAAGGTAATTTTATTCACAATATTTATAATAATTTTCTACATGAAACAAAGTTTGTGTATACTGAACCATTATAAAGCAAAAGTGACACTATCTCATCCACCTAGGTGGACATTTTTGGATTTTAGAGTATTTTGGATTTCCAGAAAATGCATACTCAACCTGTATGAAATTAAAATGCAATGGATTTACAGCCACTGTAGCCACACCTCCAGATTCTGCATCCCAACCTCCTAATGGTGGCAAAGTGATGGATTTTATTCTACATACTAATGAGACTCTTTCATTCCCATTTCTAGAGCATTCGATCTAAAGTAGAATTGACTGTCTGGGATAATCCTGAGGACATCAACCTAGGTTTCACAGCCACGTGTCAAGATGGCTTGTCCTACCCTGGAGTCAGGAAGTGTGGAGATCTTCAGATAGGAGATACAGTGAGTTTGATGTGTATTTGTTGGGTTGAATATGAATCAGTGGATCGTAACCACAGAAGCCTTGTGTATGAGCAAGCCATCAGCTTACCAGAAAGAGATCCTTCACACAGCAGAATTGTAAAGAATCTTGGAGGATAGTTTCCAGAGTTAGTGTTTACAAGATCTTGGTGAGTTCTCTTTGGCAGCTGGAAACCAGTAAGGTCACACAGTGTTAGATATAAAACAAGCGGCACATCACCCTGCATTTTGTGCTATCCATTTGGAAAATGGTAAAGGTTTTAGGGAAGACTTTTTAGTCAGCCAGACCATACTTAATTTTGTTGTTTACAGGTAAGGTTGCCATAATTCTCTTACACAAAACTGGGACAAAATGTAGGAGAAATTGTAGGATGTTCAAGAAAAATGGAGGACCTGAATAACTAAAACCCAAAAACATATATTATATTAATATAATTCATGCTTCTCAGTCATGCTCAAAATGGAGGACATTTTGACATTCTTCCTGGACAGAAGGTTAGAATGTAGCTTTGTGTGGTTTGTGTGTTGGACTAGGACTCTGGAGACCAGGGTTTGATTGCCTGCCTATTGAGTGACTTTAGGCAAGTCACACTCTCTCAGGCTCAGTGGAAGGCCGTGGCAAACCTCCTCTGAGCAAATCTTGGCAAGAAAACCCCAGGATAGTTTTATCTTACAGTCTCCATAAGTCGGAAAACAACTTGAAGGTACACAACAAGCCAGGGTCAAAGGAAATGGGGGGGGGTGGTTGTGTCCGGGGGTCTGGGGCCTGCTGACTCATCGCCCCCCATCATCTGCCTCCCCCCCTTTCCCAGCGGCATATCAAAGTGGGGAGAAGTAGCTGTGGAAGGAGGCCATGGCTCTCCTTTGGAGGACGAGGGAACAGACACTCCCGAGGCCGAGCCCTGGTTGAGGCGGTGGTGGCGGCGGCGGTGGAGGCTGCCCCAGCCATCCCTTGCCCCATAACTGTCACCTCCTGCTGTTGCTGTTGCTGTTGCTTCTGCTGCTTCCGTTATCCGCTCAGCAATGACTTGGCCCCAACACTAACACTGCTACCACTGGGCCTCATAATAATAATAATAATAATAATAATAATAATAATAATAATAATAATAATAATAATATTTATTTGTATCCCGCCCCTCTGAGAACAATCGGGACGGCTAACAAAGTTAAAAATACAGCACATATAAAATTCCTGGTGCCCTCCCCTCCTTAAAAAAGTATTAAATCCAATGCAGAATTAAAAGCAAGCAAAAAACAATGAAAAACATACAAATTAAAAACTGACTAAAAGGTCAACAACATCACATCAGGAAACCATCAATGGGAGCGGCAGTATCTTATTCCCAGACGTTTTTTCTGAGGCCGGGTTCTCTATTCTGGGAAGGCCTGCCAGAAAAAATTTGTCTTAACAGCCTTTTTAAAGCTGTCTAAGGATGTAAGCAGATGGATCTCATCGGCAGGCCGTTCTACAGTCTGGGGGCGACACTGGGGAAGCACTGCTCTGGCTTCAAGAGCCGCTGTTCTTCAGCCTCCACCTGCAGCCCAGACTAGTGAGTGGACCGGTCGAGTGGAGGACAAACATCCTGTGGCTCCAGCCCAGCAGCAGCACCCCTGCCACTGCTACGGGGCTGGACAAAAGCAAGAATCTGGGATTGAAGAATCAAAAATGCCCAGCCAGGCAGGACATTTTTTTGCACCCTCCAATCTGGGATTGTCCCAGGAAAAAAAGGGAAATAGCAACCGTATTTACAGGGGGACACATTGAGTTCACTTGCCCTTAATCCAAGGGAAGTGTGAGTAGGATTTGAAACTGATACATTAAGTGAATGCTGATCACTACCAGTGGCATCACTAGGGGCATGTGTGGTGGTGCAACCTGCACCAGGTGACACCTCAGAAGGGGGGTGACACCAGTTGAACCCTCCCCTGCGTTCCCCCCATGTGCGCTCTGTCCCCTTGCTCCCCCATCAGCACAGAGGGAGGGAGACCATGCCACTCCCGGAAGTCCTGCCCCCAGAAGCCCCACCCCCTCCACCAGGTGACACCCAGCTCAGGGACACCACTGGTCAGTACTTTACTAATCATGGCTTTACCATGTATGTAGTCCCCCTGAGTTTATATTTGGAATGTGCTGGGATTATATTGTTTGAAGGACAGAAACCAGAAGATCAATACACATAAACAGTCAACTTTCAGTTCTGCTTCTGTTGTCACACTAGTTACTAGGATCTACTTCACACATGGCCCAGAATCCAGGTTTTATATGGAATGAGGAGATGGACATCTGCCACTATATGTAGAACCATCACTATATGTAGAACCTACAGAAGATCTTGGAGATTTTTTTCCCCAACAATGACTATCAGAATTCTATAGCCAGCATACCCACTGGGGGATTCTGAGAGTTAAAGTCCTCAAAAGTAACTTTTCCAAGCTCTAGTAAACACCTATGTGAGTAGGCCTTGAACTTTCTGTACTTTCTTGTACTTGATAAGAGTGGAAAGTTGGCATGAAGGTCTCCTTACATAGGTGTTTTTAATATTTGCCGTCCTCATGTAGCAGAAATTGATAGACTGAAATTGATAATAACCAACATTGTACACCCCTAAGATATTGCTGTTTCCCCTGTAGAAGATAAATATAGTGGATCCTTGTTATCTGCTGGGGTTTGGTTCCAGGAACCCCCGTGAATAAGAAAATCCATGTATGCTCAAGTCTCATTAAATACAATGGCATAGCAAAATGGTGTCCCTTATATAAAATGGGAAAATCAAGGTTTGATACTTGAAATTTATACCTTTTTTTGAATATTTTCAAGCCGTGGATGCTCGAATCTGTGTATAAAAAAATCCATTGATAAGTTGGTCCAACTGTATACACACTTTGATCCTGCTCCCCTCTGATTCAGCTTTTGGGAAAGCTACTGGCAATCCTTGCAGTCTTGGAGCTTCTTTCTACAATCCTTTTAGCTCTGATTTTCTGATCTGTTTGTCTTCATTATGGAGGACAACTGCTCCTGTCTTTCCCTACAACACTTGTAAATCAGAATTCCCTGTCCTTATCCTAATTCTGAGATGGCATTGCTGGTGTTAACTAATGGGAAAGCTTGCTATTGAGTGCCATCTGTGTGATGCCATCTGGCATACAGGAGTAGAGCAGGCTGTATTCCAATAAAGCAGAGAATTCACAGCAATGCTTCTAAAGAGCCAAGAGTTCTTTAGAACTCTTGTCTGTACTCCCTGCATTTTCCAAACCAAACCTGTTTCAAAGCACATAAGGAATAAACTTATAGGTAAACCTGAAGGAATGCTAGCACACACTATTTATGTATGTACTTCTTTTCAATGTCAGTTTCTTTGTTTTGCTCCCCTCCTCCAATAATGACCTTGGTTTTATTAACAACAATAATGCCTTCTCCAAGCAGTCTCCAAATGCATGCTCTTTTTTTAAGCAGCACTTCTTTGTAGTCCAAGCCATTAGTCTTTAGTTCTCAAGATTTATTTAGTGCTGTCTTTAATTTGCATCATTGCAGAATCATTCGGAGTAACTATTTTTAAAAATGTCATGTGTTGCAGGATAAAGTTTTCATAGTTCTGTCAGTCCACATGCAGGATGCAAAAGTTGCCCAGCATTGGCTCCCTTCTGGAGAGCATATGAAATATGCTGTCTGAAAACAGGCTTGTTTCTAGGCCTGCATGTGTGGTTTGAGTGTTGGACTATGACTCTGGAAGGACAGTTTCTGCTTGGCCATGAAACCTATTGGGTGACTTTACTCTCATGCTCTCATTCTCAGGAGAAGGCCATGGCAAACCTCTTCTGAACAAATATTAATAATAATAATAATAAAATTTTATTTGTATACCGCCCTTCTGAAAATCAGGGCGGTGAACAACAGCAAATAACAATACAAATAAACAGAACCATATAAAATACATTAAGAACAATTCAATAAAAGTAATAAAATTATCATGTCGGCAAAACAGTGCTGACATGGGGGGGGGAGAATTACTGGTCAGGGTAGGCTTGTTCGAATAAATGGGTTTTTAACCCCTTCCTGAATTGAGGTAGGGAGGTGGCTGAGCGGAGCTCGAAGGGCAGCGCGTTCCAGAGGTTGGGGGCTGAGATGGAGAAAGCCCTCCTAGAGGTGGAGTTATATTTCACCTCTGGAACTCTTAACAATAGCTGCCCTGAAGATCGAAGTGCGCGGGGCGGATTGTACGGAGAAAGGCGGTCCTCCAGGTACCCTGGGCCCAAGCCATTTAGGGCTTTATAGGTAATTACCAACACCTTGTATTGCGCCTGGAAGCGAATAGGCAGCCAATGTAAGTCTTTAAGGACTGGTGTTATATGACTGGCCCTGGCAGTGCCAGTGACCAGACGGGCTGCCATATTCTGCACAAGTTGCAGCTTCCGGGTATGGTACAAGGGTTGCCCCATGTAGAGCGCATTGCAGAAATCCAAACAAGAGGTTACCAGGGCGTGTACAACAGTTTCAAGGTCTCCCCAGTCAAGGTAGGGACACAGCTGGCGTATCAGCCGAAGCTGATAACAGGTGCTCCTGAACGTCGCATCCACCTGAGATGTAAGGTGGAGCGACGAGTCCAGGAGCACCCCCAAGCTGCGTACAGAGTCCTTCACGGAAAGCGTGATTCCGTTCAGGACGGGTGGAACCACCACCAACCCCGGACCGGGGGAACCTATCACAAGTACTTCCGTCTTCTCTGGATTCAGGCTGAGTCTGTTGTCCCTCATCCAGCCCATTACCGACTCCAGACAGGCCACGAGAGGAGAGACGCCAATCCCGGTCACTGCATCAGTCGGAGACATAGAGAAGACTATTTGGGTGTACTCAAGAGAGGTTCGCCTTAGGGTTCCCATAAGTTAGAAACAACATGAAGGTGTACAGCACAACATACACATGTAATTAATTCAGGAGTGTTCAGTAGCTTGAATCTGCAACTATTAAATTTTAAAAGCATGTATCTTTCTGAAATTTCCTTAATTTAATCATACAAAATAATAATTTACGGTTCAGTGCTATGGATATTTGAATATTAAGTTCAGGGAGGCTTATTTCCAAGTACATATATATGTAGTGGATCACAGACTCTGTTTTTGTTTAATTTTTGTTCAATTAAAGAAAGTAACCAAAATATTTTACACCTGAAAACAAGACATTTCTCTGGCAAGAGTCCCTATTCCTATAATAGTAATGGGATAACTATTATTTTTTGTTTAAGAATTTATAGAATGTACTGGGAAACAATGTTTTTCTTTTTAAAAACCCAGAATACTTAAAAGGAACTGCTTTAAAACATACATACATAGTATAAAGCAAAAATACATAAGTATAATAGGGAGAAAAGCAGCAGGTAGGACAGAAGGCTGGAATGCACTCACCTCTTTAAAAAAGAAGAAGAAGAAAGAAAGAATTAATGAATGTGTGCATAAAAAAGTATGCTCTAATGCTTGGAAGGCTTTCAATCAGAGGAGAAAGAGTAAATATAATTTTATTGAAATGATTTGACATTGCTGCAAAGAAAGGGATACCTTTTCACTTGCTTTTCCGTTTGTACAATTCCAAGGGGTCTTCATTGTGCATTACAGAGTCTATTTTGGTTGGAACTAGCCACTGGATTTAGACCTACGAATTTTAATTTTCTGTTTTTAATCTTTTTCTATTCATGCCTTTGTATTTCCATTTTAGTTTTCATATAAAATAATGTTTTACTTTACTATATTAAACAGAGTGCTTTTTGTTCAGCATAAACCAGAGAATGCCTTTCTTTCTACCACACCCCTGACTTCTCAGTCTGATACTTTCTTGTTCTGACTTCTCATTGTTCCACGTAGGTTTCCTTTGAGATATCAGTAGAAGCCCGGAGTTGCCCTGCTGAGAATACCTCTCATACATTTACTATCAAGCCAGACTGGTTCCGGGACACTTTAGAAGTGACTGTCACATACAACTGCACCTGTGGATGTACCAAACAAACTGAGTACAACAGCAGCAAGTGTAGTGGAAATGGCACACATGTGTGTGGCTTATGTGAATGTGATCCGGGCCACGTGGGCGCCAAGTGTGAGTGCGAGGAGGGGGAGAGTGGGAGCATGTACCAGAATATGTGCCGTGAGGCTGAAGGGAAGCGTATCTGCAATGGCCGGGGGGAATGCTCTTGCAACCACTGTGTCTGCTATGAAAGTGAATTTGGGAAGATCTACGGCTTGTTCTGTGAGTGTGATGACTTCTCCTGTCCAAGATACAAGGGCATTCTCTGCTCAGGTAAGTGTGCAATTAATCAATAATCCATTTATTTGCCTTGCTCAGATAGTATAAAAATTCTCAAAAGTCTGAGCCTGTTGGGAAGGTAGTGCAAGATTTCCTTTTGCTCTGAGCAATTCTGTTCATAGTTGCCTTAAATAGAAACAGATTGTACCTTCAGTAGCAAGCTAGTAGACCATGGCCTCTTCTATGCATTTTCCTCCAGCAAAAGTACATCCAAACATCATGCTCACCATATACAACTAAGTGGCATAATCGCTTTATGTTGATCAGGTACCTAGAACTACAAATACCTTAAATATCTGGTGAAACAAGACATTTTCTCCTCCCCTTGTGAATATTTAGATCTGTAGATTGTGATCTGGAAAGAAAGCTAATTATGTGAAATATGTGTGGAAACCCACATATTTGTGTTGTTAGATCATGACTTCTGCGTTCATAATTTGGGAGAGAAAGAGGAGATATGGAGCAGTAATCAATACTTGTGTATTTGCAGTAATGTGTATATCAGATATTTAGAGCTGGCAGTCATTTAGTTGGGATATATACTTCTGGTGAAAGAATTAAAAAGTCTACTGTACATGCAGAAGCACAAGTGGTTTCATATGCACCAGGAGTAAAGGTTGCATGGTACTTTGAATGTTGTGGAGTCTTAAGGGGCTGTGCAGACCGCCCATGAAGGGGTGGCTAGCAGCTGCCTCCATCTTTGCCAGATTGGGGCCATGGCAATTGCATGCTGCAGCCCTGATCTGGTGTTTCTGTGGTGCAAAAAGGAGCCACAAAAAGCAGTTCGTTTTTGCACCCTGGAAAGGGCAGTGCGGTTTTATGGTGCTTCTTTGATGCTGTGTCATCTAGATGCAGCGCCAGAGGAGCACTGTGCTGCTGCGTGCAGCCAGCCTAGGGGCAGAGCTGGGTTGTGCGTCATGTGGATGCCATGCCCCAACTCCGCCCCCAGGCTGGCCTTTCCCACTGGTCTGCACAGCCCCTAACTCTCATTGCCCCTAGTTAGCATAGCCAATTGTGAAGGATGAAGGGAACTGTAATTCAATATGTTGAAGACAATATATTTCCATTATTGCTATGTGTCATCACATTCTCGGACATGAAGCTTTCCAGAAATAAGGGGACAATAAAAGTGATAGATAAGGGACAGGCAAAAGTGAGACGCATGACTTTGAAGGAAGAAGTAACGAGAAAACTTTGAAGTGACTGTGAGACTTTGGAGTTCATTCAGTTCCTATCCCTGAAAGCCTCAGAAAGAGATTGTGTAGTCCAGAAAAACCACCATGCAAAAATGACACATAATTTCCTTGGGCTGTGCTGCAGTGGCTACTTTTTAAGCAGTCATCTGAGCCTGAGTCATACTGTGAACACTCATGAGTCCCATGCAGATGTTAAGGGTGAAAGTTTAAACAAAATACAAAAGAATTGAGAGTTTCAGAAAAGGAAACAAAGGAGATGAGGGGAAAGATCGCTGACATTAAGCTTTAGCTAAAATAATTTCCTCTTTCTGCAGTTCACTTTCCTCTTTTTCCCCAATGCGAATGCCAAGATGGCACCTGGTAACTGAGACTTACTGTACGTCTGGCATCCTTATGTTCTCACTAGTCGAGACACTGCATGTGACAGAGCATTTTTCTAACAACGTAGCAAGTACTCCTTATTGCAGTTGGTAATGTTTTGGAACTTTAGCAGTGTAACCGAGTACTTGAGTCACATTAACTGCAAAAGATGCACTAGTTTTCATTCTCTTTGCTTTTACCTTTGGACAAAACATAAGGAATGGTATGAGAGAATGTGAAATTAAAAGCTGTCACGGCTGGCATCCATAGTTTTTGTGGGTTTTTCAGGCTATGTGCTCATGTTCTGGAAGAGTTTATTCCTGACGTTTCGCCAGCATCTTCAAAGAATGAAGGTAATGGCAGAATGCCAGAACACAGCCATGTAGCCTGAAAAAACCCACAGAAAACTAGATTTGAGAGAACTTCCTAAAATTTAAAACTACTTATCTTTAAACCAGCACCCTTTTAAATTTTCTGGTATGCTTTTAAATGCTTCATGTATGTATGTAGTCACTCTTCAGAACATTCTCCAAAACAGTGTTGGACAGCTTGTTGTCCTCCCAGATGTTGTTGGATAGTAGCTCCCAGCTCTGAATATGCTGGTTTTGGATTATGAGAATTGCAGTTCAACAGCATGTGAATGTCAATATCCCTCTTATGAGAAATCAGCATTATTATCCGCCATTGGAGGGATGTGGAGGAAAAATATGATTTGGGTGGAGGGAAAATATGATTTGGCATAGAAAGAGTGTCATACCGAAAACAGAAAACATACAGAAAATATTTGCTGAATGAGACGGAGATGTGCTTACATGATTATATAGTTCTGGGAACAGCTTAAAGAAAACATATACACCTGTAAGTGGTTGCATTAAAGGATACAGTGTATAACATAACAGCCAAAAATTCTGAATTACAGCAGGAAGTACAAATTCTAGCATGAGAACATAGCAGCAAATATTAACTCATTGGATGAACTTTAGAAGCCCTAGGTCTTGAGGGAAATAGCAAAAGTGGAAACAAATCTGAATTTTGGCTATTGCATGCCAGCCAAAAGGACAAAATGTTAACAGTAGAGTTTGGTAGCTATGGCAGGTCTACAAGCCAGTTTTCTGCCACTGGGAAATTCTGGGGGTTGTACCAGTTGCCAGGGGAGGGGGAAGGATTGGAACTGGCTGGAAATAGACTCTGGTTTTGGAAAACAGATTATTCTATACAAAAAAATATTGTGCTGGGGGGCATTGATTGTTGCTCTTGGAGAGAGATTAAATATGTGGCATTCAAATTCAGAAGAATGGGAGCATTCTGAGGAAGATCCAGATATTTTGCAAAGACAATCAATGGCAGAAAGACAGCTTAAAAACAGATCAAGAAATTTGATAATGATGCATGTCTGCAAAATTCTGGAAAAAAATTCACTGAAGCCATAATTGCAGAAGTATAATGTTTTGATTGTGAATTTGCAGGGTTCATACAAGGTTCTTCTTACTATGCAGGAATAAGTTGAAAACATGTTTTATAGGATGATGACTTGGGGTCTGGAAACTTTCCCAGGAATGATTCAGTATAAGTTTAATCACAGTTCAAATCAAAATGCGACACTGTGGTTTGTGGATGAAAGTAGTATACATGTGGGCAATGAATCCTAAACCACATAGAGTGTTGAGTCATGTCAACAATGTATTTATATTTCAAGAAAATATAATAAGATTATTCACATACTTTGTGGGAAAACATTAAGATGATTGGGGAAACAACAAAAGGCTATTATGAACATTCAAAATAACTTTTTAAATATGGAACAATTGTTGACTTGATGACAGTTAACAGCAAGGACAGAGGAAGGAGTCTGGAGACAGAAAACCCAAAATTGCAAAATCTATTTGAGGTCAGTTTGCTGATGTAGGTTGGAAATATTCTCAGTTAGATTTTCTGCAGGTTAAAACTTTGGTGGTGTTGACAAAGGTCAAGATCCAAACAGTTGTCAACATACTTTTGTCTTTTGTTGTGGTAAGGAGATGCTGGGTTGGTTGTATGATTGGAAGCTGGTAAAATAAGTGTGAAGTTTGGACAAACAATTTCTCACTGTTGAATTAGACATTGGCCTGTTACAGACTGCCAAAATAAAGCTGCTTCGGGTCTCTTTGGAGGTATGCTATTTAAATGATGCATGCACCCTAAGAATCCAGAAGCTGCACCAAAGCTTCACTCCAGTGCTTAGGACTGGAGTGTGGCTTTGGCGCGACCTCCGGACTCTTAGGACCCATGCGTCATTTAAATAGCATACCTCCAAAGTGACCCGAAGCAGCTTTATTTTGGCAGTCTGTAACAGGCCATTATTTCTTGGGCAGTATTATAGTATGGTGTGGATTATAATATAGGCCCCATACAGACAGGCCAGAATAAAGCTGCTTCAGGTCACTTTGGAGGTATGGTATGCTGTTAAAATGTTGCATGCATCCTAAGAGTCCAGAAGCCGCTCCAAAGCCACGATCCAGTCCTAAGGACTAGAGCACAGCTTTGGCACAGCTTCTGGACTCTTAGGACACATGCATCATTTAAACGGCATACCTGCAAAGTGACCTGAAGCAGCTTTATTTTAGCAGTCTGTATGGGGCCACAGTGTGTCTACAGGTAAGCATGAAAAGTAGTGAGAAATTTATATGCTAGATTGCAAGAAAGAGGCTGTGGTTGATGTCAGTTGTAAAGGTAAAGGTTTTCCCTTGACATGAATGTCTAGTTGTAACCAACTGTAGAGGGCTGTGCTCAACTCCGTTTCTAATCTGAAGACCCAGCGTTGTCCGAGGACTGCTCTGGTGGTCATGTGGCCAGCATGACTGCACCAAACACTGTTACCTTCCCACTGAGAAGTGGTGCCTACCTATCTACTTGCATTTGCATGCTTTCAAACTGCTAGGTTGGCAGAAGCTGGGACTAGTGATAGGAGCTCACTTCTTCATGCAGCACTCAGGCCTTGAACTGCCACCTTCTGATATTTCAGTCGTTAGAATTGGCATCTTAACCACTAACCCACCACATCCCCCCTATTCTACTGATCTAATAGTCCTTTCAAGAACAGTGTGGAACTTTGTACAAGATGGGATTTTTTCCATCTTCTGAATGAATATGCAGAGGCTCATATGGCAGATCTGAGATTGCTTAATAATAAGAATCACAACTCAAATGGCATTTGCACCTGCCACTTTGATATATGTTAAACCATATTAGAGAAATAATAGACACTATTTTCCCTATTTATATGCACTTATAAGTGTATATGAAAAGATAAGACATTTCTGTATTTTTTTTGACCTATCATATCATTGCTTGAAACACCAATATATATCCAACAGCATGCAATATTAAGCTAGAATCCATATATGACAGCTAAAAACCAGATTCGTAAATAACCATAGAATCATTTTTAATATATTAAGGTCATTTTGAATTTTGATCCATAATTATACTTTATTTACACTAGCACCAGTGTGTTTGCTACTGAGGAGGAGGAAGAGGAGGAGGAGGAGTCCTAAACTATTTTCTCTGTGATTATATAAGAAGGACAGTTTGGGCCATATATCCTGCTGGATTTTTCTCTCTCAGTTTCCTAAAGAAACATTTCTTTAGTTGTTAAATGAAAGATCATCAGAAAATTGACTTGGCTATTAAAAGTACACATTTCTAATATGATATGCACATTGTGTGTATTTTCACTCATCACACTTCAAGTTAGCTTTTCAGATTTATGGACTATGGATATATTTTAAAAGAGTGAGTCAGAATTGGGATCTGGTCTCCTCCTTTCAAGAGCTAGTGGAGTGTAATGGTTGGAGTGTTGGACTATGACTCTGGAGACCAAGATTCAGATCCCCACTCAGCCATGGAAACCCACTGGGTGACATGAGGTAAGTCATACTCTCTTAGCTTCAGAGGAAGGTAAACACTTATCCCCTATGAATAAATCTTGATAAGAAAAATCCATGATAGCTTCATCTTAGGCTCACCATAAGTCAGAAATGACTTCACGGCACATGACAATAACTACTACTACTTTCAGTGAGTCTTAAAAAGGATTAGGCCTGGCATGCTGCCATTCACTGTTGCCCCATGGGGTAAGGGGAGAAATGTGAGGTCAAGATTTAGGTCCCTCAGATTTAATAAGCACTGACAGGAACAGCAGGAAATGGCGCCCTGTTGTTTATCCTGAGTTACAGTGTGGTGGCCACTGTGGTGTATTTAGCATTTGCGGACACTGTTTTATTTGGCATCACCAGTATCATCAGCTTTGGTTTTTGTTTCATTATTGGGTGTCCCTGTGTTTGCCTTGATGTTGTCTACCTTGTAGCCTTCAGGGGCTTATGGAGTCAATTTGCCTCTGTCTCCACTACACAGACATATCTTTTCCTGATGTTCTTTCTATCTTCCACCACTTCTTGGTTTTCTTTTGTAGAAGGTTAAGGAGAGGTCACTTTTCCTGGGGAGAGCTGTCTGTTGCCCATCCTTGGAATAAGGCAATGGAATACTAACATGACAAACAGCTCTATTCTTCTTACCACACAGCTTGTAAAAGCAGCACATTTCTCCATAGCATGAATTCACAACAGACATAGGCAAGACTATTGTACACTGGATTTTTCCAACATGACAGAGCAAAGTGAATTTGTGTCTTCAAGTCATTTCCAACTTACAGTGACCCTAAAGCAAACTTATCACCAGGGTTTTCTTGGCAAGATTTGTTCAAAGCTAATGGTTTATGGACCAATTTACAGTGCCTTATGTACAGTAATAGACTGTGCACCTGCTTTTGACATCAAGAGCCCTTTTACACAGATGGTCAAAGAAATGCAGCGGCCTTAGGTTTGGTTCTCCCGCACCTCTTATATTATTTGCCACCCAGGGATTTAGTCTGGAGATGGATTATACAAATGTAGAACCATGAGAAACAGGATAACTGCACCTTCAAATGTGTATTCTATTGTGCATTTTCTTCATTGCATTCCTTCCGGTGTGCTACACACTAGGATTTATACTCTTCTGAAAGCAGCAATGTGCTGTTAATCTGAATCTGAACTCATATGTGCATACTATGTTACTTTTAATGGAGTCAGGGCTACAGTGTACATCCAAGTACACTACCCCTTTAATGAAGACAGTGTAAAATCTGCATTGTCTTTGATCTGCATTGTCCTTGTTGGACATGCATTTGGAAGTGAATTTCCCTCCATCTCTCCTGGATCAGATTTTTGGGGCAGGGTGTGGTGGTTGAAGAGGGTGGGGAGGGAGTTCTGAATTGGAGGAACATACTGTTTCCCTTGGTGCACATCCTACAGTTCTGATCTTCCCTCCTCCAAAAACACAGCCATTCACTTTTGGTAAGCTGTATCCTAAAGCATCAACAGCTAAGTGTCAAATTCACTTCTTGCATACTGGTTAGCTCTGTGACAGGCAAGAGAAGCTGGTTGCTTCCCAAGATAGCACTCCTTTTGCACAACAGGCACTCCCAATACACATTCCTTTCCACCCAGTGGCTCTCTTGCATCTGTAGGCAGATCCACCCAGCAAAAACATGATTGCTGAAGCATATTCCACACTATATTTTGAACTCTGAAGTGACATCCTGTACCACTAAAATTATTCCATGGGGGAAGGCAAAGCTTGGTTCGCAGTTTGACCAGTGCCAACCCCGACTTCAATCAAGAAATAAGAAGAGGACTGGGATTGAGAAGGACTGCTATGAAAGAACTGGACAAGATCATAACGTGTAAAGACTTAACTTCGAACATTAAAGTGAGGATAGTTCAAGCCATTGTATTCCCCATCACCATGCACGGATGTGAGAACTGGACAGTGAAAAAAGCTGATAAGAAGAAAATCAACGTCATTTGAGATGTGGTGCTGTAGAAGAGTGCTGAGGATTCCATGGACAGCCAAGAAGACAAATAAATGGGTTCTACAATAGATGAAGCCCGAACTCCCCCTGGAGGCCAGGATGACTAACCATGGCCCCATTCCCACTGGGCCATAAAGCGATGAATTTTGCTGAAAGTCTGGCTCGGATCGAGTTCCCAAGTTGTATTTGAATCATGTCCGTTGTTCCCATTGCAAAAGAGAGCAAACGGACTTGGTTTTTCTTGATCCATGTTATCGTTCCCATTGATATTTCTCTGTTGTATTTTGATGTGGGATTTTTTGTTCCCCGTTCCCATTGCCTGTCTGGAACCAGTTTTTTTCTTTTTTAAGCTGTCAATCAAGCTCTTAGGCGATTAGACGTCACAATAACGTCAGTTGCTTCGATCCATTTTGACGCGAGCTATTTTTGTTCCCTGTTCACTTGTTTTTCTGTTTGTTTGTTTTTAGCGGTCAATGGATTGCTGAAGCACCTGAGCACTTGGGTGGCTAGGCATCATTGTGATTGGAAGAGGGGAAGAAGAAGAGGAGGAAGAGGATGAAGAAGGGGGAAGATGAGGGGGCTGGCTTGGTGGCTAGAAAAACTGGAGGAGACAGACTGGCAGTGCAAATCCACTGAAAGTAAAGGCAACCCCCCCCCCCCCCCCCCCGAAGAAACTATGCCAAGGGAGCTCTGCAGGGTTGCCATAAGTCAGAAAGGAGTTGAAGGCACACAATAACAACAACAACAGAAGAGGAAAAAGAGGTGAAGAAGAGGAGGAGGAGGAAGAAGAAGGGGGAAGAAGAGGGGGGCTGGCTTTGGTGGCTAGAGAACTGGAGGAGACAGATTGGCCATGCAAACCCATTGGGAGACCTTGGGCAAGACACAGCCTCTTAGGAGAATGTAAAGGCAGCCCCCCTCTGAAACATGAAACTCTGCAGGGTCACTATAAGTCCGAAAGGAGTTGAAGGTGCACACAACAACAACAACAACAACAACAACAACAGAAGAGGAGGAAGGGGGAGGAGGGAGGAGGAAGAAGATAAAAAAGAAGAGAAAGAAGGGAGGAAGAAGAGGAGAAGCAGGAGGAAGAGAAATAAGAAGGGCCCAGCTGGCCAGCAATAAACCCCATCTCCCAGCACTCGGGGCAGGGGAGCGTGCACGCACCAGAAAGAAAGAGGCTGCATCCACACTCTTGGCACCGCTTTCACTCTTTTCTGGTTCTAGGCTATGGAATTCTGGGAGTTGGAGTATGTTGTCGGGCCCAGAGTGGAAGAGGAGGAGGAGGAAGAGGAGCAAAAAGAAGAGGAGTAGGAGCAAGAGGGGAGGAGGAGGAGGAGGAGGAGGAGGAAGAAGAATAAGAGGGGATCAAATTCAGATCCAAAGGTCTACTCGTGTGTGTGTGTGTGTGCGTGCGCCTAGTCCCACAACAAACTCCAACTCCAGGAGGGGCAGGCAGGGGAGCATGCACACGCGTGCATGCCAGAGAGAGAGAGAGAGAGAGACCGAGGCTGCATCTACATTGGCAAAATCACCTGGTTTGGCATTGCTTTTAAGCATCCTGGCTCAAGGCTATGGCATTCTGAGAATTGGAGTTTGTTGTGGGCCCAACTCCCAGAATTCCATAGCCTAGAGCCAGGAAACAGTGAAAGCGGTGCCAAACCAGGTGATTTCTCCAGTGTAGATACAGCCTAAGTCTTTCTGTCTCCCTCTCTTTGGGGCCCCCTTGCCCCAGCCTAGCTGTGGGCCTGCTACACATGTGATCACTTCCCGCACCACCGCAGAAAGGCTGCGCAAACGGGGAAATGGCATCGGGAATGCCAGGAAAGAGAACAAAGCGAGTGACATCAAAGTAGGATTGAACACGAATTCAAATGGGAACGATTTTCCTTAAACTAGGATCGAACGCGAGTTCAAATGGGAATGATGTTCCTATAATCCAATTCTTCATTCACTTTATAGCCCAGTGGGAATGGGGCCCAAATGAAAAAAAATGAAGATAAGGCAATGATGCTAGGAAAGGTGGAAGGTATAGAAAGAGAGGAAGACCACATGGCAGATGGTTGGAGTTATTAAGGAGGACAAGGGCCTGGGCCTGCAGGACCTGAGCCAGAGAAGTGGAGGACAGGCAGTCTTGGTGATGTCCCATCCATGAGATCAACATGAGTCTCAGTTAAAAACAATAAAGAAGGGAAGTGAGCAGTGGGTTTCAGTAGGACAGCCTCTTCCAGCAGTCAGCCTACTGTTCATATGCCAATGTTTATGGGTAGCATAAGGATCCAATGTATGCTGGCATAATCTGAGGGAGGAGTTGCTTCAGGTTTGGAAGGTTTTGTTTTTTTAAAAAACAACAACTCCAAAACCTGGGTTTAAACTTGGGTTGTTTATTTGTTTAAACCAGGGTTTGGTTGTTGTTTTTGCATTAATGCATATGACTACAACAATATAGGACTAAATTAGAAAATTAAGTAGCAAAATGCAATTCAGATGTTAAGGCCACTAGCTTCAGTAATAATTGTTCTTTAAAAAGTGCTCTTTTAAAGCAAGTTGTTTTATTTCAACTTATGTTAATTGAAGGATTTATTTCTGAATGACATTTCTTATTAGAAAATAAATGATTAAAGAGAAGCCGCTGACATTCTAACAATGAACAACTGCTACTGTTAAAGATAAAGTGTTTAAATCCAAACAATCATTGTTGTTCCAGTAAGAGGATTGGAAAATAGAAATAACAAACAAAATATCAATTAAAAGAACCAAGAGTGTTTGTTTGTTTACTTGTTTGTTTTAAAGTCATTTGGTTTAAACCAAGGTATAAACAGTGGTTTAAATCAACCTGGTAAACCAGTCAACCCTTCGTTGCTTTAAAAAACAATTTCATCGAAGGAAATTTCCTTTTCTTGTGTTTTCCTAGCTTTTGTGCATGTCTCTGCATAACATACTAGAAGTGGTATGGTATACTGATACATTTCAGAAAGGTGGACTGTAACTGGAGAGCATTCTGTCAAGTGATTTAATTCAATTTCATTAAGGGGAAGTCCAGAGTAATAATGATGATTTGAGAGACTGGAACAATATTTTTAAAAAGGCCGGACAAGATATATTTATGAAGAATTCTGTGCTATCAATTTAAAATATTGGCTTTTTGGGTTCAAGAGGGTTCAGAAAATAGTAGATACAGACTAGTGGCATCATGTCAGCAGAATTTTACAGATGAGCAAAGCTTGGAACATTAGGTTTGAAAATAAACTCAATAACATTAAATATTAGAAATTGGTAAATTAATTCGCTGTCATAAAAACTATTATTTGTTTAATTCAGTAGGCTTACTAGCTGATTGATTAAAATGTTACTGTTTGGCCAGGCCATGGGATTTACAGGGCAGTAATGGGAGTTGTCACACATTTTCTTACTGACTCCTTCTAAAGGAGCTTTTTGTCCTTTTAAATTTGTGTTCCTCAAGCCTGGAATTTTGCCCCACATGGACTACAAAGCACATAATAGGATTGTTGTCCGGGAATGATAGGAGGCCAGCATGTCTGTAAAATGTAAGGTTGGGGAAGGCTGTCCCAAAGCATGGAATCTGTTTGTTTGTTTCCCATACTTAGCTGTTCTTCTGACTCTAACTGGGTTCTGTTAAGTTCTTTCTCTCTCCCCCTCCTCCCTGCTGTCTTCTAAACCAAATAATTACACAGGATATTCTGCCTCACATTTCTTCTAATTCTAATATGTCTTCTCCTGAGGCAGTAGTCCTCTCTGTTTTAGTGAATGTGACAAGAGGGAGAGGCACTTGTCCTAATGACAACCCAATTCACTAAAGCACATTTTTAACTTCATTGTTAATTGTGGAGTCAGGGGAATGGTAGAATCATTAGGAAATATTAGTAAATTGGTAACTTAAATGAGTTAATCAATGAGTTGGTTCCAAGCTTTGTAAATGAGTTATATTTGGTTGGGAAGCAATATTTCATCAGATCTGGTTAGCCAATGACTGAAGAAATTTTCATTGCTCTCCATTTGTGACCTGTATGCTATGCTGACTCCAAACTCTTTCTTATGGAATAGACATCTACTGTGGAGATCTTGCATATTCCCAGAATCAGATGCCCACTGTATTATGTTCCTGATGCGGTACATAATATGGAGACAGAAGTATAAAATAAATGGTTCTAGTTTTGTCTTGGGCCTGCTACTTGTGATCTTGCCTCTGCCCCACTAGCTATGCAGGGACAAGTTACCATTGTGATCATTTTTTAGTTTAAATAAAATCTTTGCTGATTGAGTGCCCCAAGGTGTACTGTTATATTTCTGCTATTTGTCCCAATCTGTTGGTTAAAAAAAAATCCAGTAAAAATAACTCTGTTCTTTGCATTAAATTATGATTCCAGAAAACCTTACTTGAAATTAACAATTTAACAGAACCTTTTTTTTTTCTTTTTTGGCAATCCTCTGCATTACAGTACTCTGTAACAATAGTGGTGGAACCACTGATATAGTCCTGTTTAGTAAAAGAGACAACACACACAGCATTAGTGTGGGAATGGAGTATTAAACCATTGGCAGTGAATGGAAGCTGGGATGAATATAACAGGAAGGATTACTCTTTGGGGTATGTGTATGTTTTAATTGACTGAAAAAGCACTAAAGTGCTATCCTGACATATCCTGTTCATTCATGTCTTAAACTGTGCAAAGTAGAAGCAACTGTTCAGCATCTGAATGAACCTGGCAGCAACTATGAAGACAGGAGATGTATATATGCAAGGCCTCTTAAGAAATGAATGCCTCATTGTACTGACTTTCATACTAATGTACTAACTTTTTAAAAATCTAAAAGACCAGTTGGGAAGTGGAACTGATAATCTAAATAATCTAAATGGTTATTTCAGTGTACTGCAAAATGTTATTTGTGTATGTCTGGGATGAAAAGGTAAATATTTTCTTTTGTATTGAAAGGCTTGCAATCCATGGAGGCCCCTTTTCAGGGGAAGAGAAAAACAAATCTATTGCTCAAAATAATGCAGAAGAAGATGATTATTAAAGTATAGGGGTTAAGGAGAGAGACACCAGTGCATAAAACTTCTCCCCTTAGTATATCCATTCAACTCAATATGCCATGTTGCTTTGCTATTTCATGGACAGGGGTGCTAAAATAAATAGAAGTATAAAATAAAGTACCTCACATTCCCCTTTCTACAGTTTTCTTTTAAATGCTATTGCCTCTGCTAACCCCTGCTGGGGATCCAAAAGGTAGTTCTGGTTCTAGTTTTGTCTTGGGCCTGCTACTTGTGGTCTTGCCTCTGCCCCACTAGCTATGCAGGGACAAGTTACCATTGTAACTTTCAACATTCATTGTACTAATTGAATTCACTCTTAACTTCTAAGAGTTTGTCAAAAAGCAATGAAAATTTTGTGGGACTTCATAATTTCCTTCTCTTTATTTCACATCTTTCCCCTTACTTGTCCATGTTCACCTTATATCTTAGCTCAGCTTACATCAGTTATACATTCATCATTCTCATGCACAAATTCATGGATTTAAGGGACATTGGGTGACCATTTTAGTCAGAGACAAAACAGAATATTTTGTGGTGTAGAGGTTTTACCTCTTACTTGTCTTTTATTATCCCAAGCATGTATGGTTTTCTTCTGATGCCTGCTGAGGCATAGGCTGTTGAATCCTTTGCTTGTGAAGATTTCTGAAGCTACACATCCTGGTAAACCAGGGGAAGTGGGACAATGTGGGACTCTCCATGTGTTCTTGAACTACAACTCCAAGCAGCTCAAATGGCTAATGTTCATGGGAATTGCAGCTCTGCAGCAAGCAGTATATACAAGGCCATACATTCTCCAGCCTTCATTTATATGGGCATGGGCAACTGTAGTAAGGTTATGGGCCAAATTAGTGCCCCTAGGTTCCTCCACCACATGGACTGCCAAAAGCATACCCTCTAAGTGGCCAGGATTCTGTTTTGGGTTTTGATATGTTGTTACAGTATGACCCCCTTATCCATGGTACCAGACCTGAGGTTTTCACTTACCCATGTCTGAAAAAATATGGTTACTCTAGGCATCTAGAGGCACTACTTTATGGTCAATTGCAATGGAAATATAGGGTTTATTGTTATCAATGATTTCCAGTATTCTGCTGTAACTCTGGGAATGTATTCCCCCATGAATATGGGGATCATACTATATTTTAAGATGCAGGGAGGCCTGCTATGTATTTCAAAATGTATTCACTTTTTTGCCTTTCCCAGGAAAAAAGTTAGTCTTGGGAGAGGAGGACATCAGCCACCCAATCAGCCAGGGTGGTGGTGGCAGTTGGGGCATATGTAGCACCAGCGTTGCCCTTTGCTCAAACCTCTCGAGATGGTTGCTTAGCCAAGGATATGAGAGATCAAATGAGATTGCAAGAGTCTCAATTCTGTAGGGATTTGGTGACACTCAAGTAATTCCAACAACTTTCTCATCCTTGTTTTGTATGAACAAACAGCTGAAGGATAAATTTAAGTGCCAGAGTTTAAAACTGTTCATAATTTGCCACTTCTTTTCTCACCAGCTATGCACCATCAACCATGTTCTGATCATTAAAGGGTGTTCAAGGAACTCAACACAGAAAAATAGACTAGTTTGTTCTCCTCACAGCAAAACTCTTTATAATCATATTAGGTGAGGCAGCCTAATTTGTGTGGTCTCCAACTCTTTATCATTCTCAGCATAAAGGATTAGTGTAGCCCTGACCTTACATTGGCACACCACCATAGTATCAAACTCAAAGGCCATTGAACTCAAGGGCCAGTCATGCTAGAAATTGAATGCACACAGTGAATAACACAGATAATTTTAAAATTGGAACAAAGAAATGTATAAATAAAGTTTTCATGTTGTATTGTGAATTTAAACAGACCTTTCTCATTGCCATTGAATTTGCTTGTTTCTTGACGCCTTATTTGAGAACATCAGTAACGGCTATTTTCTTAAATCTCACTATTGTCTAACTTCCAGATCCATGAACATACTGTTTTGAAAATCTTCCCAGTCCTTAACTGAGTTTACATAGATGCTTTTGATATTTGAGAACATGCTCCTCTTTCTTTTCTTTTCCTTTTGTTCCATTGCACTGGATGTTTGGATGTGTTTTTGAACACTTGTTAGCCAAAATATTACATCAGAGTGTATGTCTGTATGTGCATGTCCACATCCTTCCTAGGAGTGTAATTCAGACCATGAAGTAATAGCTTGGCTCAGCTTGATACAGGAAAGGAAGAGAAATGAGGGTGTGCTCATGGGTGGAACACACCATCCTTTTCCTTCTCCAAGGAGCCTAGAGAACCATATCTTCATGGTTTAAAGTGTCTAATCACTCCCCTTACCACCAGTAAGAAGGAGAAGCAGCTTCTCCTGGGACTTGACAGCTGTGGGTGGGTTTTGAGATGTAGTGCAAGGGTGAGAGAATGTGCCCCATCAAATGAGGACATATGTGCACACAAGCTGTACTTAACCGTACTCATATCACTAATAGGATGCCAGCTTTTGTTTTAAGAGACATACTGAAAATGCTCAGGAGGTGGTGAGGTATGTATGTGTGAGTATGTATGAGAGTACAAATATGTAGAGAATAATGGGGTTTGTCAGTGATACTTTTCTGCTGTTTCACTTGCATGCCCAGTCATGTATCTGTATATTTTGCATCCTCAACGATTAAAACAAGAGAGGTTACAAGGAGCAGAACAAGAGCTACAATACATTTTCTTCTTTCTCTACTCTTGTTTCCTTTTTATAAGGGGTCTAAGTGGGTGGTTTAGGCAAAAGGCACAGTGGCACTTTAAATCAATTATCCTTTAATATGGCATGAGCTTAAAGGAGAACAGCAAGAGGTGAGGTTATATACACATGGACTGATACTCAAGTTTGGCTTGTTAAATCAAGTTGACATGGTAAAAATTGAAGTGCAATGTAAATCACACTACCTAATGGTGTATAAACATCACTGGAACACATAAGTGGATTGTGTTAGCAAGCAGTGTTTTCATTGTGAGATTATCTTAGTGAAAACTCAAAAGGATTAAAAAAAAATCTACATGACTTCAGTGTGTGAACAAGTTGAATAAATATCAGAATGTTGATGATTTGAAGCTCCTTGGTTGCAGGGAAAAAAAGGAATGCAATAATTTTTGCTAAGGAAGGGCTTTATCTTGAACAGATGTCAGTGTCGTAAGAGGGACATGTTTGAAGGGATGGACCTCTGCTTCTGCAGACTGCTAAATTAATTCCAGTCATTTTCCTAACACTTGCTGAGACTGTCAAAATGAGGGTCTGTGTGTGATGACAGGAAGTGAAAATATTATACCACTGGTATGTATGCCAAAACACTAATTCAAAACAAGCATCATTGGATAAATGCAGCATTCCTTGTGAAATGAAAATGCTTCTTCCCTCATGCAGTTATATAATTATAATTATTATTATTATTTATTTATAGCCCGCTTTCCCAGGGTAGATCAAAGCGGGTTACAGCAAAGCAAAAGGAAATACAAAACAGAATACAAAACATACAGTATAAACATCATAAAAACAGCTCATTACGTTAAAACACTATAAAAATACGAACAGCAGAAAAAACCAGAAAAAAACAAACTGGCAGAATGAGACCATTGTATAACGGGAGAACAGCATGAAGTCAGGACACATGGGGGAAAGCTTGTCGGAAGAGAAAGGTCTTTAGTTCCTTCCTATAGAGATCAAGAGAGGTGACGGAGCAGAGCTCATCGGGAAGGGAGTTCCAGAGCTGCGGGGCCAAGATGGAAAACGCCCTTTGTGCAGTCAAGGTGTATTTTGACTTAGGAACCCTTAACAAGTGCTTCCCGGCCGGTCTGAGAGTGCGGGGCGGATTATATGGGGAGAGGTGGTCCTCCAAGTACCCTGGACCCAAGCCATTTAGGGCTTTATTTAATTTTTAATTAAATACATTTAATATGTATTTAATATTTGAATAGGATGAGTTTGATGAAATATTTGCTTTGTCTCAGGCAAGGGTGGCTGTGGTTTTATTCTATGACAGCATACAGTTGTACTATTTGTGTGCTACAAGGATTCTGTGACTGGATTTGACTGCTTTTTATATTCAGTTGTGTTGAGCAGGTGAGAGGCAAACTGCCAAAATACTCAGGGGAGGAATAGCTTACAAAGTCTTTCCAGCAGGTGTTGTTTTTACATAAGCATCATGAACCCTCTCTTGGTGATGTGTTTATATAATCATCATTGATCCTCTCCACTAATTCTTTATTATACTGCTTATTTCCCCTAATTGTTGGCATTCATAAAGAGGGAAGGTGAGCAATCATGTGGAAAAGTTAGTCCAGTTTTATTTGTCCTGCACTTCTAAGGTTTCTGCTTTTGTGCCCACTCCCCATTTCTAAATGTTAGTCAGAATGCTCAATTACATAGATTGCTTTATTTTTATTCCCACTATGGGTACCTTATAGGTAGGGCTGCCAGGTGAAATAAGAGACAGGACTCCCATACCTTTGATGGTTATTTAGAACAGGACATTTCAATGGATATCACTTAATTGAGAAACAATATTTGCTGAAATTCCTTATGCTACACAACTGTTAAAGGTACAGGAGCCCTGTTCCTTATTTCACTTGGTAAACGCTTATTTCCTATGAACCCAGTTCATAGGAAGTGGGAGACATAGTTCTTAGTTTTATTTACAAGCTTCTAGATTTTAAAAGTCTGTGCCACATTTCAGAAAGCAACTCTGCCATTTCACAGGTGTTAAATGTTTAATGCTAGATTGTGATGAGCACATCTTTTTGCTTTATTTCTATTTCATTCCATTTCATTTCAGTTGTTTTAAAATTTTAATTCTGGGGTTTTCTGTCTGAAAAGTATTGCAGAAAATTATATTGTTCACACTTTCAGGTTGGTTTTATGTTTTAGTGACAGATCATATGATTTGGTGTATATTATTAGCAATTCTTTTGAGCGGGGGTGGTGGGTTATTCTGTAATTTGTCTGGACCTCTTTAGTCTACTAAACCTGAAGCTGAGACATCTCTCTGTGTGCGTGTGCATGCACATGTTTGTGCAGGTATAAAAGCTACATAGTTCAAATTGAACAAATTTTGACTGCTTACAGATTTTTGACTGCAAGTGTAAAAATGAAATGAGAACAAGAACCAAATTGTCATCTGGTTATACATTTTCATTTGGTGATTGAGTTGGCAAATGAAATAAAACAGACAGGGCAACCCTCTGTGACTGAATGCAGAATACAGATCTGTCACCCCTTCCAGGAGTGTGTGTATGTGCGCATGTATTTCAAAGGAGCTGCTGCTAACTCAGGAGAAATAGCTTGCAGAACAAGTACTGTCCTGCCCAAAATTCACTGCATGAGCTTGGTTAATTGTGCCATTTTGGAATGCAGATAGAAGTTAGAGATTCTGCCTTGCTGAGTAATGGAAAAAACCTAAGAGGAAGTAGCTTAATTTGCATGCCTAAGCAGTCATTCCTTCTCAGTACACACCCTCATAAACTCAAACATCCACACTTTCCAAAGTTCAAAGCCTCTTGCTACCTCTTCCATTACAGATTAGGCATTTTAACAGTTTTTATCTATTATATCTCCCTAAACATGGGCCCAAGTTGTATCCCCCTCCTAAACATGGGCTCATTGAGCCCCCAGGGCAGCTAAATCAGTGGTTTCCAAACTTTGGTCCTCCAGATGTTCGGCATTCACTTCCCAGAATTCCTGACTGTAGGCCAGCTGGCTGGGGCTTCTGGGAAATGAAGTCCCAGACACCTGGAGGACCAAAGTTTGGGTATCACTGAGCTAAATCAATGAAGTTGAAGGCTTTTGTGACCAGCATCCATAGTTTTTTGTGGGTTTTTCAGGCTATGTGGCCATGTTCTAGAAGAGTTTATTCCTGACATTTTGCCAGCATCTTCAGAGATGCCAGCCACAAATGCTGGCAAAACGTCAGGAATAAACTCTTCTAGAATAGCCCATTATATGGGGTAATTCTCACATCTTCAGTGTTTCCATGTCAGGTATGTAAAAATTGAACCATCCATTTTAATCTAATTATAAAACCCAAGGGGCAAACTATGAAGCCCCGCATGTGCCCTTGTGAACAAATTAGAGAAAACCACAGCGTGCAAGTTGGTATTTGAAGCTGAGCCAAATAACTTTAATTGGACTGTGCTCTTGAGGCTGCTGTGAAAAGCCAAAGGCAGAGGAAGGGAGAAAGGGGAGGGGGGAGGAGATGAAGGAGAGCTGGCCTCTTTGCTGTGCCTTTTCATTTAACAAGGATGCATGCAGAAAACGCGGCAGAGGAGGCCAAGACAATGTCTTGCCAAATGCTTGAGTGACAGCATATCTCTCCAGTTCTTGATTTTGTTTTGTTTCATTAGCAGCAGTGGGCTGTTTTTCATGAATGTTTGGAATTTTGCATGTCTGGCTCAATCCCATCTGCCAACCCCCTTGTTGAGATGAGGAATATACAAATGCATGTTAGGCAGTTGTGGTGGGAAGCCTTCCATAACTTTCAGCCTTTACTACATTTCCGCTGTTAAGACACTCTGGAATAATCTATGTGAAAAGAAGGGATTTGCTGTTCTGCTGTGTCTTTTCTCATCTCTTGAGGAAATCAGAAGGCAGTGAAAAGTATGGTGGTTGGTTAGACTGGCAGCTGTGATCTTGTATACCAGTAAATATGAACATTGGCTTACCTTGTGATATGTTTGTTTTCAGCGATGGAGGCGATGGAATCCTCAATTGGGTTAGTTCCCTCCTCTCGCTCCAATAGGCAGGGACTAGGAAGTTGCAGGTGACGTCAAGGAGGGAACGCCCCTGACCTTCCAGTCGTTGTAACAGCCAAAGCTAAAGATTATTTAACACTAACATATAGAAGGTTAAGAACAGCAAAACTATGTACAAAACAACTTGTATCTAGCTTATCCTCTCCAAAACCGAAGCGTGACCTCAGTTCTGGGAGGGTAGGATTCCATCGCCTCCATCGCTGAAAACAAACATATCACAAGGTAAGCCAATGTTCATTTTTCCAGCGATGGAGGGAGGGAATCCTCAATTGGGATATGCCAAAGCTATCTACTGTGGGAGGGAGAACTGACAGTGGCAACTAGACAATCGCTTGGAGGACTCGTCTACCAAACGAAGCCTCTGCAGATTGGAAAACATCCAAACGGTAGTGGCGGACAAAAGTGGAGGGGGAAGCCCAAGTGGCAGCCCTACAAATATCTACCAGGGGGGGCATTAGTGGAGAGGGCAGCCGATGTGGCAGCACTGCGTGTAGAATGGGCGGTGATAGCCCGAGGGGCAGATGAGCTATTAGAAGTATAACATTTGGATATGCAGTCTCTTAACCACCTAGATAGTGTGGAGGAGGACACTCTTTTGCCCTTAGATGAAGCAGCAAAAGAGACAAACAGGCGATCAGAAGTACGAAAACGTCGTGTACGCTTGATGTAGATTCGAAGGGCCCGCCGGACATCTAATGTGTGCCAGGTTTTTTCTAATTGTCTTTTGGGTTTAGGACAGAAAGACGGTAACACAATCTCTTGGGACCTGTGGAAGGTAGAGTTGACTTTGGGGATAAAGGTTGGGTCTAGACGTAATACCACTGAGTCCTCTCTGAAAGAACAAAGCTCTGATCTGACTGACAAGGCTGCTAGCTCGGAGACTCTTCTGGCGGAGGTAATGGCTATAAGAAATAACACCTTCCAAGTAAGGAATTTGATGTCCGTTTGATGTAGTGGTTCAAAGGGAGCTGTAGTTAGAGCTGCCAAAACTAAATGGAGGTCCCAAGTTGGATAACGGTGAACTACTGGAGGACCAAGTAGTGTAGCTGCCCTCAAGAATTTCTTGACATAAGGATGGGAAGAAATCTGACTTGATAGTTTGACAGGTAGAGCCGAAGTGATTGCTGATATTTGTCTTTTTAGAGTGTTGGGCTTGAGTCCCTTATCAAGTCCTTGTTGAAGGTAGAGGAGAAGGTCGCCTATTGAAAATGAAGCTGTAGATATATTGTTTGAGTTACACCAAGAAGTGAAGTTGCGGTAAGTATACTCATATATTCGCCTAGTCGAGGGTCTTCTAGACTGGATGATGGTATCAACTACCTGAGCATTTAGGCCATCTCTTAACAGGATGAGGCGTTCAGTCTCCATGCGTGAAGATTGAGCCATTGTGGGTCTGGATGAAATATCTGACCCTGGGATAACAGGTCTGGGCGCAGAGGAAGTCTGAACTTGTCCTGTGATAGGGATAAGATTTCTGGAAACCAGGCCCTTCTTGGCCAATGTGGAGCAACCAGTATCAGGGTAGCTCTTTCGCTTCTTAGCTTTAGCAGGCATCTGGATATCATTGGGATTGGAGGAAAGGCATAGAGCAGACCCGGAGGCCACGGGGCATGAAGGGCGTCGGTGTCCTCTGAACCCTGAGACGGGAATCGGGAGAAGAATCTCGGTAGCTGATTGTTTACTGGGGATGCGAACAGATCTAACATGGGAGTCCCCAGATACTGGGATATCATTTGAAATACCTCTGGATGGAGATGCCATTCTGCTTGGTCTATGTCTGACCTGCTTAGCCAGTCTGCTTTGGTGTTTAGAGTCCCTTTTATGTGTTCGGCCCTTAGAGACAGGAGGTTGATTTCCGACCAACTTATTAGACTTTTGGTCTCTTGCATCAACGCTCGTGATCTGGTTCCGCCCTCTCTGTTGACATGAGCTTTTGCTGTGATGTTGTCCGTCCTGACCAAAACATGGGTGTGGTTTACGAGCTGGGCAAAGGCCAGAAGGGCCAGGCGAATCGCCCTGAGTTCCAGCCAATTGATGCTGTGGGCTCTTTCGTGATCTGACCACCTGCCTTGAGCCACGTGTTTGCCGAGGGTGGCACCCCATCCGTGGAGACTTGCATCTGTGGTTATTTGTATCTGGTGGAGAAGCCATATCGGGCGTCCCAGTTGTATTCGATTGGACATCCACCATTGTAGTGACCTTTTTACGCTTTGGGGCACATGAACCTGTTTGTGTCTCTTTTGGGTAATCATCTGTTGAAAGGGTAGGAGCAACCATTGCAGTTCCCTTGAGTGAAATCGAGCCCAGGGAACACAGGTCATGGCTGATATCATGAGTCCCTGAAGCCTTGCAAGGAGAAGTAGATCTATTGATGGTGAAGGAAGAATGGAGGTTATCAAGTCTTGAATGTCCTTTATCCGTTGTGGTGGCAGTGATACAACTCCCTTGAGGGTATCTATCAATGATCCTAAGTGAAGAATCGTCTGAGAAGGTATAAGGTGGCTCTTCCCATGATTTACCAGAAAACCATGGAGAGACAACGACTGTAACACCGCAGTGACAGCGCTGGAGGCCTGTTGAAAGGTTGGGGCGGCAATCAGTAAATCGTCTAAATATGGGAAGACGTATAGGCCCTGTAGTCTCCAGTGTGCGACTAAGGCTATCATTATTTTGCTGAAAACTCTTGGAGCTGATGAGAGGCCAAATGGGAGCGCCCTGTATTGGAAGTGACGTTTGTTGTAACAAAAACGGAGGTATCTGCGGTGAGATGGATGTATCGGAATGTGTAAATAAGCCTCCCTTAAATCTAGGGCTGCCATGTAGACTCGTGGTTTTAATGACTCTAATATGGTCTTTAGAGTCTCCATTCTGAAATGACGTTTTCGGACACTCTTGTTGACCCTCTTTAAGTCCAGGATTGCCCTCCATGATTTGTTTTTCTTGGGCACTATAAACAGGATGGAGTAGCACCCCTTGTGTCTCTCTGGAGGTGGTACAATTTCGATTGCCCCTATCTTCAGTAGGTGATCGATGGCCTCCAGCATCAGAAGGTGTTTGCGTGGACGCTTCGACCTTGGTGAAACTGTGAAATGGTCGCGGGGAGGGTGAATAAAGTCTATCAAGTAGCCCTGTGAAATAGTCGACAAGACCCATCTGTCTGATGTGGTTGTTTGCCAAACATGGTGGAAATGTAGTAGCCTGCCTCCCACCAGATCCGGCGGGTAGTCAGGATCGCTGATTGGTTCCCTGTTTGCCAGGGTTGGAGGATCCAGAGTTGTTGGAGGCAGGTTTTTCGAAGGCTCTAGCCTGTGACTGATGTTTAGGTGAGAATCTTCGATCAGGCCATTGTTGTTGTTTTCCATATCTGTTGTCTCTTTGTTTGAAGGAGGAGTTGCTGTTGTTACGAAAGGAACGACCAGATGATTGACCTTGGCGAGAGGACTTTTTGTCGTCGCGTCTATATGAGGATGGAAGTGCCTTCTTTTTGTCTTTAGTCTCGATGAGTATAGGGTCCAGCACATCACCGAAGAGTTTTGATCCCCCGAAGGGAGCCATAGTGAGGTTCTGTTTGGATCGCATATCGACTTGCCAGTTTTTTAGCCAAATCTGCCTTCTGACCGGAATAGAGGCAGCCTGGGCCCTGGCACAAAATTGGATGATGTCAAGAGAAGCATCTGAAGTGAATGCCAGAACCTTCACTAGCTTATTTATACCCTGACGAAGCTTGGTGTCACCTTTGGGCACAAGCTGGATAAGGTCTTTGGCCCAGCCATAAGCAGCCCTTGAGAGGATAGAGACAGAGGATGAAGCCCTGATGGCTGTGGAAGAAGCCTCAAAACTTCTTTTTAAGGCCGACTCTGCTCTTTTGTCTTCTGGAATTTTTAGAGTGTCATCACCATCTTTGGCGTAGATGGCTGAGGAAACGAGTTGTGAGACGGGTGCATCAACCAAAGGGACTTGAAATTTTGACATCACTGGAGATGGTAAGGTGTAAAATTGCTTGACTATTGGAGGGTTTGGTCTAACAGTTGCAGGTTTGGACCACTCTTCTCTGACCACTCTCATAAAGTCAGCCGGGAATGGGACCTCTGTGCAAGGAGGACAAGGACGTGGGAAGGAGTCACCCTTTCCCTGAGGTAAATCAGTGTCCAGAACCTGAGTAGGTTTGGGTGTGTCAGTCAATTCCAGAGCCTTAATGGCTTTCTTCAGGAGGATGGAAAAATCATCAGCAGTAAATAGTCTGGCAGAGGAAGGAGGAAGGGGGGTATCCATCTCCTCTTCTTCAGAAAGATCATTTTCACCCCCCTCAGAAACTGACTGAGACTGGGAGTTATCCATAGATTCATCTGAGGAATGATTGGAAAGTAGCAGTTTGGCTTTCTTGTAGTTTAACTGTTGGCCACTAGATGTCGCCCTTCTCTTATGAGAAGCCTTAGACTGAGTGGGTTTGGCGGGCTTTTTACCGCCACTTTTAACCGCTCTGAGGCGTTTGTGCAGCCTAGGTTTGAATTTGCCCCTCTCATTGGCTGGGATGGCCTCTGATGACGATCTGGCTGGCACTGAAGAGGAGGAAGGTGAGTGAGCCCGGTGAGGGGAATCGTTGAGCCTCCTGACAGAGTCCCTGGGAGGGTTTTGGGAAGGAGGAAGGGCCGCTGGTAACTCACTAGGCGAGGGCTGGGGCTGGAGTAAAGGGGAAGGGGCGACCTGGCCTGCTAAGACCGAAGCCTGTGCTGCGATTAGGGAGGCCAGAAGGGAGGAAATCTCAGGGGGGAGGGTGAAGGGAGAGGCTGGTGGGAGAGGCAGAGAAGGGCTACTTACATGCCTGATGGGCTCCGCTGGTTGCACCACTCCTTCCCGATCCCGGGAAGGGAGTAAGTGCTGTGGCGCATCTGGGCTCGGAGACGAGGGTTCTCCCTCCTCCGGCCGCGCCAATATGGGGGTCCCTGCTTGTGCCGCTGTGCGGACTCGCCGCAGGGCACCCTCAATCTGCGAGGAATCCCCGGACATGCCGGGGCTCTCCTCTGCATCCTCCATGCTGTAGCTCCTGACTCCCTATCTAGTCCTGCACTCAGAAGGAAGGAAGGGAAGGAGAAGGAAAGGATTATTATTGTTGTTTGTAAAGTTGGAGAAGGAGAGAAAGAGGAAGAACGACCTATCTGGAGCGAGGCAGGAACAAGACTGGAAGGTCAGGGGCGTTCCCTCCTTGACGTCACCTGCAACTTCCTAGTCCCTGCCTATTGGAGCGAGAGGAGGGAACTAACCCAATTGAGGATTCCCTCCCTCCATCGCTGGAAAACAGATTGTATATCATGGCATAGATTTGGCATTAGGGTTGCATAGTATAAACCTCTCCATGCAGCACCAATTTCAGCAAGGGCACAAGGGCATGTGCACTGATTATGCTTCACAATCCTTATGTTGAATGACAACAGCCATGCACAGCCAATGACCCAAATGAGGGAGTACTACTTACCAATTTCAGCAACATATCACATGTGCATGTCCTCTTCCCTGACCCTGAACTGTGTAGAGATGTTTGCACATTCGACAAAAAGCCCAACTAACTAGGGGAAATTGTGGAACATTACAACACCAGCAGGATTCTGGTCCTTGTAGTGCTCCAGCATATGCTGTGGGAGGACCTGGCAAATCTTCTCTATCACCAGATGTGATTCCTATTCCAAAGCTTCCATTTGAGAGAAACATTTTCTCCCAGTAAGGATAACTGTGGTCGCATCAGGACAGTACTTATGCCTATCTTATACAATTGCTGCAAGGATTACTGCAATGAGAGTCCTGTAAAGCAGCTCAATCATGTTTTCTTACTACTGCAGGTGAAAGACAGAGGCTGTAAGATCATGGTTTACAAAGGCCTTATAATGATTTCTTACCCTCCTATCCTTTAAAGATGTTCATACACTATGACAGGTCTCAATTTTTCCCCTCTGAAAGACTATGGATCCATCCACACTGCAGAAACAATCCAGTCCGATGCCACCTCAACTGTCATGGCTGCATACTATGGATTTTTGGGAAATAACATTTGTGGTGGCACCAGAGCTCTCTGATAGAGGAAACTAAATGTCTCACAAAAATACGATTCCCAGAAACCCAGAGCACTGAGGACAGGTATCAATTTCATTGCAAGAATAGTTTAGAATTATTATTACAGTTATGCATCAAAATGGCAATGGCATAAAGTGCATTAACTGATGCACTGTTAATATGCTGGTTTTCACACCCTTAAAATGTCAGTCAGCCATGCAATGATTGTGTAATAATTTTTTTGTACTGAACAGTCTTGTGCACTTGCAGTGCTAAATCTCCCTGTTCATCGAGGAGGAAATTCTCACATTTGTCTTTGATCACATGTAATGTAGTCGCAAAAACTGCTTGAATGTGAAGCTGTCATATTGATGCACTCATGTTAGTAGGTCTGTGATGGCTATAAAGCAGCTCCCATCTTAATACGAGCTGTTCACATACAACTGTTCCCCAAAAGTAGTAACCATTTTTTGCAGGGGTACCACAAACATGCAGTCAGGTCAGTGACAGAGTGGTGAAAATCACACAATCTACACAGAGGCCCATTTCATTTAAAACGTTCATCCCATGATAATGGTCGACTATGGAAAGTTTTACAGAGGTTTCTGCATCTTAGCCATGAATAAATGGACTTGCTTCAAAATCCAAGTTGTGAATTATTTTTATTAGGTTGACAGAAAAAGGACAAATGTCTGCAAGATTTCAAGTCCTTTTGCCTTCTATAGGCAGTTACTACAAAAGGAAAGTGATGGAGAGATGTGACTTGATCTTGAAGTCATGTTGCCTGCATGATTGTTTAAGTTGTTTGGAAAGGAAACAATTGCAGATTCCCCAAAAGGGGTTATTTTGTAACTTGCTGTTACATAATAAGCTCTTTGTTACTGTTGTTGGGCTCAGTCCTACAGTGCACTCATCCAACAGTCTGCGTTGTATCATGCGTAGACCTGTAAAATAAACCCCAGTGAAGGTGATCAGCTGAGGAAGCAGGCAGAAGTTGATCAGTTGAGTAAGTAGGCAGAAGAGAGGTCTAACACACACACCCTGTGCTTTCCCACTGAACACCTGATTGATGATTGTTTTGCAGGGCTATATCATATGTGTGTGTAACCAGATGCTGCAGTGGCCTCTCTTAAGGATAAAGTTCTGTAACCAAGGTGGGCATACAGGGGAACCCTGATTCAAGAAATCCATGCTAGATTAGGGTTTGGTTAATTTCTTATTTTTTAGGCTGTTCTCTTGCAAGCCATTGATGGTATAAAGCACAGAGAGCTGCTGAGAATATTGCATGCAAGCCTTCCAATTAACAATCTGCCATTTTAAAAAAGAGCACTCTAATAAAGTAGGCTATTAATTTTAAACAAAGCTTTTAGCTTACAGCTTTTAGCTGGAAAGCTGGAAATATCTGGCGCTTAAGAGTTGGAATAGAAAAAAACTGCTTACTATGAAGTTGCATTTGGAACATGAAAATAATTTCTACTAAATGGCATCAATAAATCAGATGCAAAACCAAAATAAATAATGTATAAAGCTATTTTATAAAATGCAAGGAACATCTTTAAAAATCACCCGCCCTAGAAAGCAAGATGCATTTGATGCCATTTAAAAAAAAACCCAACAACAACTCATAAATATGTATATGTTTCATGTATGTACAAAACATAAATATATTTTAAAAACAAATTTGCTATTTGTATCTTTCCTAACATATGTTTGCAGTTTTGTTTCAGCTGAATAATTCTGAAACAGGTTTTGCAAAGCTTTGCATAAACATGCATTTTAAAGACACTGAAAAAAGGAGAATACTACATTCAAGTCTATTAGTTACTCACTCATGGTATGCAACTTTGATCATAAACCATAAACAAGGTTTTAGAATGCACATTTTCTTCTTTGTCTGACATAGCAATCTTCCAGATTACTAGGCAGACTTTATTTATGACTATTGTAGCATTTGTTTTCAGAGCTGGAATGCTTCAGCAGGACACCACATTACATAGAGTAAAGGTTCCTCGCCTATATGTACCTATGAAATACCATGTAGAATTTCTTAGGCTTGGGAATTTTTCCTGTATTTGACATTAAAAAAGAACTACCTACATTAACCAAAAACCATAAATTGAGGAGGACCATGGACTGAATTAGGACATACAGACCTTACATTTGGTGCCTTCTGAAGTCTGTGTGTATGTGTGTCTTTTTGTTTCACATCAAGCCATTCTTGTAATTTCACCTAAGCTTTGTTGTTGACATTTTATGCCTTCAAGTCTTTTCTGACTAAGGTGAACCTATTATGGGGTTTTCTTGGCAAGATTTGTTCAGAGGAAATTTGCCATTGCCTTCCCCTGAAGTTAAGAGCATGTGACTTGCCCAAGGTCACCCAGTGGGTTTCATGGCTAGCTAAGCTATGCATTTGTGATCTTGGAGTCCTAGTAGACCACAAGTTGAACATGAATCAACATTGTGATGTGGCAGCTAAAAAGGCCAATGTGATTTTAGGCTGCATCAATAGAGGTATGGTGTCTAGATCAAGGGAAGTAATAGTGCCACTCTATTCTGCTTTGGTCAGGCCTCACCTGGAATGTTGTGTCCAGTTCTGGGCACCACAATTCAAAAAGGATGTTGACAAATTGGAGCATGTCCAGAGAAGGACAACCAAAATGGTGAAGGGTCTGGAAACCATGCCTTATGAGGAAAGAATTAGGGAGCTGGATATGTTTAGCCTGGAGAAGAGATGTTTAAAGGCTGATATGATAGCCCTGTTTAATTATTTGAACTGGTGTCACATTGAGAATGGAGCAAGCTTGTTTTCTGTTGCTCCAGAGACTAGAACACAGAACAATGGATGCAAGCTACAGGAAAAGAGATTCCACCTCAACACTGAAGATTTTCATACGACATCGTTATCTCGTTCCTTTATCTCCCAAAGTGTAGTGGAATCGTCATAACAGATAGACAATTCCAAAAGATTTTCACATGAGGCTGTTAGTGTTCTTAAAACATTGCTAAATCATTCTTAAATCGTTGCTATGTCTAGTGTGTGAATGTAACTGTTTTGAAATCATTTTGTAATCATTTATTGCTGAATTCTGATATATCAACGATTTAAGAACACTAACAGCCTCATGTGAAAATCTTTTAGAATCGTCTATCTGTTATGACGATTCCACTACACTTTGGGATGATAAAGGAACAATATAACGATGTCGTGTGAAAATCTTCATTAAGAGGAACTTCTTGACAGTAAGAGTTGTTCAACAGTGGAACACACTCCCTCAGAGTGTGGTGGGGTCTCCTTCTTTGGATGTCTTTAAACAGAGGCTGGATGGCCATGCATCGGGGGTGCTTTGATTGAGTTCCTGCATCGCAAGGGGGTGGACTGGATGGCCCTTGTGGTCTCTTCCAACTCTATGATTCTGTGTTTCATATGATTCCTATGTATTCCCTAGTTTTGGGAATTGTTGGGCTGTATTTGAAAGTTTCCCAACCCTCACTTACTGGGCAACAGGTGGTGCTGTCAATGGGGATCTTTCTCCTATCAGTCAGGAAGTAGCTGAGTGATGTTCTCATACTCTGATGTGAGGGTGAATTGCAACAGGGACTCTGCTTCTGCCTGTCACATTGGAGACTGTTGGCAGGAGAGGGTTGAAACATAGCTAGCTGCTCCCTGATCAACAGGGGAACAGACCCCTGTCATTCACAGTGACTGCTGTGAAATTGGGCTGGGAGAAACATAGCTTAGATGGTTATGCATTCAGAACTGCCTTAGTGAATTTTGGACATAAACATCTTACTCTTGCAGGATATTTTGCTGTTAGACTGAAATCCACACACCAGTTAAAATCTTGGGATATATGTTCCATCAGCTCTAGCCACCATAGCAATGCTAGGAGTTCCTGACAGGGACCCTTATTCAAACCCATGTGTAACACCTTCATGATTTGCTATTCCTTTATTTGGTACAGAAACATGCAGATGTTAACAATATAATCAAGATGATACAATGCTTAATAGTAACACAGCACTGTAGATAAATTTTACCACAGTGTAGCAACACAACTTGCCAGTACTGTACCCTTTGACAATTCATTACTTGCACAGTTTAATTAGGGATAATGGACCTGCTGCAGTCTGGTAATTTATGAACTTACCTAGTATGTTTCTGAATAACAGAACTTACCTCTTAGAAAGAGCCAACTTTCACTGTACATTTTATCTTTTTTGCAAGATGCCCTTCTGGGATTTTTTTTTTAAAGGTCCTTTCAGAGGCTTGATATGCAAAAATACATAGATGTGTCTGACTTGCTGCACGCTTTCCCATGAAGAAGCACTTCTGTTTGGAGAAGTGGGGATTACTCTTTTTGGGACAACCAATAGCAATTAGGTTATACTCTGGCTGAATTCATACATGGCCTAGTGTGACACAAGAGTCCTGTAGGTGGAACTCTACAATGGCTCCCTATTCACCACTCCGAGCAGTGTGGAAGGGAAATGGAGAAGTGGCTGACACTATCCCAGACACAGACTGATGACATCTTCCACTGAGATCTGCTGGGGTCTCAGTGGTCTGTGTTTGGCTATGAGGCATAGCTGGATGACTTTCTGATCCCCTACACTCTCCACTGGTAATTCAATGGCTGCCGGGGGGGGGGGGTCTATTGCAGATAAATCATGAGTCCTGGATGGTGGTGAATAAGAAGCTGTAGTGGGCTGTGGTCATTGCTGAGTGGAAGAGTATCAGCTTCCACAACAACTAGAAAAGGACAGGTATATGGCGTACTTACAGTTGCATATATCACTCACAGGATGCTGGCTTTTGCATTTATGTTCTTATGCAACAAATTGCATAAGATGCTCCAGCTCCTGGTGGTAGTACCAATTAGAATGCTGTTTTGTGGCACAGACACTAACTGGCCTGCCTCTATGATATCATTAATAATTAATAAACACTCGAAGCCCCTCCCCTGCCTCCAGAGTTTCTTATCTCAACACTGGTAATCAGTGGGCAAAGAGGACCTTTTTTTTAATTAGGGAAAAAGATATGTCGTATTATATCTGACAAGATGTTTCTATTGGCTTTGCCCTTAGTCATTCTTTCCATGCCCTACGAGCCTTCAGTACAAGTTCATTATAGTTTCCTTGATCGATCAATTGGATATCTTGCTATTGAACAGGCCTGCCCTGCAAAGAGTGAAATTTACTATGGGTACTTGATGACCTGATAGTCAGCAAGGGTGCCAGTGGCTACTCGCCATCCCTTGCCCATGTACTGGATCTGTGAATGAGGGAAGATGGACATTGACATACAATTCCTTGTAGATGTATTCACATTTCCACATTTTGTTGTGTTCCAACTGGGAATTGGTTTAAACTGACATTGAATTTAATTGGTCTTTTACTGCTTCAACTTTGTGAAGCTGCAAAATATTTTTACTGTGTCACAAAAGTTTAGTAAACAAAAACAATTGGGGATTTGTTTGTTGCATAAGAATTCATTCTCACACACCAAGTCAATAGTTGGTGGAAGAACCTTTGACAGCAATTGCAACTGCGAGTTTTCTTGGATAGGTCTGTGTCATCATACTTGTGCATCTGGATCCTGCAATTCTTCATGGCAATGTTGCCTGAGCTCTGACAGGTTTTATGAATAACAAGTGTTGGTCAAGCCTTGCCATAGTTTCTAAAATGGATTAAGGCCTGGATGCCTTTGGCAGGCACATTCTAAGACACTCAGCTTCTTTTTAATCCACATCAGTGTTACTTTGGCTGTGTGTTTAGAGTCATTGTCTTGCTAGGTGACCCTCTACCACATTTCCAGAATCCTTGCAAACAGGTCTCCCTCCATAATTGTCCTATATATAGCTCTATCCATCTTGCTGTCACAATCCTGACCAGTCCCTGCTGAGGAAAAGCACCCCCATAATACAGTGCTGCTGTTGCCATGTTCAGTTATGGGGATGCTGTTCTCAGGACAGTGAGCATGGTTAGCTTTGTACCACACACAAAGTTTTGTGGCAAGGCTAAAAAGTTCAGTTTTGGAGAGCCTTTTTGCACATTTGCTGTGTCTCCCACATGCCTTTTTGTAAATCCGAAATGTGTTTGCTTCATCAATGGCTTTCTTCTTGCCACTCTTGCACACTGGCATCCTGGTGAAAGTTGTTCCATGAAATTTTTCTCATGTCAGCTGCAGCATTTTTTATTAGCTCCTTCAGAGTTTCCATTGGTCTGTTGGTTGCTTCTCTGACTAATGCCTTCCTTACACAATTATAGTTTGGTGGGTGGCCTTTCCTAAGAAGTGTCATGGTTGAGCCATGTTCTTTTCATTTTATAACAATGGATTTAATGGTGGTCTAGGGTGGTTCATAATTCAGTAATTGTTTTTTCCCCCTGCACAACTTGATCCAAGAATTGTTTTGCTAGTTCCTTGGTCTCCATTATGCTGTTTAGATAAGCTCTTCAGTACACTCTGGGACCTTCCAGGAACAGGTGTCTTTAACCTGATACCACATGGCACTAGAATTGTACACAGGTGGAGTCAACTTCTTATGTGTCTTCTGTAGGGAGGTGTTGCCCCAGAGTTTATTCAAGCATGTCACCATATTTCAGTTCTAGATTAAAGCACAACAAAATGTGAAACATTCAAAGGGGTGTGTGAATACAGCGCCATGCTGTATGAGCTCTACATGGTCTATCCAGTTTACCATTTTGTTTCCTACAGTAGCCAGCCATATGCCTCCAGGAAGCCCCTGTGTGGCCCTAGGTGAGCAGCTTGTATTCATTGCAAGCAGCCATGTTTGAAAGTGAAGTTGCAACAGTGTGTGGCTAAAACAATAAAGGTATAAACCCATCTGAAATAATTTGCACAAAATGTATTGGCACTTTTCTTTTGATTGAGATGGCACAAGACGTATACTTACTCCTTCCATTTCATGTTAGTTACACAGAACCTTTATATAGCCTTCCAGTCTTTTCTTCTTCTTCTTTTTCTCTCTCTTCTTCTGCCACTTCTTCCTTCTCAGTTTCTGGCATCCCTTTTTTTCTGTCTCCCTGACTAGAGGGGCTGAGATTATCACAAACAAGAAATTTTTGAATCAAGGCCACACAGTAAATAAAAACAGCTTGGCATCTGTGTGGAATCTGAGGGCTCCAGCTTACCTTATAGCTGGCAGTAGAAATGCACAGTAAAAGCAGGGGTGAGTCTAGAAGAGTGCACATTATCTACCTCACACAGTTTGTAAAAAGGATAAATGACATAAGAATATCCTGTAACAAAGATTGTAGGGATGCAGGGGTGGAAGCAAAAAAATAATGTGTTGCCTTTAAAACTTTTTGTTTGGGGTCAGTCAGGATCTCTTTAAGTTTAGATGGAAGCTCACTGATCAGAAGTGAACACAGATTAATTCTTCTCACTCCCACATGGGCTAAGGAAGGGATCTGACAATCTCTACTCTGCAAAAATGCACAGGAACCCAAAATAGCTTGCCTAATCTTTGAAGGAGCCCTTATTTCCAAGTCTCCTGTCTGACAAACTGTCCTCTTCTTTATGCTTCATATCATAAGTACTGAAGAAATAAGTCTTCTAGGGGCAAGTTGTTGTTGCAAACAATTGCCAATAACAATGCTGTCGGGCTTGTAATAGCTTTTTTTGTGTGTCTGATGTTGTTGGCTCAAGGCAAAATCTGTTATTTCAAAACAAGGAAGAGAACTGAAGATAAAAACATTTAATATTATTATTTGTGATTTGAAATCAGATTAAAAAGGGGAGACCAGCTCTATTTTTACTTGGAACACATTTCTTCGATTGCATCAGGAAATAATCAAGAGACAAACAAACTGTCTGAACTTTTGCTCCATTTGAAACCATTAAAAACTAGGAATAAGTGTAAGCTTGTCAGATGGGGTTCATATATGATATGCCACCCATTTTAAAGATTTGTCCTTCCAAAGCTTGGAAGTTATGTTTTGTGACTGCAGCCCCCAAATCACTTTCTTTTCAGAATTTAAGGGGTGGACTTTTGACATCTATCTAGCAACATTAGTGCAAATTATCTTTTACCAAGGAGATTTAATCAAAAACAGGATACAGTAGATCTAGGCTTAAAGCAAGGAGACCTTTCTTTGTTCAGCTATAATGTTTGCTGGGTCATCTTGGACAGTTGACCATCTCTCAGAATTATGGTGAGACTAAAGCAGGGTAACTGTCAGATACGTAAGTGAAGGGAAAGCTGGTAAACAAAATATTTTGCAAACACTTTTTGTTAGGTGAGCCAAGTTTGAAGGCCACCTTCCTACATATATGTAATGTGATAAAGCTTCTCATGGTGGCAAGAGAAGTGCCTTACTGTTCATTCTTTTAGGGTACAAGCTTGTACCCACCTCTCTTGGAATAATGCCTGTTAAACTCATCAGGGCTCATTTATTATTTTGGTATGTATTGTACAGTATTGCACTTTTGGAAACAATTGTTGCCCCATTTTCTCTGTCACTACTGATGGCATCCCTATTATGACTGTTTATTTACTTGTTTTGAAAATGTATAAATTTCTGCTTTTAGAATTGGTCAACTTATAGTGTAATTTTTTTAAAAGTGATAAATTCTCAACTGAAATCAAACAACAGTTCACCTAAATTAGTATATACCATTAAAAACTACTTGGTTAAGATAGAATCTAGTGGTCCCTTTAGATTTATTTTCTATATATTTTGTATGTCACGTTAAGTCAAAATAAAAAAAAAGCTGATTTATTTTATCATCAGCTTTACCAGTTAAAGGTGGCACTAGATTTTTCCTCCCTCTTCCACTTTCCTTTTCATACTAAAACAGACTAACTCTTCTCTCTTTGAAAATTCGCTAAGATGTGTTGCATAGGATCCTTCTGTAGGACTGTAGATTCCTTCTTTGATTATTATTTTATGAGTGTCTGATGACTGATAGTTTCCCCAAATGGATCTGTTATTTACAAGCAATCCCAGGTCTGGGCTTAGGTCAGGTTACAGGTGGGGGACTCATGTGACTAAGCGTGACTCCATGTGTGTGTGTATTGGCCTTCAAGCCACCTGTTGACTTACTTTTAATTTTAATTCATGTGACTCATGAATTTAACAGAGGTGGTTTTCCTAGTTCCTTCCTCTGAAATATAGGCTACAGCACCTCCATACCAAAACCAAATATCATTATACAGTGCAAAAGTTGTTAAGTTTTCTGTGTGAAGCAATGCTTTCATTTTTGTGATTGGACAGTAAAGTGAGCCCCGGTGTGTAGTCTGAAGCAATACTGACAAGACAGGTTTTCCACCTTGTGTGCAGCCTCTGAGAAATAAATTAATATTATTTTTTTCTCTTTAGGTACTGGGAACTGGGAAGGATTTAGCCTTTCACTCTCAGTTTTGTCTTATTCATTTTTGGCCCTGCTTTATTTATCCTCTAGTGTAATGTTGCTCTTCTAACTTACAATGTATTTACAGCCTTTGTTTTGTTCACTTTTGTGATAGTCTTGTGAAGGGGTACATCATGCACATCATGCAGTATCTAGAGTAGTTGCTTATGATGTGTCCAAAGCTACAGTAAAAAGTTTATGGCCATGTCAGAACGTCACTTGAATAAAGATCCAGATGGCATCCTTTTCATGACTTACATGGTGTAATTTCAATTTATTCCATTTTAAGTTCCTTTCTTATAATTGTGGAGGTTGGAATTCTCTACTGAGTTTGCACAATGATCAAAATCTCTCCCAAACACTGCCTTTTGGCTGGAGATGCCCTCCTCTCCAAAGCCAATGTAGCCCAATGTAAAACACATTACAAAAGTCCAGTCTTCAGGTTACCAGCTTGTGCACTACCATCTTTAGGTCTTCCAGTATTCGGAAAGGGTACAGCCTGGAACTGATAATAAACACTCCTGAGTGTTGCATCTATCTAGGCAGACATTTGGAGAGATGGACCCAGGAGCACTCCCAAGCTGCGCACATAGTCCTTCAGAAAGAGTGTAACAGAACACACCTCCAGCCCTAGATTAGAACCCTTAATAGTAAAACATTTCTGTCTTGTCTGGATTCAGTTTCATTTTTTTAAAAAAAAAATTGGAGCTGCCTTATGGACCCTTAAATTCATTGTCAGTGCAAATGAGAAGTTGTTTTTGTTTAAACTGTCTTTAGGTCATGGAGAATGCCACTGTGGCGAATGCAAGTGCCACCGTGGTTTTGTCGGGGACAACTGTAACTGCTCAACAGAAACAGACAGATGTCTTTCCAATGATGGCCAAATGTGCAGTGGCAGAGGCAATTGCATCTGTGGGAAATGTCAGTGCACAGAACCTGGTGCCTTTGGGGAGACTTGTGAGAAATGTCCCACCTGCCCCGGCGTCTGCAGCACAAAAAGGTATTGTGCCAACAAGGTAAAGCGCAGTGCTTTGAAATGGCAAGTTGATGACAGCATCTCATTTGGGGTACTTGAGGCATGCTAGTGTCTACCCATCACCATACATGAAGATGCAGGAATGGTGTGTCACAGCTTATTGTAGAGAAGAACATACCACATAGGCTTTGCATGTATTAAGTCTCAAGCTCATGGTTTTGCTGGCTAAAGACTCTCTGGCAATAGAACTGGGAAGGATCTGTGCTTAAGAGGCTTAGCAGATTCACTTGTCAGAAGTCAACACTCTTGGGCTCAAACAGTCTTTTTCCAAGGCTACACTTGTAATCCAGTATCTACACAGCTTGCATATATTTATTTATTTATTTATTTATTTTGTAATCACATTGTTTCAGGCCTTTAAGACTTTTAAGCCCTTCCCTACTCACCCCTAGTGTAACTGACAGAAAAACAGGAAATTGATGGGACTGTAATGTGTGGTGTGGTAATTATATTTTCTCTATTGTACTTTGAAAAATATTAAAGAATCATTATTTTAATGCAAAATTAGCATAAGGAACTTGCACTATCATTGTTAGTCATACCAGTTTGATTCAGTCTTGAGCAGCTGTACCTTAATTCTCTGCTCTGTTTATATTAATTTCCAAAGATTAAAGAGCAGATATTCTGCAACATGTGGGACTCCCAGCAATTATCTATAAAGTAATTTCTCTTACTCTTCACCCTTTTATAAGGATGCCTAAAGAGAGGCTCAAGCTCAGATAACTTTCACTACAACATCTAATAGTCCAAATGAGTTACTTCAAGCAGACTTAGGAAGAAAACAACCAAAGAGCCTTCTCTGAGGATAGTTTTAAATTATGTTGACCTCAAAGTTCCTGTTAAGAAGGCTGTAAGCCAATGCATTATTAATCTTTAACCCAAAGGTGCCAGATACATGGACAGCATGAATGTCACTAGCCACTGATAATTAATATGTTGCTTATGAAACTGGAAAAGGCACTGGATCCTAGAAGCAGTATACTTGCTTTTGTATGAGGTGCCATTGCTGTTTTACAGTTAATGCTAAAATTAAAGAAGGGCTGATGCTGAATATAATTTTGGCAACTGAGCTATGGCCTGTCTCCACATCCTAGTTGCTTAGCCGAAGAGGAAATTAATCGAGTTTGTGAAATAGATTCCCTAAGAGTGACACACTTTATTGAGCTAGAAGAGCTTCTCCTTACATATTGGTGGGGAAGTAATGGTTTATTTGTCAAAATGATCCACATTGCTTTGTAATTGCTACAGAAGAAAAAAGTTTAATTCTGAAGAGGAAGGAGCCTGGTCCTCATGTTTGAAATGCAAGCGAGATTGGAAGCTACACTGATTGCTCTCTTCTGGTTCCTCTTTCAAAGGGATTGCATTGAGTGTGTGCTGTTTAACTCAGGAAGACTGGCCGACAACCAAACCTGTCAAAAACACTGCAGGGATGAGATCATTACACGGGTGGATGTTCTCAGTAAGTACTTTCAAGGCAGAGCCTACAGCTCAAGCAAATATTGCTAATCATCACTACATGTTTAAGACCCAGTTATAAAAACATCTTGCTTACTATAAAGGGGAACTCAAAATGCTTCTTTAAAATGTAGACATTTTTTGGATGTATTGTATCCAGTCTTTCTGGCACAGATAGAGGATTATTGGTATTCTAACACAAGATCCTGGTCAGGTCACTATAAAATAGGACTAACAGAAAACAAAACAAGTGCAACAACACACAGCAAAAAGGATTACAGGAATGAAAGAAATAAAATAACCTTATAAGAAAGGAAGTTGAAAAGGGATAGGATGCCACAAAACCAACACAACTGGCACAGGCAGATGTGAGGCCTGCAAATTTACCTTGTTTTTTACTAGACGGTGAGATCAATTGAAGCAGATTCCAAATGATGATTTAAGGAAGGAGCCAATTAATTGCTACTTCTTCCTATCAGCCATATACTGGGATGATCTACATAAAGCTAAAGATCTGTGCAGGGCAAGCAGCTTGGTTGAAGGAAGATGGCAGGTATGGACGACCACTGGAGAGAGGGGGAGTAGTAAGGAAGGGGTCACAGGAAGAGAGGGGAAGATATAAATGCAGAAGACAGAAAGAGAGCTGAGAAGACTGAAATAAGTGTCAGAAAAAGGAGTGATTCTGTGCATGTGCGACTTGGAGTACACTTGCTAGCAGCCTGAATGATTTTTCCCGTAACAGCCCTTTATGCAGAGAAGATTCATCATTCCATGCTAGAATATTATCCAGGGGTGTAAGCAAAGGACCCACTGGCTTCAACTCAGATAAATAAGAATTTATGAGAATGTCTGATGAACTTCCCACATCCCTCAGCTCATATGCATGAATCATTTTGAGCTGTTTACTCCCTTCTCTTTCCAGTGTTCTGGTCTTTAAATATTTTTATTAAACATTTATGCATGTACAACAGCACACATCTTACAGAACAGAAACATAAATACAAACACACATATTTACATTCGGATACAGATATTCTATCATATTTTAAACCAATACATCCACTCCCATACATTCATTCATATTTACTACTTCCTTTCCAATTTCTTATAATTCCCATTCTTGAATATTCCTTTTGTTGTTCTTTTTATTCTTTTTCCTCATCCCTCCAATTCTCACTACACAACCATCTTCCATATGGAGAATAACAATCCTTCTTTGCCTTCTCCTTCCTTCTCCTCTATTCCTTCTCTCTTATTCTAACCTTCATCCTTACCAACTTAAAACATTCTTAAAAACACATTCTTCTCCACACTTCCTTCCTGTCAGTACCAGCTCAATCTTTTGTTAAATTGTGCTCATTCTCAGTGTGAAGTTTATAAGATACTTTGTTAGCTTTTAAATGCTAGTCTTTCCGGGTTATGAATATTAGGTGACAAAGCAAAGAGATTCTCTGGAGAGATTCTGTGCTGCACAGACAGTGACCTGACTTAGTATATGACATCTTGTATTCAGGCACATAATCACCAGTCCTTGGATTGTGTAGGTTTGTTTTTGTTGGATATAACTACGTGCAGCTGCAGTATGGATGGTCCTGCTTTATACAGTTGGCCTGGGTGACCTTTGTGTCCATTCTAATATTGTGCTTCTAAGTACTTTAGCCTCTAAGCTATGATATCTCCTCTAATGCAACTCAGTCGTGTTAAACATATTGCCACATTCCATGTCTTCCTCCCTCTCACCCTGCGTGTGTGTATAGAGGAAGCTATCCCAGCTGTTGATTGTTCAGCCATATTTGTGGCATCTGCTGCTTTGGCTCACATTGCCCTCCCCATCAATCTAGGAGTATCAGTCCAAATAATGCAACACAACCTCATCTCATGTCTGTGATCAACTTGTTGATATTTTTTGTATTTGACATTTCTTTTTGCTATTTACATGTGCTACTCTGCTATCAGCTCTCCTTTCTTTTCTTCAGAAAAAAAATCCAGCTTTTTTCAACAGTGGTACTGTATTAAAAATACCAATGTAGGTTTTGTGGCAGCATACTTTAACAGTGATTCAGACTGGAAACTGCCACTTGCAACATTTCTGACTTCTTAAATACAGATGTCTACCATCCACAAAAAGCTAATTTCAGATAACTACATACATACAGATAACCCTAAAATGCAGTTTTCAATTGAAACTTCTTTCCAAACTCACATGTTTAAGCTCTGCAGAGATAACTTAGTCAAATATTGTGCTGAATTGCATGCAAGGCTCTTCTTGGGCAAAAAGAACAGTTACAAATTGTGCAAGAACTATGTTTGGGAAGTGATTTGCCTGTATGCCTAGTGTTCAGTTGAAACCTTGGCTCCTTGGCAGATCTGCTATGGAGACAGATTCTATAGCTTCTGTGGGCACATTTTAGACAAAACACAGAATCTAGTTTCCTGATAGTTACAGGGAAAGGGCAAAGAATCAGCAGCCATATGAAATGATATGTGACATAGTCAAAGAAACAAACAGGAAGTTTAATTATACAGCACAAGTGAGGGATTCAATTTTGCATGATATCTATGTATGGCACCATAAAAGAATGTTTACAGAGCAATCCTGTGCATGTTTGCATGGATCCAAGTCCCACTTGATTTGGAAGTTCTCCAAAATAGGCTCATCTAGGTCTGGAGCCCCAAACCTCCATAGTGTTTCTGTTTTCTTATGAAGTATATATTAATTTTATTTGTCTGTGGCACAACATACATTACAAACAATGGTTAAGTATATGATTGTTTTTCTTCTAGATGAACCTTTGCATTCTCATGGAGGTGGCTTGTCCTTATACAGCCCACTAGAAGAATGCTTAAAACTAATGATGCATGGCAGAATATACTTTAGTAAATAAATAATAAAACCATCATCTCCTTCACATTTCCATCCCATAGTTTTCTTCTCATTTCTCCTACAACATTAACCTTGCTTTTGAAAATGACCTTTCCAACAAATTCTGGAGATAAAACCATTCAGCACATTTTTGGAATGCTAACACTGTAGATGGATTGCGGTTTTGATAACATCTCCACTTTGTCAGCATTCTGCAGCCATATTGTTGCAGTCAGAATGAGACTGTTGGCTGTGGAGTGTTCAGAGATGAAAGTTGAGGGGGGAAAATGAATACACAAAGCATGCGGTCCATTGACATTCTCACCATCATACTTTGTGTCTTTCTCATGGCAGTAATTTATGTTTTGTTTTTCCTAGATCTTCAATTGTAACTTTAAATAAGAGATGTAGTTCTTTAAAAACACATATTACAATTAAGTTTAAAATGAACCATTGCAAATTGTTTAGAGGAAATGCATTTGAGCCTCAGCCACTGAAGTGATCCAGCAGGGTGATGCAACAAGAGTAATGTGAGATCAAAGCATCTTCTTCCCTTTCATCCCACAATAAAGCTTCATTTGTGAACCCAATTGCATTTTCCTAATGCTCAGTGTTGTTACAGTCGGCCCTTCTTATACACGGATTTTTTATACACGGATTCAAGCATACACTGTTTGAAAATGTTCCAAAAAAGTATAAATTTAGCTTGATGTTCCATTTTTTATAAGGGACACCATTTTGCTATGTCATTATAGTTAATGGGACTTGAGCATACACGGATTTTGTTATACACGGGGGATCTTGGAACCAAACACCAGCATATAACAAGGGTCCACTGTACTAAGAAAAAATAATTATTTCCTCCAGTTTCCTTCAGTTGCAAATGTGAGCATTGTATGGCTTACAGCAGCATGGGGAGACTACAAAAGTCCATTTATTTCAGCATTCTTTGAAAGAAATCTTTAACAACCAGCAAAACCTACAAGGTTTGTCAGAACCTAGTGGATCTTTGCCCAATCCATCCTTAAAATAATACTCACATCTCAAGATATTGTAACAATTAGTGGCCTATGGTATTATCCAATTAAGATATTTGGCAGGGAAAATATCCCTCGATTTCTTTTTTAGTCTAATATCTGTATACCTTTTATTCCTATTAATTGCTGGTGATTTAGTTTGAAATTGTACATACACAAGGAAAAGAGTTCACTGAGGGACAAAAGTTAATTGAAGTGATAGACTTATGTCTGCCAAGAAATCAAATGTTTAACTGGTATGGACTAGAAGGAAAATCTTGGGTTCTTAGAAACACACAGAAACAGGAACAGTCAGAAAGCAACCTGCTGAAGACTACCCCAAGGACTTCTTTCCCCCAATCAGTCTTGTCTGTCCATTCAGATATGCCAACAGAAATGTGGGTGGTAGGTTAAGTCGGATAGACATTTTTTTATGCCACTGCTTACTGATATTTCAGATATTTAAATATAGCCTGGCTGTATTATGAATTTTTTTACTGATTCTTTTGGTAACCATAACCATTATTTGCAATGGAAAGTAAAAGATATACAGTCCTCTCTCCATTTTTGCGGTCTTTGGACTCGCGTCTCTCGCTTATGCATGAGGGACAAACGGAGGGAGAATAAATGCAGTGCATGCCCGTGGCACATGCCTGTGCACCCTCACACACCCACACCTATATTCAAGCCATTGGGGCTTGAATATATGTGAAACTCCATTTTTGTGAGTGGGTCCGGAACGGATCCCCAGTGAAAAAGGAGAGGTGACTGTATACATATTTTGAATACTAATAAGGTTGTGCAGTATCTTGTCAGTGCTAGAATTAGAAACCAGATTTTTTTTCTGTCAAGGGGCTAAGTAGGATTTTTTAAAGGATCCAAACCTGGATGAGAAAAACTGAAACCAATCTGAGGATATTAAACTACTTGCTCATCTCCAGTTTCTCACATTTCTCTTAACACTTTTGTAAACCATTATGCTGCTGCCTGCTGACCTCTGTCAGTGTGTCTGTCACTGCACATATTTCTATAATACATATCAGCAGTCTTTTCAATGCTGAATATTTAATCCTGTTTTTCCTACTCCTTAAAATGAATGGCAACACTAAGCTTATTTCTAGACAATTACTTCCTCAGTGCAGATCAGTAGAAGGAAATGAAACTTCCTCTTTCAAAGAAATGTTTCCAAGTTTTAGTTTTGCTTGGCCTTTTTTCACAGACATACTGTATAATTCTTCTTTCAGTAGAGACATACCAGCCTTTCATTTGCACTCCAAAAGTTGAACATGAATCAACAATGTGATGCGACAGCTAAAAAAAAAGGCCAATGCGATTCTAGGCTGCATCATTAGAAGTATAGGATCTAGATTGAGGGAGGTAATAGTACCATGTATTCTGTTTTGGTCATGCCCCACCTGGAATACTGTGTCCACTTCTGGACACCACAATTCAAGAAGGATATGGACAAGCTGGAGTTTGTCCAGAGGAGATTTGTCCAGAGATTCCACCTCAACATTAGGAGGAACTTCCTGACAGTAAGGGCTGTTCGACAGTGGAACACACTCCCTCAGAGTGTAGTGGAATCTCCCTCCTTAGAGGTCTTTAAACAGAGGCTGGATGGCCATCTGTTGGGGATACTTTGACTGAAATTTCCTGCATGGCAGGGGGTTGGACTGGATGGCCCTTGTGGTCTCTTCCAACTCTATTATTCTATGATTCTAGGAGGGGGACCAAAATGGTGGAAGGTCTGGAAACCATGCCCAGTGAGGACTCACTTAGGGAGCAGGATATGTTTAGCTTGAAGAGAAGGTTAAGAGGTGTGACATGATAGACATGTTTAAAATTCTGAAGGGATGCCATGTTAAGGATGAGAATATGACATGGAGTAGTGCATTCAAATGACAGGAAAATAGATTCCAGCTAAACATTAGGAAGAACTTCCTGACAGTAAGAGCTATTTGACAGTGGAAATGGACCCCCTCAGAGAGTGTGGAGACTCCTTCTTTGGAGGTTTTTAAACAGAGGTTGGATTGCCATTTGTTGGTGGTGCTTTGTGAGTTCCTGCATGTCAGGGGGGTTGAACTTGATGGCCTTTGGGATCTCTTCCAGTTCTATGATTCTGTGAATCTTGGAAGTTGTATTTATCTGTGAATTTCTAAAGTATTCGGCATGAAGTTAAGCAATAGGGTTGGACAACTCTTCCACCCATTCTGTGTTAACATTTTTTAAAATGTAATTTTAGATGTTTGAAATGTTCTATAATTTGCTCCATATGTTCCAACATAGGAAGCCTCCCATACTGAAAGGGAGCCAGAGTCCCGCAAGAACAAGAATCCCAACATAGTCTTCCATGTCTGAGGCCAAAATAATGAGTATTTTAAACACATATTGTAGTAGACTGAACAAATGCCCAGCAAAACAAACATGGAGCAGCAAATTATCTGGAGCCATTATAGTTTAAATAAATAAATAAATTTTTTATTTCTATCCTGCTTTTTGCCAGGCAATCAAAGTGGCGTACAAGTTAAAATGCATCTGTATACATAATGCCCCCCCTTAAAACAAGATTAAACAATATAAGATTAAAAACTAACATTCTAAAATCCGTATAATCCAATGACCATGGGCAGAGTTCAATAGATGGGAAGTCTTATTCGTGGCTGAGTATTTTATTCTGGGAAGGCCTGCTGGAAGAGATCCGTCTTAATGGCTTTATTAAAGACTTTAGATTGGTAATTTGACAGATCTCATCCAGTAAGCCATTCCATAAGTTGGGAGCGGCTGCAGAAAATGTCCTCTGGGAGGTCTTTAAGGGCTGTAGTAAATTCCTCCCAGAGGACCTGAATGTATGGGGCGGATTGTATAGAAGCAGGTGATCCCTTAGATAGGTTGGGCCCAAGCCATTTAGGGCTTTAAAGGTGATAACCAACACCTTGTACTGTGCCCGGAAACTAATAGGCAGCTAGTGGAGTGACTTCAATATTGGTGTTATATGGTCACTCCTTGCTGTTCCTGTGACCAACATGGCTACCATATTCTGTACCAACTGGAGTTTCCGGACTAGGCACAAGGGTAGCCTTATGTAGAGCGCATTGCAAAAATCAAGTCTTGCGGTTACCAGCACATGTACTACAGTTTGGAGGTCACCCCGTTCCAGGAAAGGGCGCAGCTGGTGTATCAGCTGAAGCTGATAACAGGCACTCTTGACCGTCGCATTCACCTGATTCCTCATCTGAAGCGACAGGTCAACAAGCATGCCCAGACTACGAACACAGTACTTCGAGGAGAGCACGAGCCCCTCTAGGACTGGAGATTGCAGCCCAATACCTGGGTTGGGGGGGTCCTACTGTAAGTACCTCCGTTTTATCTGGATTCAACTTGACCTTGTTTTCCCTCATCCAATCCATTACTACCTGAAGACACTGGTTGAGGGGTGAGATGCCATCTGTCACTGTCACTGATGACCGGGACATGGAAAAATATATTTGGGTGTCATCAACATACTGATAACACCCAGCCCCATATCCTTGGATGATTTCTCCCAGCGGCTTCATATAGATGTTAAATAGCATTGGGGACAGGATGGTGCCTTGAGGGACACCACAGTTAAGCTCTGTTTTTGAAGAGCAACTGTCCCCGAACATCACCCTCTGGAACCTGTGCAAGAGGAAGGAACAGAACCACTACAGCGCAGTACCTCCGATTCCTAACTCTCTCAGGCGTTCCAGAAGGATGTCGTGGTCTACTGTGTCAAATGCCACTGAGAGGTCTAGCAACACCAACAGGGTCACACTCCCTCTGTCGATGTCGAGACGAAGGTCATCAGTTAAAGCGACCATGGCAGTCTCCACCACATACCCAGTCCTGAAGCCCGTTTGAAATGGATCAAGAAAATCAGCTTCATCCAAGATCACTTGGAGCTGAAGAGCAACTGCCCTCTCAATCATCTTGCTCAAAAATGGCAGATGAGAAACAGGCCTATAATTTTTCATGTCCAAGGGGTCCAGGGAGGGTTTTTTCAAGAGTGGTCTAACGATAGTTTGAAATACTGTTCAGAGTATGTTGAAATCTACTAAAGTTTTTATGTCTTTATGCTGCAAAAAGGCCTACTGAATTTTCTTAATTTTATTCTAGAAACTGATGATCCACACTCAGTGCTGTGTGCCTACCCAGTGAAGGACTGTGTAATGAAGTTCACATATTCAGAACTTATCAATGGAAAAACCAATATCACTGTTCTCAAGGAACCAGGTGGTTGTTCTGTTTTGTTGTTGTTGCAAGTCCATATAGACGAGACAAGGAGAATCAATAAGGCAAAGTCTATTATAACATTTCTTTACCACCACAGAAAGCTTATTTGATGTTTCAGCTTTAAAAAGAGTTGTTTTGGATATGATCCCTAAATAAGTGTGTCTCACTATAATGAATGTATTCCTATAGCTTTTATTAAGTTGGCTGGGGGCGGAGAGAAATTTTATGCATTTAGATAACTCTCACTGGGATTTTAAAAAATGTTAGCTCAGAGCAACAGGGATGATCCATAGGCTTTTGAAGAGAAAGGTGAATGATTGTTGAGCAGCACAAGGGACATCTGCAAATCACCAGAAGGGGATAACATGATGACCTTTCCTCAGTTTTCACACATTGTTGCCAGAACATAAAATGTTTTATTATTATTTATAAAATGTGAAACAATTGGAATTTATAGACTCCACCAGAATCCACACCCAATCCATATGCCTGTTAGGCTTACACATAACTATGACCAGAGTGAAAAGGAATTTAGTTAATTCAAAATACAGAATTATTGTAGCTGCAAATTCATTTCTTGATGCTTACACTAAGTAGACTGTACAGTTGGCGATCAAACCAAAGATCAAAAAGATCCATTTCTACTCCTGAAAAGATTTCATGTTCTTAAAAGAAAAAATCACATTATGAGAAATAAGTATGTAAGATTGCCAAATGAACAGCATGGAAAGCTTTCCTTCTAATTCCAGCCCAAGGAACAGTCCTTCCTATGTTGCTGTAACTTCCAGCACAACGCAGTTATCACCCTGGAATTACTGTGAGATGAATAGAAAACAGATGGTACTCTAGAAACAATGCACATTATGCTTTTGATTCAATGGCTATTTAAAAGTAAAAGTCACACAAAGCAGTCCAGTTAGTAGTCACTTCTTCCCCAGTATTCCTAGTTGGGTGGGAATTCAGATGTAATGGGGTGTGATAAGCATAATTCCCAACCCAGTTCACCAGCAGCAGAAGCTGCATATATACATGGGTGTTTTTTTTAAAAAGCCAGAATCTTAATGATCCTACTTTTCTGCTAGAAAGTGGAGGAGCTAGACCCAGCCCTTCACCCCCTCCTCTTTCCTGAACACTTCCCAAAAGAGCTTCATTTATGCAAACCATGGCTGTTGGAACTGACAATATAAGACTCATTTCTATGTGTAACTCAATGCATCTAACAGTGTATGGATAAGTATACACCCTTGCTGGACTGAGACATATTAATCCACTAATAGTTAATGGTTTTATCCCAAATTATATTGTATCTGGGGAATGTTGGACTCCAGCTCCCATCAACCAGATCAGTGCTACTCAAAAGTTGTGCATCTGTGGAAAGAAAAAAATTGCAGCCAATGGAAAAAAATACAGTTCCAATCTCTGGAGCTTTGGGGGGGGGGACAAAATGATGATTCCCATCAGAAGACTTAAGAAGCACTGAGCCTAGAGAGGTGATGAAAATTGCAGTCCAACATCTTGAGTACCACTTGTTCCCCATCTCTGGGTTGGATAGTTTTCAAGCACAGTAACAATTATATTTTGAATCTGTAAAATTCTAATTTTTTCACATTATTGTAGATTTAGTTGTGCAAACTTCAGGGATTAATTTGCACTGTTGGTTCTGTTTTCCTCTTGGTTTTAAATGTTTTGTAGGTCTCTGCTGATAACTGATGCCCTGTTTCTCCTCTTTATCAGAATGTAGTATAGCCCCTGATGCCATGATAATCTTACTAGCTGTGGTAGGCAGCATCGTGCTCCTGGGCATTATCCTATTGGCGATTTGGAAACTGCTGGTCACTATTCATGACAGGCGGGAATTTGCCAGATTCCAAAATGAGCGTTCCCGAGCAAGATATGAAATGGTAAGAATGGCTTACAAGGTAATGGAAGAAAGAGCCTGAAAAGGTGTAAATATTCAGAGTTGCAATATGTAAATACATTGGCCCTTGTTATCCACTGGGGTTTGGTTCCACAACTCTCCGTGGATAGTAAAAATTATGGATGCTGAAATCCCATTAAATACAGTACAGTGGCAAAATACAGTGCACCTGCATCATATACGCTGCTTTCAGAATATGCTGGAAGAAATGGTCTGCACGCCCATGTCATCGCTGCTGTGCACCGCCACAAGCAGAAGCCTCATTACTTGTAATGGGGCTCAAGCATACGTGCTTTTTTTTACACAGGAGGGTCCAGAACTGATCCTTGCATAAAACCAGGACGCACTATAAAATGGTGTCCCTTATGTAAAATTGCAAAATCAAGGTTTACTTTTTGGAATAAATATATTTTTGAATATTTTTAAACCATGGATGCTTGAAATATATTGAGATAAGAAATACATAAATATTCTATCCTGAGAACTTGGGGGGGGGGGGCTTTTTGACTATGAAAAAAATCAAATTCAGAAGTGATCAGAAATGGTCAGTCATACTGTTTGAGTATTGTGCTACTGGCCAGTCTTACCTCCCTTCCAATGGTTGGTGGGGGGGAGGTGTGGGGGACCAAGAATGACAGGTACAATGTAAGTATGATTCTCAGAGATCCTGGGAAAAAGTTCTTCCCTGACCCCTGGGAGCTGGCCGGGCTGGTATGGCACAGGATAGTGTTGCCAGAGACCAACCAAATAACTCTTTGGAAAGATAAATGGTATGTCTTTAGAGCGTAATTTTAATGGCTTTTATTAGCAGTTTGTTATGAGTGCAGGTTTCAACATATAGAGTATCATTTTGTTTATATGATTTTCCTTTTCTAGGCTTCAAATCCTCTTTACCGCAAGCCGATTTCTACACACAGCTTAGATTTCACATTCAACAAGCTTAACAGGACCTACAATGGAACAGTTGACTGATCAGAATATGGAGTACTTGGCAATTGCTTTGCTTCCTCAGCGCTTCCTCCAATGGACGGGCAGAATGCTGTGCTGGGGGACAATATCTTAAAGGGAGACTTGGCCATCAGGCATGGGCTTCTGTTTGCACATAAAGGACAAAGAGCCAGTGCCCCATCTGCTCTTCATATCTCTAACCCAAAGCCGCCCTGATATATTCAAAATCCATTCTCACTGACCTGGTTTCCTTTTGTTGCCTTGGAAGTGCCAGAAGACTGAACAGTGTGCCATATAGCAGTGTCAACCATCTGTCAGTATGACAAGGTACGCAGGTCCAGTTGATAGAGACACTGTATTGCTGACAGTGTTTAGGGGAAAACTAGCATTGGACAAGGTGGTACAAGCAATTCTTTTTAAAACAGCCTGGTGTTACAGTTTTTAGAATAATTTTTTATTAAAAAAATAAAAAATAAAGCAACTGCATATATACATATCTTGTGGATATCGTTTATTTTTCCTTTCACAAATATAACTTTATAGAATTACTCTCCCTGGATCTGAATAGATGCATCTAAATTTAATATTTAGGAACAACTATAACCCCCCAAAACCAGTGAAGAGATGCAAACGAAATCTCCAGCACTGATAAACATTAAATAACGTGCCTAGTTATATATAATGCCACACTGTAGCCAGGATAGATCTTAAGTGAATGAAGCTGTAATATATTTTTGTAAAACAAAAAAGCAAAAACAAAAAGATAGGTCTTAACTGAATAAAGTTGCAACATTAAAAAAAAGTTCAGAATCTTGTTGGGGATTTACATAGGTATAAACATCACAGTTACCATACTAGGCAGTGAATCTCATACCAACTTCTCCAATCCCCACTTATCAGGAAGCAGCCATTGCAACTGACAGGGAATGATTGTCTGTTGCTTGGGATGCAGCTGATTGTCCTCCCCCCCCCCCCCAAAAAATAAGTGATCTGCTGTGACCGGCTGGAGTGGAGTCACAATGCCTGTCACAATGCTCCCTCATGTTGGAAACTGCTTGCGTGAAAAGGAATTACAGCCATCAGCCAGCTGCTTCCCAAGCAGGGAAATGGACTCCCTTGTCAATCGTAGTGGCTGCTTCCTGGTAAACAGGGAATAGGGGACTTTCACGGTCACTACGTAGCTCCTAAACTATGATTACTTAAGGACTGTGAATATGAAAGAGTCACAAGTGTGTAACTCTAGGCCAGTGATGGCGAACCTTTTTGAGGTCGCATGCCGGGGGCGGGGCTTCTACCCCCAGGATGGGGGGGTGCTGGGACGGGGGCTTCCGCCCTCCAGGGGCAGGGCTTCTACCCCCTTTTCAGAGGGAGGAAGCCTCTGGCTCCTCCCCCGGCGTTTGCCAGCCCCTGAGGGTCCCTCCTGGGGCCGTCAGAGGCCGGCAAAAGGGCCCTCGCCCTTCCTTCGCTCGCCGGGAGGAGGCAGCGGCGGCTGGGACAATCACCGTGATGCCAGGCAGCCCCCGCACTCTTTCCCGGCCTGGCAGCAGGCCGAGGCTTCCTCCCAAGCTGGGAGGAGAAAGAGGCCCCTTAGCGATCGCTGGAATGCCAGGCGGCCCCCGCGCTCTTTCCCGGCCTGGGAGCAGGCCGAGGCTTCCTCCCAAGCCAGGAGGAGGGGGAGGCCCCTTGGCACCGCAGCAATCGCCGCGATGCCAGGTGGCCCCTGCGCTCTTTCCTGGCCTGGGAGCAGGCAGAGGCTTCCTCCCAAGCCGGGAGGAGGAGGAGGCGGCTGGGCATGTGTCCCAGCTGCCTCCTCAGCCTTCGCTAGCTGGGAAAGGGCTTTGCGGAGCCCTTTCCCGGCAAGCCAAGGCAAGCCGGGAGGGAAGAGGGCTGGGAGGAGGAGTCTCCTCCCAGGTGCCATTTTCTGGCTTCCTGCTGTCTCAGAGAGACAGCGGGAGGCCCGAAAATGGCAGGGAGGAGGCAGAACGGGCACGTGCCCGTTCCACCTTCCCCCTCGCCCCCCGTGCCTGGCGAAACCGTGCCGCGTGCCACGGGTTCGCCATCATGGCTCTAGGCTATACATTTGTAACTACCCAACAGTATTCCAGCCATAAAAAAAAATTAAGGTGGGAATAATTTTTAGAAGGTTCTAGACTGCGTGGACATCCAGTTGGACTGCCACTCCCCTCCACGCTAGCCAGCAGAGCCAATGATGAGCAATGTTGGGAGTTCAGTGCAGCACCTGGAGGGGCACGTGATTCCTACCCTCTGTTCTGAACAGAGAATGTAAAATCCCACTCAAACTGGGAAATTGAAAGACTGAAAACTAGGAAGAGTGGCAATGCCACTCAAGAACTATTTGATTCCACACGACTAAGCTATAGCTGTAAGATCAGACTGCAAGGCACTTGAATAACTGTGACCTACTTACTAGGGAGCAGGCACAGAAACATCATCATGATAGTAGCCCGGGAGGAACTGTTTTAAACCATATGGATGAACAGAAGCCTGGAAGGCTTTTACACATCTGAATGTGAAGTCAGACATGCTTCTTTAAACTGTTGCTAAAAACGGTATGTGCACACAACATTTCCATAAACAAAAACAGTTTAAATTTGACTGGAAACAATAATTTTGTAAGAACAATTAAGTGGAAAGCCTTGGACATACTCAGCAAATATTGTTCAATGCATTTTTAGTGCAGATGTGGCCTTATAGTCATATTGGGCTCAAATTCAACTTTGTAATGTAATCCAATTTCCTATATTAGTGAATGGGACTCATGAAGACAAGCTACAGTTTAAAAGACTGCAAGCTGCTATTCCCAAGCCTTAATGCCCAAGCACTTCAGGTGTGGAAATATATTATGGTAACTTAAATAATCTTTATAAATTTACTATTTCTTGTGATCATCCAGCTAGGATTTTTTAATATTACCACTGTATGTTATGCTCTGTACAGAAGAAAACCTCAAACAAACAAAATGACTGTATGCTATTGACTGTCACTAAGGTGCAAACAATCACATAGTAGTTTGCCAGGGGTTTTTTTTAATCATTGTTTTGAATTGGATTACTTGCTCTATAGCAGTGCTAGGCTACTTCAAGCTTGCTTTACAAACATTATGAGTTTCCCATTTCCTGTTCAACTGTTTAACATTTTTGTACTCCCACTTTTCCATTTAGGCTCAGGCTTTTATACGTCTGAAGCAAAACAGATGCATATAAAAATAGATCAAATTATATCCAGGCTTTATTTACAAAGGAGGGTGGGATGGAATTTGTGAAAACTGCATCTAAACCACATCAACCCACTTACTTACAAAAAACAACAACAACAACAACAGCAACAACAAAAACAACAACAACAAAAAAACTGCCTAGCCACTATGGAATATATGACACATTGTAGGAAAGCACCATTTGGCTAGCAAAGGAACTTGATTATAAATTATTTCAGTGGAAAATGTATAAATTACAAACGTTTGTGTTTTCCCAGTTCCACAAAAGGGGGGGGGGGGGGGAGAGGATTCTAAAAAGAAGAAAAGAAAAGTAAGGCAACCATAACTGAATGCCTTTTAGTGATTGTCACTTGTATAACTAAGGGATGCACAAGGGCAAAACCCTTTCTTTGGATGTTGTGCAAGGAAGGACTGAGTAACTCCTTGTACAATATTTCCTTACCTACCTGCTGCACTGGATGGTGCTTGAGTACAGCTCTGCTGCCACAACCTGAAGAGCCACTGATTTGTTGGGAGCAGGCAGCTATAAAATGAAAACTCTACCCTAATTATTCCAATTGTTTTGGCATGCAAATTCTATTATACTCAGCCATCATGACTAATGGCCAAGGATGACAGGACCTATAGTTCAAAATATCGCTATCACGCTGGGGAAGTAAAGTAGGTAGGCTTATTGAAATAACCATCCTAGCAGCAAATATCTTTTGATCACAATAGCAAAGATTCTGCAGCTAGAGATATATATTGTCTGGCCACCTCTTTAGAATTACTGTTTCTTTTGTTTTACCAAAAAACAACACCAATATTAAAAAAAACATTTAATTTTTAAAAATAATTTAAGCACTAGTATAAGAAATTCAAGTTGTAGTTACCACAAGAGCAGTTTGTTTTCACTGCAATTCATTTGTTCTCTCCTACATTATTATGCAAATAAGTTCTTATAAATTCTGACCTAGTTCCCATGCTCCTAATAGTCTAGAATAGATGAACAGCTGGAAGCATGCATCAAGCAATGTAAACAGTCAGAGCATATTAGAGACAATGATTCTAAACTCACAATTCTTCACAGTCACCTGAATGAAAAAAATAAAATAAAATAAATAAATTGTTCTTCCCTAACAAAGTATCACTGCCTAAAACTGCTAATTAGGAATGTTCACGTACAAAATGTAATGGTTCGCATGACTTTACATTCTAATAGTGGTAAGTCCTGGAAAATAAACAAAGATGTAAAAATCCACAGGAAAACAATCTTTTATTTTGTTAAAGCAGAACATCCCAATTCTTAAATGTATTTATGTAATTGAGTAATTTTCTGTCTAAAATATCCTTATCTCATTCAACAATCACTAATACTAGGGACAGATTTAGAACCTTCTCAAATCATCCCCTACTGCCTCTTTTCAATGGAATCTGTTTTCTTTTTCTGCTCATTACTCACTCAATGCAGTACAGGAAGTGAACATTATTTTTACACATAATTCATAATGCTGAGCAGACCCCACATAAGCACCTGGCATCCTTGGGCAATTGCTAAGGCCCAGGTAAAGTACATTGCTAATGTCTATCATATATAATGGCCGGTGCTTTAAGCAGTGCCAGGCAGATGGTTCGGGCCACTGTTTCATTTTTCAGCAATGACAAGACGCACCTTTCCTGTGAGAACTTTAAAGAGGGAGGCATTACTTACTGCCTTTTCCTCTGCCCTCAGACAAGGCAACTTTCAAAAAATCAAACCAGAGGCTAGATTCACTCACTACAGCCAACAGATACAGGACAGGGGACCCAAGACACACTCAGTTCAGGACGTCCTCAAAACTAGCAGTGGTCTTTATGCAGATTTGTGGTCCCCACCCAGAATCTGTGAAACTGCTACTTCTCCACTCCCTTGGTGGGGAGACCAGTCACCAGGCAATACACTCCCCTCCCCGCTGTAATTTTTTTAGCAAATTCTCAAGTTGCCAATAGGAGCTGCAAGCATTATGCTGAGCTTATGGCAGGTGAAGTGGTGGCTTCTTTTCGCCAGGGTCCTTCACATCTGCATTTCTTCCTGTTCTTCCTTAACCTCATCATAAGCCTGTCTGACTTTTTTCTTCCCCTTGTCCAATGCATGGTCAGCTGCCTGTCTGGGCAAGGTTCATACTCATGGCCTCTCCTAGATGATGGATACAACAAACCTTGGAAAGGAATGGGAAGTGGTTTATAGGACATGAACTCATAGCAGACTCTCAGTCTCCAAACCATTTGAAGAGAGCATTACATCTGTGCTATGTCATTTGATTACCATCAACCATGCTAAATCAACAGAAGGCTAAAATCTTTCATACAGCACAACTAGGTTGTCATTCCAGACAGGCTAGTTATTTGGCACTCAGTTAAGTATCAATGAAAGCCAAAGAGGAAATAGTCTATGAAGGTCCACAGTACCCTCTGGTGGACAAAGCCTCATACAACATTGTGAAGCCTAAGGTTTTCATGACTGGCATTTACAGTACGCCCGCATTACATTCGGCTTTGAGTGTATGTGCAAAGCCGCGAGGGAGCAAGGGGCGGTGCATCCCATTCAGATGAATGGGGTGTGTGCACGTGATGTGCATGTGCTGCCGCATGCACGAGCCCCATTCACTTGAATGGGACTTGAGTATGCATGGTATTTGGCTTACGCAGAGGTGGGGGTCCGGAATGGATCCCCACATAAGCCAAGGGCGCACTGTATAGTTTTTTGTGGGTTTTGGGGGTTGTGTGTCCATGTTCTAGAAGAGTTTATTCCTAACATTTCGCCAGCACCTGTGGCTGGCATCTTCAGAGATAAGTAGGTTCAGAGGGGTTTTGTTCTTGGCACTTTTAACGAATGCTTTTCCCCCCCAAATAGCAAATATAATTTGAAAAAACACTTACACTAAGCACAATACTGTGCTTCTATGAAGATGCTAGTCACAGATGCTGGTGAAACGTCAGGAATAGACTCTTCTAGAACATGGCCACATAGCCTAAGAAACCCACAAAAAAACTCATGCAACAGCTGTGCAGTTCTATTTTAAGGCCAAAAGGAACTGTGAAATAATCTGGAATTCAAAGATATAGCTGTGTTAGTCTGTAGAATCAGCATATACAGAGATTTTGTAGCACCTCTGAGACTAACTAAAAGAAAGAAGTTGACAGCATGAATTTTCATAGACCTAAGTCTGAGGAAGCAGACTTAAATCAATGAAAGCTCATGCTGCTAACTTCTTTCTTTCAATTAGTCTCAAAGGTGCCACAAGATCTCTCTATATATTTTGAAATATGCTGTTTACCAATTGCATTTTGATATTTAAGATAAGATTTGTGTGATGCTTACCCCCACTCATTCAATTTGGAGTTCACTTCAGCAAATCAGAACCAACCCTTATTCAATTCAGATTTAAATTGGACATACTATTTTTGTTTTTTCAGACACTCAAATGGAATATGGAGATATAATAGATCTTAAAGGAGGGATTAATATATTACAGATATGTCGGTTCTGAGGCTTTTTGTCCTTGGTACCTTTAACAACTGTTTTTTTTGTTTGTTTTTTGCCAAATAGCAAATACAGTTTTAAAAAACATTTACACTAAGCACAATACTTAGTCTTGCCTATTCATTTTATCCTTGTCCCGAGGAGCAGGTACATCTTCTCAGAATCCTTACAGCACCTGAAAAATTTACAGCTGAAGAACTGCACTGAAGAAGAGTCAATTGAAGAACAAAGCACTGGAAGACAGCACAGTGGACAACAGGCAAGCTAAGAGACAAAGCAGGAGGAAGCAGTGGTTGGCATGGGTGGGTGTGGAGTAAGCAGGCTATGATATGGAGCACAGCAGCAGACAGCTCCAGCAAGTTTAACTAAAACACCCTACTAGGCTGGCACATGTTTCTCCCATTTTGGATATACCATTCTAGATCCCTAAGATCACTCTCATGTTTCACAGCAGGCGTACAACACAGAAGAGTACCGCAAGGATCATCTAGTCATCTAGTATCGGTGAGACTGCCATCTCAAAACACCCAACTCATCAGTCCATCTTTCATCTCCTCCATGTTTGCCTACCTACTGGTATGGGAAGAGTGAGGCAGAGCTGTTACCATGGGACCCAGTGCTCTATCCTACAGATCTTGGTCCTTCTGCTTGGGTGCTGTGAATTTTCTGCCTCTAACTTGAGCAAGACAGCTTAGTGCTGCCTTATCAACTGCTCAAACAGGCTGCTGCCACTGAGATTCTCTGCCAATTTGCTCATGGAGTATACTCATTGCCTACAGTGGAGGTGGACAGCAATCCTGAATCCTCTCCCACCTCTATGTGGTTCCGAACAAAGGCTGACTTTTATCGCACACTGTGATCCTCAGGCTTGAACAGCCGGAGGAAGCAGGATTTCACCCATCACCACAAACACCAGCAGCAGCCCTTACACAGCCTACTGGGGTTGAAGGCAAACTAGGCTGTCTCCCTTTGGCCTTGGGGGCCACATGGGGGCAGAGATGCATGATTAAATTAATGATTAAATGTAATAGTAATAGTAACTGAAATGGCAAATGATATGCAATTGATTGACTGATAAGACAGATCACTACACTACCTGTTCACTTTTCCAGATGGTTTCCTCAACCATTCAGAGTTGATTTAGAGGCTACAGTAGGGGAGAGAGACAGAGTGATGTAGTGGTTTGAGTGTTGGACTATGACTCTGGAGATCATGGTCCCATTCCTTGCTTGGCCATGGAAACCCACCAGGTGACCTTGGTCTAGTCATACAATCTCAGCCCCCCAAATCCCTATGACAGATTCACCTTAGGATCGGCATAAACTGGAAACAAGCTGAAAGCACACAACAGCAAGGGAGAGGAGAATTCAGAGATCACCTGTCTCCCCCCATTCCCAAGCCCACTTTCAGATCAAAGGATCTCCTGTATCCATGGCAAGTTTTCATTAGATCCACTTCAAAAATCTGTGCCTGTTGTTTTACATAATGTAGTATAGAGTGCCCTGATGTTTAAATATTTAAGAACTATTATAATCTGAAAAATACTATTAAAACATTGCAATTCTAATCATAATTACTTATTTGCAAGCTAAGGTCTCAAACTGAACACTTGCTAAGATCAAAATCCAATTCAAAGAATCAGTTTTTCAGTTTAAAATACAACACCTTGATTTTTATTCACTGTCCATCAAAGTTCTGCGCATTTCTGCCCAGTCAGGCTCAGATCCCTTTCTTCTCATTGTATATGAAATGTTAAGGAAAATGACATCAGAATGGGGAAGCAGAGTTTTAAACAATACAATGTAAAGGGCTCCCACCCCAATCCCCATTTTCACATAAAGCGAATAATTGATATTTTCTTCCAAATTTTATTTTGTAAAAACTAACAACATGTTTTACATTCAAGACAAGTATAATCAAGGGAATCAGTTTTCCAAGTAAGACATGAGATAGGGGGATACTGAACAAGATGGAATGTACTGTATACATGAAGGCATCCTTTAAACTATTGCCAAAGGCACTGTTTTACTACCTAAGGCACATAGTTCCTTCATCTGCACATTTTCAGATACATTATCTGAAGCATGTCAAATAGAGAAACTGCTCTAAGGCAGAGGGCTCAGCTCTGTTACATTTAGTTCTTACATTCTAACCCAGCTGAGAAAACATTTAAAAATGTTTCTAAAGCTACACATTCTAAGTGTACATTTGTCATCTGTTCTCACAATCTTTACTTGTTCCCTAAATCAATGAAGCAAAAAGAAGAAAATTTTCCTTTGGAGTGCTTTCATTTTTTTAAAAAAAAGATAGAAACAGCTGAACAGGAAAACTACTTGTTTTAATTCATTATCAACAAGTGTCATACTTACAGTTCGCATATTGGTGCATTTCAAGAAACGTTCATTGGGGAAAACAAGTTATTTTGCTAGGATTGCCTTGTTTAATGGAATGCAATACTTGGCTTACATTTCCACGCCAACAGCAATCCTCTGCATGTAGCTTTCCCATGCTAGCTTCCTATATGCCTCTGCTTCATCTAAAGGATTGGGTGCTGACAAGATGCCACGTCCTACAATGATGATATCTGAATGCCTTTTACTGATAACTTCTTGAGGACTCAGGTACTTCTGCCCAAGGTTGTCACCTGTAAGGTAAAATGAACACACCACACAACATTGTTAACTGTCAGCACTTTTCTTTTTGCAGACGTCTGAGGAATTGTGATAAACTGTTCTCTATGAAAATAGTGGGTACAAGTCTCTTATTGCTAAAAGTGTTAAGGACACATACATACACATTCCAAAAAGATCTCTCCATACTGAGTAAACAGCAATAGCAGCTTCATTTATATACCGCTTCATACCGAACTAAGTGTCCAGTCAGAGGTGCTGGCATCACCACCCAGGCTAGCTATAGGCTCTCTTATAGCATCTATAGGAGAGCTGCCTACTCAAAATTTTCCCTTGCATAGAAAGAAAATAAATATACAGTACTTAAAATAGTATCTCTACCGTGTTCAATACAGGCATCCCCGCTTATTTAAAGATTCGGGATCAGATCACTATATCAATGATTTCCACTTTTTGACGGTGCCCTGGTCCCAAACTTGTCAAATAAGCAGGGGACTCCTGTACACAGATCTAGTCAGAGTGTGGCAGCAGTGAAAAAGACAAAGTATACACCAGGGACTGAAAACAGGAGAGCCAAAATTGTCTGACTTCTAGGGTGGTGTCTCCAGATACGCTGGAAATGTCTTTTATACATCCCTAAAGCAATTGGTTTGTTGGTTTTTAACCCTGGGAGGGTGTCATAAAAATGGCCTCTGGGGGCACATGCAGTTTACGGGCCACACTTTGCCTACTCTGTTCTAAAAATTCTGAGCAATCCAGTTGTTCAATGTATGGAGAGGAATACCAGGAGCCCCCCCTCCCCCCACGAATACCAGTTACTGTAAGCTATGCTGCAAAGGAAGGAACTCACAAACCCACTTCTGAGTATTCCCTGACTAAGAAAAATATAACTTGAAAGCACATATGCACACAACCATTCTGCACTACCTAAGTTACAATTACTGTCAACAGAAATAAGCATCTAATGTGGAAGCTTCTACAGCCTTTTGGATGGGGCTCTCTCACTAACCATTGAGACAGTGAAAAAAGCATATCCAGAACAAAGGTTGAGCTCTCCCAGGAGATTCCTGAGCTGAAATATGCAGGAATTCATTGGGGATTTTCACTGCTATTAATATATGAAAACATAGAGCTACTTCTCAGTTTAGCTCTCAGTATCAACCATTCTGGGTATTGTGTGCTATCAAATGAAGTGTTCTATCTGAGTTGTGAATAGGTCACTTCCTTGGGATACTCACCTCCTGCCTGCATCTTAACACCTGGAGTCAAGTAAAGAAATTCTGGTTTTTCAGCTATTCGGGAGCCAGAAATAAATCCCACAACAAAATCTGTATGTTCTTCAGCCATTTTAACCTACATGAAAACAGTACACATAAGATGAAGCAGATATTCCTGAACATTGGCTCCCAAACTTCGGTCTTCCAAGTATTTTGGACTTTCAGCTCCCAGATGCCCCAGCCATCTTGGCCAAATATCAGGAATTCTGGGAGCTGAAGTCCAAACATCTGAAGGACCAAAGCTGGGGAATCACTACTTCAGAAGGACAATGCTTTACATTCCCCTAGAACAGAAATACTAAAGAGTGTGTTATACAAGCAGAGATTTTAAGCCTCCAATATTTTAGACAACAAAATAATAAAATGGGACATTTGCAGACTATCTTGACCACAGTATCAAAATATTTGTATGCCCCCAAACATGAATCAGTATCATATTCCTGTAAATGAAAGGCTGCTTTTATATGTACACCTGTTCCTTGCTTCCTTTGCCTCAGATCATTTTATTACCCCATATGCGTTACCCTGCTTTCCTCCCAATTGTGTACACTTCCCAAAGATATGATAGTCGTCTTTAAATATCTGAAGGGATATCATATAGAAAATGGACTGTTTGTTTTCTGCCTCTCCAGAGACCAGAACATGAATGGATGGGTTCAAATTACTGTACAAGAAAAGAGATTACACCTAAGGAAGAACTTCTTTACTGGAAGAACTGTTTGACAGTGGAATAGATTGTCTTGGAAAGGTGAGGCAACAGACTCCTTTGGAGGTATTTAAACAGAGGCTAGATGACCATTTTTTAGGAGTGTTTTAGTTGTGTATTCTTGTATGTCAGGAGGCTGGGCTGGATGGCCATTCTGGCCCTTTCCAACTCTGTGATTCTGTAAACAGGCCTGAAAAACTTTGGATTTTGTTTTTCTGGCCTGTTAGTTCCCTTTTCTTACTCTCAAACACATGTGTCCTCAGTCTACTGCTGCATGTTCAGTTTAGGTTGACCCTTACCACAGTTAGAAAGAACATCAATCAGTATTAGTCTTGCTAGTTATATCTCACCATAAAAGAAGTAAATGACATTTAAAAGATTCAAAAGGTAGGGAAGTGCTGTTCCTTTCCTTTCCACGTTGAGAAATTTGAGGTGCTTTTAATATTTTTCAGTTTCATTCAAATAACTGCTCCAACTTACTACAGCTTCAGTATAGTCACCAGTGGCCAGTGTCCCATCTGAGCTCATCTCTCCAATCAAGAGACAGCCTCGTTGTAAAGGATTCCCTATTTCTTTCAGGCCCCTAACAACTCCAGGGCCAGGAACAGCATGAGCATTGACTATATCTGACCAAGATGCTATTCTGAAAACGCCACCTGAAAGAGAGAATAGGCAAATTAGGCAAGTTACCAACTGAACAGTTTCTTTTCAATGTTGGTCTTGAAACTCTTTTCACAGCTTGATTCACATGATAAAAGTACTGCCCTGAATCAAGAATGTCCCACACCTAAAAAGGACAAAACTACAAGCGTACAACAGTTTTACAATCGTTAATGCATGTCAGTTTCCGTTTCCCTGTTGTTATTTCTTTCTGTCTTAAAATTTATTTCATCCCACATTCTTATCAGTTCTCTTAAATCTGGACAAAAAGTATACATTTTTATTCAAACATTTAACGTATAACACATGTTTGATGCAAGTACATTTTCCCAAAGTTACACATTTTATAAACTATAATATATATATATATATATATATATATATATATATATTTATATATATATATATAATTATATATAATTTGTTAGCGCAAATTATAGCAGATCCCCAAATAACTGAGAACTTGGTAAATCAACATTTACATAAGTCTCATTGATTCATTATACCTACACTAATCTAACAGCTGGATTTGGGCCTTGAGTGAACTTTAACATTTGAAATTAAGAGTATCCAAGACTTTATACAGTGCAGATTTGAATGGAAAATGGATCGATCAATCATAGTTTGGGGGCTGGTAGATGGGATATCAAATTCACCTTCATACTGATGCTTCACAGTATTTCCAATGTCTGCAAACTTGCGGTCTTCAAATATCAGGAACTCATGCTGGTCTGCAAGTTTTCTCAACTCTTTTACTACTTCTTGGGAAAAATCATCCAGAATGTCGATATGTGTTTTCAAGATACAGATGGAAGGGCCCAGAGTATTAGCCAGATGGATTAATTCTTTGGCTGTGGTCACATCAGCAGAAAGGCATAAGTTAGACTGCTTTTTCTCCATGAGTCTGAGAAGTTGGGCAGCGAGGGGATGAATGCCTGGTAGCTCTGCCCGAGCAGCAAAACTCATTTCTTTGCATATCCTTTTGGTAGGAGCCGTGGCATTCTGCTCAGAAGGCTTAATAATATTATCCTGGATGAATTTTTCAACCCTTGCCAACATCTCAGGGGAAACTTTCTTCTGCTGCTCAAGGATCTTGAGGATTTGAGACAAGGTACATACTGAGTGCAGTCGAATCCCATGCTTTTCCAGTATGGCTTTCCCTCCTTGCTCTCTATCCAGGAGCACTATGGCATCGGTAACCTTCAACCCTTCTTTCCGAAGGACCTCTGCTGTCTCCAAGACACTTGAGCCACTAGTAACTACATCTTCAATGACCAGGCAAGTTTCCCCGGGATTTATTGTGCCTTCCACAATGCGCTTTGTACCTTTAATAGTAACAAAATTGGCATTTTTTCATTAGATTATCCATACTAGAAATTGTTATTACTATTAAAAATAAATATTGCATGCAGGATTTGTTAATGAGTAATCCCAGGCTGAAAGACTTATATGTGTGTGTGTGTTCTTCTATTAGGCATGTATTGCTTTTATCAAAAGACTGGTTTTCCAGACCCACTAAAAGCAATAAACTAATATATTACATTATGTCTAATATACTATGCATTATCCTGGGAAACCCAGACTTATCGCTTTGCACATATTTTCTATCCTGAACATGCATCGTCTATACACCAACATTTGTAACCCAGCACTCTTTTTATTCTTTTTACCATGGTCTTTGGCCTCCTTTCGCCGTATGAGCATCGGGATCTGCCTGGCTGAGCAAACGATTGTAGCCAAGGGCAGAGCAGTATAAGGAACGCCACACACAGATCCGTACTTGAGCTTGGCATCCTCTGCAGCCTGAAAAAGGAGATCTGCCACCTGGAATAAACCAGTAACATTTGACCTGCGTTTAGAAAAGGGATCCATGTTTGATACAGGCAAAACAACTG
>NC_056522.1:237785767-237799241 GCF_019175285.1 Sceloporus undulatus
CCAGTCAACGGACGCACTTCCTACAAGTTTCCAGATCAAGTGGCTGGGGTCAGAGCTGTTTCTGTTAAAAGATATATATGCCGAAATAGCCATTTCTGTGGTTATCGTTCTGTGCCTTCGCAATGAAATGGCGTCCCTCTTATAAAGCAGCAAAATTAAGCCTTGCTTTTGGAATATGGATCACGTCTTCAGGGTGCGGATGGCTGAACCTGTAGATAAAAACTGTGTGTGTATGGAGGCAAAGGCTTCCCCTTGGCGGCGTGACTGTCTAGTCCCATCCCCCTGTTCACCTCCGGTTCTAGGCCAAAGAGCCAGCCTTGCCAGAGGCCGCTCTGTGATCCTGTGGCAAACGGCATGGCTGCACCCAACACTCTCAGCTTCCCTCTGAGAAGTGGCGCCCATCCCATCTGCTTGCATCTGCCTGCATCCCAACTGCTGGGTTGGCAGAAGCTGGGGCTAGCGAGGGGAGCTCACTCCTCCATGCTGCCCTGGGGCCAAAGGGCCACCTTCCTCATGCTGACTCTTCAAAGACGGGGGCAAAGATGGCCCCCGGGGGTCATTCAGGGGAAGAAAAACGATGGCGTTAAGCCGGAGACAGGGCTGCATCTTCCTTGCTTAAAGGGGTTACTGAGGGCCGGTGCAAAGGGACAGGCCAAGCCCCCACAGCCACGGCGTGGCCAGGAACAAAAACAGCAACAGAGGGCGTGTCCGCACTGCAGACGCAACCCACATTGACACCGCTTCAACTGCGGTGGTTCAGTGCTATGGAATCCTGAGATTTGCGCCTTCTCTCTCTGTCCATCTCCCTCCTCTCCACCTATCAGGAGCCACCGCCCTTTTCCAAAGCCCGCCCCTGGCTCTGCGCTGCGCGTCCGATTGGCTACAAGGCTCCTGCCAACAACGCCACAGCCCCGCCCCTCACTCGCCCTCCTTCATCCGTCATTCCAACCGCCCCGCCCCCTTCCCTCCGCGAGGCCAGGCGCGCGCGTACACGCGCATGCGCGCACCTTGTTCATCAGCTTCGGGTCCGAGACGATGACGCGGAGGTCGACGTAGACCGGGGAGACCAGGCCGCTCTTCAGCACGAACTCCCCGAAGCGGAGAGCCTTCGCGGCGAACAAGTCCGAAGCCAACGGCTCCATCTCTCTCTCTCCCTCTCTCCTTCCCGCGCGCGAGAGCTCTCAGTCCGTCGCTGTGCAATGACGTCTCGGAAACGTTTTGCTGACGTCACCGGGAAGTGCGGGCGGAAGAGGGAAGGGAAAACCCACAAGGGGAGCGACTGCGCATGCCCGCTTTAAGGCAAGCAAGTGGACGCTCTAGGCGTAAGACTTTGTATCCTAGCTATATATTCAGTCCATAATGAATTAGGGTTGCCAGTCTGAAAGCTGGAGGGGACTCCTGTGCCTTCAATGGTTGTGTAGAGGCTCTGCCATGGAAGCCCATTGGATGACCTTTGGCAAGTCACACTGTCTCAGCCTCAGAGGAAGCCAGTGGGAAAACTCCTCTGAACAAATCTTGCCAACGAAGCCCCATGATAGGTTCACTTTAAGGTTGCCATAAGTCAGAAACACCTTGAAGGCAATGTGAAGTCAAAGGCTTTCATGGCCAGCATCCATAGTTTTTTGTGGGGTTTTTGGGGCTCTGTGGCCATGTTCTAGAAGAGTTTCCTCCTGAAGTTTCTCCAGCATCTGTGGCTGGCATCTTCAGAGATTCTGGCAAAACGTCAGGAAGAAACTCTTCTAGAACATGGCCACAGAGCCCCCCAAACCCCACAAAAAAGCTAACAACAGAACTGTCCATGTAGAAGACCAACTGTGACCTTAAAGGATAATAATAATAAGACAGTAAAATAACAATAATAAAAGAACTAAGTAATAAATTACGGATGCAATGAGGTGGTGGTTGTTAGCTGCCCTCGAATCAACCTTGGCTCATGGTGGATGAGACGCTGCTCTGCTTCGGTCCGGAAGACCCAGGCCCATGACTTCCCTGAGTCTGTCCATCTGGTTTGTGGTCTTCCTCTCTTCCTACTATCACCCTCTACCTTTCCCAGCATTATTGTCTTTTCTAATGAGTCCTTCCTTCTCATGATGTGCCCGAAGTACGACAATCTCAGTTTGGTCATCTTGGTAGTAGAGGGTAGGAAGTAATTTTACTGACTTGTGTTTAATACATAGCAATAGCACGTATATTTCTACACTGCTTAATAGTGAGCTCAGCACTCACTAAGCAGTTTACAGTGTGTTGTAAGCCAAGTGCCCCCAACCAGCTGGGTACTCATTTTATTGACCTAATAAAGGATGGAAGGCTGAGTCTACCTTGAAGCCCTGGGATTAAACTCACAACGTTGTGGCTTCAGTGCCAGCACTACCAGGGCTCCTAATACATGTGCGTCTGACTTTTATGTTGGTCTGCATAAGTATGTATATATGTTTTTTTAAAACAAAACCAAAAAATATATAAAACAATTTAAAAAGAACATGTCAAGAAGCAGGACTGTCAGCAGAAGAAAATTATAGCTCAAACCTTGGTAAAAGAATCCAGATCTGTATAAAAAAAAATTCCATTTTCATCCCATGTATAGAATTTCACTGACCCTAAATGGGAAAGTCCTCCCACTTTTCCTACTTCATTTGCACTGTGTGGTGAAGTAAACCATATCTATCAATTTAGCCCTTATTCTCTTCTAATGACTTCTAGTCACATCTGTAAAATGCTAAGAGCTGCAGCTCACAGAACTATATTTTCCTTTTGTCTCTGGGTTGTAGCAGGAAAATAGCTGTTATTAAGAACAAAAATAGCTGTTGTTGTTGAAATACAACTATTTTGTGGTAAAGACTTCCACTCACTGCTAACGTCTTTATAAATACATATTTTCTTCCTCCCTTGTGTATCTCCCAGTTCCAGAGCAGCAGTTAGCAGGCAAGAATTACGGGGAAACTAACTGTCCAGTTCAAGCCCTTTTAATATTCAGCATTCTTCAGTTAAGAGAGTCAGCATGGTGTAGTGGTTTGAATGTTTCACTACGAGATAAGGTTCAAATCGTCACTCAGCCATGGAAACCCACTGGGTGACCTTGGGCAAGTCACACTCTCTCAGCCACAGAGGAAGGCAAAAGCAGAGCCTCTCTGAAGAAATCTTACCATGAAAACCCTGTGATAAGGTTACTGTAGAGTCACCATAAGTCGGAAACAACCTGATGGCAAACAACAACATCTTTTCAGTTCCTGAATTGTTCCTCTGTACTCCCACATTGAAAACTTGCATTAGTTTAGCCCCGATGTCTTAATTTTCTCCATCACTGAAATTTTTGGTTTTGAGGTTTTTTTGTAGACGACCAAACCTACATCTGCCATATGAAGAGGTGTTAGTTCATTGAGTTTTCTTCTTCGATGAGAAGGCATTGTTCTCAGCAAGAACCTCCACTGTTGTAGAAACTTTCACGAGACATTTTTTTTGAGAAGTTATCAGCTTTGTCTAAATAGACTCAAGTTTTCAGTTATCATAGTTATCACAGTTCATAGTTCAGCTATCATGGTTCAATGGAACCAGTGAGTGGTTTTTGTCATATCTCAAAATGTAGGCGGAATACAGACTGCCCAAAAAGGGCGGTCTGCCTGCGCCTTGTTTTTCTGTGTGAGGGAACTGCAGCAGACAAACCCACACGGCTCCCACGTGCAGCAAAAAGTGGGTCCTTCTTGCGGTGCCATAAGGACGTCGCAGTACGCACTCGTGACATCCTTATGATACTGGGATGTGCGGACACTAAGCGTCTGTCATGACAAAATGGCGGCACCCGTGTGTACACGGTGCCGCCATTTTGATGCCCCCGTCACGTGCTGAGGTGAGGCCAATATGGGCGGTGCGCCCTCGGCCAACCCCTAGCACGTGACGGGGGCGCTGCAAAGGCCCGTCTGGAGAGGGCCGTAGATGCTTTATAAAATAACTAAATTGTGTATGTCAACAGTTACAAGATTTTATTTACCCAAATAAACACTCAGATTCCTTCTATTGCAAAGGTTCTATTAGTATCTTGAAATATGTGCCTAACAAATGGGAAGAAATTTAGCTTTTTCCAACATGGGAAATAATATAGATGCTTGGCACTTACATTTTAAAATTAGTATGCTTGTAGTGTTTAAAACTGTAGCATCTAGTTATTCTGTTATAGATAGTAACTTGTAAAAATATTTTGAGACTGGTCATAGCAGCATGCATCACTCCTGTATAGGCCAAACCAAAGACTCTGGTTGTTGAATCTATTATATCTGGCTTAATCAAAATAATTGCTTTTACATCTTAAAACAATAAACATCCATTGTTCATTCTTTTGTATACTGTATTTATAAGGAAGGCAATAGCCTAAAATGTAGATTTTGTCATCTGTACATAACATATATTACTGAAAAATAAGAACAGATAAGAACATGTGAGCGCAGATAATCACTTTACAACATCACACATGAAGAATCAAAAGTATAAATAAAATATTTACAAAATGTCTGTAGAAAACACATGTGCATACAAAATGAAATCAGTAAAATAATGAGATAACACTTAAGGCAGACTAGCAAAAGACTGAAAATATTAAGGCTGTAGAATTAATTTGCACCTTGGAGAAGTATAAGCTCTTAGAATTTTAGAGTTGGAAGAGACTGTGGAGGTCTTGGATCCAACCCTCTGCTCAGTGCAGGAATGTAGACAGTCCAGCCTCAAATAGCTCCAGGAAATGAGAGCCCAGACTCTCAGCAATGTAGTCCCCATCACCACTATTTGCACAATAGCTGAAAAGGTTTTAACAGAATAATCCTAAGCATGTCTAAGCACAAGATCAATGAGACTCACTCCCAGGTCAAGTAGAATTGAACCTACAGGGTTGGCAAACTCTGCAATCCTCATAATTTAGAAATACGCCCAGAGGGACTTACACCAGATGTGTGTGCATAGGATTGCAACCTAAAAGATATACAGTATGTTTATTTGTCTGCTGTTCCTTTTGCATGTCAGATCTCATTTTCAGTGGAAGACCTACACTGTGGAGTGACATGTGAGGAAAAGCAGACAGAATAGTTCAACAGAGAACTGAAAGCACCAGCATTGAAAAGCTGAGCATGAAAGTAAGATCGGCTCATGTTGAACAGAAGATTGTTTTAGAATGTAAGGCCATAAATTGCAAGAGTCACAAGAAGAACAATTCCAGAACAGCTATTTGGTATTTGATGGCAGTTATATAAACAATCTTGCTAGAGAGAGGGGAAGAATATTCTCACAGAAAAGCACCATTATCTGTTGGGTCATAAAAGATCAATATAGGTGATAAATCAGAGCCCATTGTCTACAACTGAAAGAAAACTCAGTTACCCATGGAATGGCACAGAGAATCTTTTGAGAACCAGCTTGTGTATAGCAATTCCTGGTTATAAAGTAATGGCTGCAGTTTCTAGTCTCACTTTGTTACATACAACTTGGGATCCCAGGTGGAGACATGCATCAGAGGCACATTATATGAAGGTCACAGGAGCCCTAAGAGATGCAGTCTTCAGTTCCTTCATTAGAAACACCTGAAACAAGATTCTAGCTGAGTTTTATGTCAATTTTGAGCCTCTTTCATCTTAGGCATGTCACCACCTGATTGCTCTTAATGCACCAGTGAAACATTGCAATTTAATTTATTAGTCTGGATTTTGTAAATTTTACATTGCTATTACAAAGCCCCTAGAAAAAAAGGACTGCTTTATGTTTGAGGAAGCACTCGGGGCTTCTTTCAGACATCACATTTATTCCATAGTAAAACCACAGTGATATACCCAGGGGTTGTCTCAAATTCTGTCCATTTGCTTGCAAGAAATATCCAGTTACTTACTTCTGTTGATCCCTTTGTCATGATTTATGGTGTACTAAATGAGTTTATTCTGTAAGAATGCTTTGATGATATATAGCTTATGTTTTCCATTCCTTCAATATTGAAAATAAAGATGTACATATGAAAGAAGTTACTTAACTCTTCCCCATATACATTGTCCAGAAAAACCACAGGATTACTATTTCCATCTTTTTTTTTTTACCATAAATTATAAATTGTGGGTCCCCCCCTAATGATTCCTGGTTTTCCACTGATAAGCTGGATTCAGCCCCAAGAACCTACTTTAGCTGGATATTGACCATTGTTTAACCTGAGCTCACATGACCTACGTCTGGATGATTGTCAGTACTTTGAGGAAATAGTGATAGCTAAAAGGAACCCAAGGAGTCCATCCTATCCCACATTCTTTTATGTGACAGCAGTTGGTTTTAAAATGACAACATTTATGTTTTAAAAAATCATGGTATAGCAACTGTTTTCAGAAAAATGATTCCTCTCAGGAGAAAAAAAAAAGACGTTTGATTATTTAAAGGGAAAGAACTTCATCTTTTTCCTGTGGAAAGGCACTGTGTGCTTTGTTTATCCATACTTGCTATTCAGTGAATCTCAAATCAATGCTCTTTCCTTTCCTTTCCTTTTTTTTTGCATTATTTGTTGTCTGGGAGGGAAGATTCCCTCCCTCCAACAATGTATTCAGTATTCTTGCTTCTCCCATAATTGTAAAAAGCACATTTACAATACAAGTTAAATTGTAAAGGGGAGACTTTTTTCTTTTTTAAAATAAAAACCCTCTAAAAGGAAATACATACTCATTTGAGACAGGCTTAGATCATTCAAAATGAGATGAACCTTAGGACAGAGGCAGCAAGTCAGAAACTAAAGAGGAAACCTCCAAAAGGAATAGGAAAATATTAGCTCTTGCGACAAAGAATACAGAATTCTGTCTCGGAAAACACCCAGTTCAATTTAACAATTCCAGTCCAATAAATCAAGAACAATTATTTGTCAATGTGACCATCACCAATTCCCTTCCAATGAAGATTCCCTGCTTTCTTAAAGCCCACATTCTTATGACATCCAAACTGAAAAACTTTTATTCGGGGCTTCCTGCAAACCAGGGTATCAAACACAGAAGCATGCCCAACAGGCCATGACTTATTGGACCAAAATTGTGACAAATTAACTGAGCTACACACATTTCATTTATTAGGCTTCATTTATTAGCCATAATATCTCAATTTGTTTGGTTTATTATGCTTAATTGAACCTTATAAACTATATTCCCAGTGCATCTTAGAGACTTCACTTTTTTGTTCTGTATCCCACTTTTTGTTAATATTCTGTCTCACAGACCATCCAACCATTTAAGTAGATTAGACTGTAGATATCCTCAAGAAGGTATCCCTACATCCTTCTCTCACAGTGTTTGTCAAACAACTGATATAGTAGAAAGAATTCAGCAACTTCCCTAACTTTGAATATCCAGTGTTAATCAACCAGAACTTGAAAAAAATCACTTTTCTAGTCTATAATTCCTGGAATCCTCCAGTCAGCACTGTCAGTAGGAGAAAGGGGTTCTGGAAGTCCTAGTCCCCAAACTCTGCTCTATATTTCAAGATCAGAAGAAGAGCCCTGATCATTGATGGTTTGAATGCAGACAACCAGTAAACAAGTGCTAATTTACCAAAGTGCTCACATAACCAATTGTCAGATCATTAATAATGTATCGTTCTGCCAAGCTATAAAAATTGTTATCACTTCTGTGCTGCTTCCATGTTGGAAAAGTATAGAAGTGTAAATTTTTTCTTTATAATTTGGCAGGACAAAACATTCAGGTGGCTTGTAATGTGATAATATATGGCCATATACCACTAGACAAATGGTCATCTATTTTCATTTTATTTAAACTGGATTTCTTGGTTCTACTCTTAGTATAGCCCCATATAAAAGTGCTTTGTTTCTATATGTGTGAAACAGGAAGCTTCAGTCCTGATGGAACTGTTGTACCCAGATGATACAACTGCATTTCGTCCAGCAAGAGCTTGCTGCCTGTATAGGTTATATGTCAGACCCCGCCAGGAGCCTGAAACAGCCTTATGAGTGGTCTATGTGGTAGACTATGGTAGATGTTCATGGTACAAGTAGCTGAAGAATGGGCCACAACTATTGACATCTTGGCTCCCATCATACCAGTCAAGGTAGGAGATCTCACTATCTCAACACTGAGGAAGAACAGATCACCCTGCCATTGCTAGTTACTTGCTCTATCATCATAAATTACAGCCTATAGGACACTTGTAATAAAGGGAGAAAAATTAGACATAAATTGTTGGCTAATTACATTTCTAAAGGATTTAAATATGGCAATTTTGATGCTAAATACCCTTGGTATTAGAGTTGGACTAATTTCTACAATGGTAATACAAGATTATTTATAGTCTGGAACTACTATTCTGAACCCACTTGTTTAAAAACTGCAGTTGTGATGACTTAATATTATTAATAATTTTCTGTTATGTCATACAAGACTTGTGGACTGAATGAAAATATCAGGATAGATGCTGGGATTATAGGGATAAAGAGATGATATGTACTGTACAGATGTAATAAGCTACCTGTTATGAAGCCATAAACATAAGAATGGACCCACTATAGTAACCACACTTTGGCCAATTTTGGATTGATTTCACAACTTTTAAAACTGAAAAAGGAATGAGTTTCTTCTCTGCTTATAGACTGTATGAGAGTTCAAGAAACATCCTGCAATAGAAAAAGTCTTTCACATCTACTTTACAGATACCAGCAATTATTTTAACATAGTTTTTTTTCTCAATGCACAGGTTTTGCAAAAAGGTTTTCTGTACAAGAGCTATAAAATATATTAAAAATTGTCTCATTGTGCTTCATCTAAATATGTTGTTGTTCAGTGAAGTGATCATCTCTGCAATGGTATTTTATAATATGTTATTAATTTTTTTAACAACAGAATGTTGTAAAACCAGAGAGGGATTATTCACAAAGGTATACTGTGGTCTTAATCAACACAGTTTATCTAAGTCATACTACTGGCAAAGCCAGTATTATGAGGGCTGAGAGGCCACAAAACAGCAGTTCTGACACAAGACTAATTCTTATTTAAGACGAGTGAAGTTTGTCTTGAATGACAGATCTGATCTTTCATTAGGATTTGAAGAATAACAGTTTCTATAAAATCTGATACCTGTTTGGTCCAGTTTGCTTTTCAGGAAATTCTCACTGTAGAGAGTCAGCCTAGCCTTGGTTTCTAAAATCTTTCAAATACATCATTTCAATAGTAATAAAATCAGCAAGACTGTCTGGGTCTTTTAGAAGACTGCCTTTCAGAACTAAGGCAACTGTGTTTTGGTTCCCACTCTCCACTGACATTTTTTGTAACATTCATCTGGATGTAAAATAGCCACATCATTACAAGAATAAGCCACCCAAGAAGTTGCGTGTGCAACATCTGAAATCATCTAATTCTACCTACTTAGATAGTGAAGCTGCTGGAACAGTTCATATACTCTCTTGGACATCACATTATAGTACTTGATACAGACTGTAAAAGAGAGAGAGATTCTGCTTTCTCTGTCTTCACGTCCTATCACTCCTCAATGCCAAGTCAAAGTACTTCCATTCATTATGTTCCTGAATTCATCCTGCTCATTATGAAACTCTTAACATTGGGAACTGGACGCACATCAAACTGGTGTTTGCGGCGTTCAATGAAACTGGCCAGGCGTGAGGTATCCAGTGGGATTTTGGAATAGCTGCCATTGTGAAACTGCAACCAAGGATGCTGCAAACAAGTGGCAGCTGTTGGCCTCCTCCTGAAGTCTTCCTGAAGGATTACAGTGATGAAATCTCTGGCAGCATGGCTTACGTCGCAGAAATACTCATTAGGGAAGCTGAAATCTACCCGGCACACATTGATGCAAGTCTCCTCCCTACTTTCATCCAAAAAGGGAGAGACCCCACTCAGCATAACATAGGTGAGGACTCCCAGGCTCCATATATCAGTGCCAAGGGAAACTGGAGCACCTTGGAGAACTTCAGGAGCAGCAAACTCAGGGTTTCCCAGGAGATGATGAATGTGGTAATGCCCTGTGATTTGAACAGCATCTTCAAGGTCTATTAACTTAACACGAGGCACTGGGATCCGCAAGTCAATGAGTAGATTTTCTGGCTGTAGAGAATAAAATAAAACAGCTCCATGGTCTGTTATTTTTGTAATAAAATAAGGCAACATTAGTTCATAACTACTTTCCTGTTAAGAAAACAATAAATACCTTATACCTTAAAGAAAATGAAGGATGCATATGAACTCTAACATGAAGGATCATAAATATCTGCATAGGTGGTTGGGGGCTTACAGAAACATTTTCTATGCAAGTTGTTCACTTGGAATTCAGCTTTTATAAAACTGCAGTCTATGGACATTATCAGACAAGGGAAATTGGAAATATAATCCAATGGCAATCCGAACGCAATCATGGGGTTTCATGTTATTATAGCAATAGCAATAGCAAGTACATTTCTATACCGCTTATCCTTGCACTTAAGCACTCCCTAAGCGGTTTACAAATTGTAAGCTAATTGCCTCCAACAATCTGGATACTCATTTTAGCGACCTCAGAAGGATGCAAGCCTGAGTTGAGCTTCAGCCCTTTTGCTAGTATTGAACTCACAACCTTATGGTTTGTGAGTGAGTGGCTGCAGTACAGGCATTTAACCACTGCGCCACCACTGCGCCATAGACTACCACACACAATTTTGGGCAATGGGAAGTCAGTCCAAACGCAATCATGGGGTTTCACATTGCATGAGAGGTGATCACATGCAATTTCGGGCAATGGCAAGCTATTTTCAGGCAATGGGAAGTCAGTTTGAATGCAATTCGAATTCACATAAATTTGCGTTCTGGCCCCACTTTCTTTTCATTCGAAATTAAGAGAAATTCCTCCCATGTGATAAACTCCTATATTAGATTAACATTTCCATGGGGAATAAACATACATAGAATTGACAAAGCACCAAGTAAAATGGTGTGTTTTAAACATGCAAATTTAAATAGCTATCAAGAGGGATGAATTTGAAGGATACTGAGGAAGTTAACAGTTTGTCTATTGCAAGATTCATATATATGAGACACACTCTCATCCATATCTCTGTGTAAAATGTGTGTGACTGATGAGCAGCAAATACCCATCAAGTGGAGGCGGATAAATAGTCCCCATCATGTACAGATTTTGCATGCAATATGGCACAGAATGTATTATCATTATTTACCACATTAAGTTTTCATTCAATAGCAGTTAGAAGATCCATAAAGTACATTATTAAACAGAAAGAGGATGAAAAAAAGTTGTTATTCGTAGAAATATATTACAGGTGTTTGTGAATTTATGCTACATTTGTTATATACAATAAATTAATAAAAGTATAAGTCAGAATAAATATTGTCATGGAGTGAAATGTCCAAAAGTGCTTGGGGATTATTCAGAAAGAATCTCCTACCAACTCCATTTATGACTGATAAATATTGGTATAAATAAGTTATGCTTAAGCTATAGAACTGGTAATTTTTATAATGGGAAAAATAATATAATAAAGTGGATACCCTTTTCAGATATACATATAAGAAAGCCTGGTATGAACTGCCTGTTTATATATTCAACATGTATACTATCACACAAATTAAGTATTTTTAAAAAATCTCTTTCCCTACCTTTATATCCAAATGAGCAACTCGACAATTGTGAAGGTACTGTAAGGCTTCCATTGTGTCTCTTATGTAAAAGGCTACTTTTTCCTCCATCAGTTCATCATGATTCATAAGGTAGTCCAAGAGACGGCCATCATCCATTCTAAAATCCAACAGTTACTGATTATTAAATCTAGTGCAATAACAAGAATGGCTGCTGATCAAAATATTAGATATTAGTTAAACCTTTTTTTTAAAAAAAAATCCATACCCTCAGCTCTTCATTTTTTAAAAAAGAATCTCTTAGTGGTTTACGGATTATGATCAATATAAACGAGATTCCTCACCAGCAAACTTATGATCATGTAAATATTTCAGAATACATGAAACATTTTAAAAAGAAGAATTAAACATTTTATTGCATATTGTAGTCTACTAAGAGTATAAAAGGGGATCTTTTAGCACCTTGGAGGCTAATTTTGCAAAGAAATTGTACTGTAGTGTGAATTTTTGTAGACTTGAGCTACATTCTCAAATACATGAAGTGAATTGGTACCCAAGAAGGACCTTTATAATCAGACTGAATAAATAGCCATAGCAATATTAAACTCTTAAGAGCTCACCCATTAATTACATTTTAATAGATAAATGTTAACTTCAAAATTTAATTTAGATGCATACTCTTTTCTACTGATTTACAATGCCACCTAACATGCACTTTGCTCTTGGGCCCCCCCAAGATAGAGTATTAATACAGTAGCCACATTATTGTTGTTTTTATAGCAAAATGATATGCTTTTATTAAATTCATGACATGCAGGATGGAAAGGACGAATGAACCCTCATAATAATGATTAAGAAACTGAGCTTCAATTTAAGACTTACAGTTCTAAAACTAAGATATAGGAAGAGGGTGTTTCATAGGTATCGTGTATAGTGATATACTGAGGATGTTGTAAATGCTGCAACATGGCTGCCTCGTGTGCTGCCTGCTCCTTCTTCTTCATTTTTTTATTGATAAACTTCACTGCAACATCCTTCCTAGTGGCTTTGTGAATACATTTCTTTACAACAGCAAATCGGCCCCTAGAGAGGAAAAAATGACAAATGAAGACTAAATAAACAATGAAGACATTTTCTAAGATCTTTTTGAATCAGGTTATTAATATTGCTTGATATATCAAAGCAAATGTTCATAATTTTGTTTTGCAAATTATGTGTCCTTTCCTCTTTACAATCTGGATACTTTTGATTTTAGCCATGGTAGTAGAATTAGTTGTTCAGCATTCATTCATGATGTCTAGCTGTAGACTGTCTTGCATGTCTTGCAGCAGTTTATTTTTTTAAAAAGACCCTGCTCTTAAAAAATGCAGCTCCCACTGAAAGCTAGCAATTATCATAATAATTTGCTGTTGTTGACAGCCTTCAGGTTCACCTCAACTCATGGCAACCCTGTGAGTGCCTTCTTGTTGCTTAGCACAGACCCTGTAAAGGAGACATCTCCAAGACACACTGTCATCAACAGCTCTGCTCAGTTCCTGCAAACTTAAGTTTATCCATCTGGTCTATCCATCTCTTCCTACTGCCTTTTCTATTTGCTTTTTCTAGTTATCTGTGCCTTCTCATGATGTGGTCAAAGTATGACAGCCTCAATTTAATCATCTTGGCTTCTAGGCAGAGTTCAGCCTTGATTTGTTCTAGGAACCATTTGTTTGACTTTTTAGCTGTCCACAGTATCCACAGAACACTGCTCCAGATACACATCTCAAAAGATTTGGTTTTCTTTCTGTCAGCTATCTTTGCCATCCAGCTCTCACACTCATACACCATGATGGGAAATATGATGGCATGGATAATGCTCACTTTAGTATTCAGTTGTATATCTTTGC